>NC_034599.1:35119550-35136970 GCF_900095145.1 Mus pahari
GAGGAGAGGCCCTTGGTCCTGTGAAGGTTCTATGCCCCAGTGTAGGGAACTGTCATGGCCAAGAAGCAGGGGTAGGTAGGTTGATGAGCAGAGGGAAAGAGGAAGGCATAGGGAGTTTTCAGAGGGGAAACTAGGAAAGGGGATAACAGTTGAAATATAAATAAAAAAATATTTAATTAAAAAATAAAGGCCTTTATGTGTTTTATATCAGAATTGGCTCCTCAGTGGTCTTTAGGTACCTGCAACAAGGGCATAATAGTAACAAATGTTGCAGATGATATCACTACAAACTAAAAAAATGAAATATAAGTATCTGTGAGACTTGTAAAGAACCAAATAAATCACACAGGTTAAAAATAGAATTACTAAAAAAATAAATAAAATTAAAAAATTAAAATAAAAAAATAGTTAATCACATTCTAAAAGATGTTTTATTTTAATATACCAGAAAAAATTTAAACACTTTGCAAACTATAATTTCCTAAACTCTCCTTTTAATTTGTGCTTTTCTGTTTCTAAATAAACTCACAGCTCTAAATGGCACAGTTGTCCACTGCATACTTCTCTGGGCTAAGTGAAACATACAAATCCCCTAACTATACTTTTAAGGTCCTCTTCTCATTGCCCTCAATACCTCCATACACATATCTTTTCAGGAAAGCATCTGAGGCCCCACCTTTAATCTCAACATTTGGGAGGCAGAAGCAAGAGAACCTTTGTGAGTTTGAATCCACTCTGTTCTATGTAGTGAGTTCCAGGCCATCGATGACTACATGGCAAGACTCTGTCTCCAAAAATAATACAATTAAGTTTTAAAAGGATTTGACATTGCCCCAGTGAAAAACAAGCCAAACCAGACCTCATTCAAAATGAAGAATCATTTGAAAGATTACTGAATTTCCATGAAAGTAGACTTCCAGAAGAACTTATTGAATAATCTCTCATTCTATGGCAAAGATTAAAAACTAGATGCTTCATTCAACTCAAATTATAAACCTGTTATTACAAACATTTTATGAAGCTTTTGAATTTATTGCTACCACACTAATTCATAATTTAGAAGTTATTATCCCTTTGAAATAAGCTGGAAGTCTAACAGGGATGAGTGTGTGGTCAGTGTCTTGGATTGAGGGGAAGAAGATCCAAACATTGTCTCTGGCCTTTGTGCCATTCCATCTTATTAAAAATAAGGAGTTTGTCTTAGAAACACATCCACCAAACCCAGACACTATTGCATATACCAGCAAGATTTTGCTGAAAGGACCCTGATATAGCTGTCTCTTGAGAGGCTATGCCAGTGCCTGGCAAATACAGAAGTGGATGCTCACAGTCATCTATTGGATGGAATACAGGGCCCCCAATAGAGGAGTTAGAGAAAGTACCCAAGGAGCTGAAGGGGTCTACAGCCCTATAGGTGGAACAACAATATGAATTAACCAGTACCCCCAGAGCTCATGTCTCTAGCTGCATATGTAACAGAAGATGGCCTAGTCGGCCATCATTGGGAAAAGAGACCCCTTGGTCTTGCAAATTTTATATGCCCCAAACAGAGGAATGCCAGGGCCAAGAAATGGGAGGGGGTGGGTAGGGGAGCAGGGGTGGGGGGAGGGTATGGGGAACTTTTGGGATAGCACTTGAAATGTAAATAAAAAAATTATCTAATAAAATAAAATTGAAGAAAAAAGAAGAAGAAAAAGAAACACATCCTGAGACCCTGAAAACTTGAGGGAAACTATCTCTCTTCCACATTAGAACAGCTGCTATGTGTCTGGAGTTCTGGTTGGTTCTTTTAACTAAGGTTCTTTTACTGGCTAATTTTGTGTCAACTTGACACAGCTGGAGTTACCATAGAGAAAGGAGCTTTAGTTGAGGAAATGCCTCCAGGAGATCCAGCTGTAAGGTATTTTCTCAATTAGTGATCAAGGGGGAAAGGCCCCTTGTGGTTGGAACCATCCCTGGGCTGGTAGTCTTGGGTTCTCTAAGAGAGCAAGCTGAGCAAGCCAGCGTGAGCAAGCCAGTAAGTAACATCCCTCCATGGCCTCTGCATCAGCTCCTGCTTCCTGACCTGCTTGAGTTCCAGTCCTGACTTCCTTGGTGATGAACAGCAATATGAAAGTGTAAGCCGAATAAACCCTTTCCTCCCCAACTTGCTTCTTGGTCATGATGTTGTGCAGGAATAGAAACCCTGACTAAGACAGTTCTGTCTTATACTAAGACAGTTCTCTCTTCCCTTTAGTCTCTGTCCTATGGGGCATGCTTTGTACTGTGGTCATTTAACCTGCACAAGAGAGAATAGGAGATTCCTAGCACTGAATAGAATTCTTATACAAGGCAAGCACCCATATCTATCAGTAAATCCCTACTGAGGACACAATGAAGGGGAGAAATGTTGGGAATAAAATTTCATGTGAGTGTATTAGTGTATTATGATTGGGAGGGTGTGTGTGTGTGTGTGTGTGTGTGTGTGTGGTGTGTGTGTNTGTGTGTGTGTGTGTGTGTGTGTGTGTGTTATCAAGAACTTGGTATGTAAAGGGAAGAATAAAGACATGGAATCAGAAACATTCTTTGTTTTGAAATCCAGTTTTTCAGTTATAAATATTAGAAATTATCTTCTCCTTCAAGTCAATTTCTAGTGAAAGAGTGTTTTTTTCAATAGGCATATACATGTATATGCATTACTATTTTTTTATTACTCTGTTCCCCAAAGCCCATGTGTAGAAGATTTGGTACTCAGGCAATGAGAATATGCAGAGGGGAGCATATTAGAAAACAGTGTCTAGTTTGAAGAAGGGTTTACCCAGAAAGAGTATATAGCAGGTGAACCATTCTCTTTTGCTATTTTGCCCTTGGAGGTGAGCAGTCAGAATTTCTATTTGTGGTTAAAAGCATCAGCCATGACATAATCACAAAACAATAAAATCATATGACCATGAAGTAAAAAGTCTGAAATCATAAACAAAAGTAAATATTCCCTTCTTTAAGGTTCTTCATCTTATCTCATCAATTGAAAGCTAATACATCATATCAATGTATAAATCTCTTCAAAATATAACGTTATTTAACCAAAACTACATTTTAGATATTTCCATAGTATCCACTTAATTAAATTTCAAAACTACACCTTTAACTAAAATAGTAATGCCTTGAAAAGCAATCTGAAAGCATGATAAAAAAATCACAAGAATGAATGAACAAAGATGGACCAAAATGGAAATGAATGTGGAAATGAGGAGCCCAAAGATAGCTGGCAATGTATAAGATTCTAATGTCAGTGATAATTACAGAAGTGCTTAGGTCATGATAAATATAAACTATGTGAATTGGAGAGATGACTCAGAGGTTAAGAGCACTGGCTGCTCTTCCAGAGGTCCGGAGTTCAATTCCCAGCAATCACATCGTAGCTTATAACTATCTATGTCATGTTGTTTCCTCTTCTGGCATGCAGGTGTACGTGCAGATAAAGCAGTCTTACTGTAAATAAATAAAACATTTTTAAAACAATGTAATCTTTAAAATATACGACCTATATACATATGCGTACAAGATTTTGTCCATATACTTTTTATGCAATTATATAAATAAATGACAAAATACTGTAGATTTTTACATCCTGGCCCATATACAAACAGGGTTTATATTTAACCCCAAGTAAATAATAAACTGGACCAAATGTATACAAACAGGTGCTTTCAATCTTTGAAAATTGTAGGCAGCTGAAGTTCCTGAGGAAGGAGAAATTAGGAGCTGACCACTTTTGTTTCGAGGCATTTTCTGAATTTGGTGTTCAGGGCTCTCACACAGAGAACAGGCAGACAGCATGGTCATCTAAATAAGAGAAATTTGATACAATATCTGAAGCCAGTGAGTTTATATGACCTTCAGGAAATAATGCTGATAAAAGAAATCTATTGTCTTTCCATATGTTTAAAATTACGACTTAAAATATCAAGCCAGGAAATATTTAATGATAAATCTGAGAAAATTAGCTTTGTGCAAGCACTGAAATTACATGCATTGTTGAGGGATATCAATGACATATGTGGTATCCATGAATACTTATAAAAACGTCCGTTCTACCATAATGACTCTACATGCTCAATGCAATGCTAAGACCTAAACAGATCTTTTTGTAAACAATTAAAAGTTTATTCAAAAATAACATGAAAGTGCACATAACGTTGAGAGCAAAGTTGCTGTTTTAAAGGAATGATGATTCAAGATGTAACACTGGCACACCAAGTCCAGGGGCGAATATGGTTGCCAAATGCATGCCCTTCTCTGGGCATTCGCCAAGCATCAGAAGAGGGCACTATCACATGGGGATGGTTGGGCTACGGGACATTATCTTCCATTAACATCTACAAGTGAAGAGTTATATAGTTAATTTTAAATTATTGGTATTATTACCATCCTTGTGGTGTATGTATGATGTGTGTGAGAATGTACACATGTCCTGTGCACTTGTAGTGGTCAGAGGACAATGTTAGAGGTTAGTTCTTTCTACCTTTACATAGGTCCAAATGGGATCATACTTGGGTCACCAAGAGTGTACAGTAAACACATGAACTTACTGGCCATCTTGCTTACCTAAGTGCAGAATTCTTGATTCTCACCATATTAAGAAGACCCCCAAAATTGGATAATTCTTTTCTTATTACAAAAATATCAAAGTCATCCAATGTCATCTTTCAGGTCCTCTTGGTAGAAAACCTATACTGACCAGCATATACATTTATCAAGAGATTAGAATCCCAAAATTATGCATTTCACAAAGTGATAAAGAAACAAGTCAAGTAGAACTAAACAGCCAGCAATTGTTATAATAAACATTCTAAAGGAGTGTGATGGTTTCACATAGATCAAATATGTCTTAATTTAGTTGAATATCCAGTGTTAGGAAATGGGGTGATATGATAGGTTAATTTTCAGAAATGTTCATATAAGAGACTTCCATTATTCGAATCAGTTCCACGGAGAAGAGCATTACCCATCCAATGCTGCTGCCATTACTTTTAGCAAAGAGCAGACTTTGGTTTGCTATTTATTTTCATGAGGACTCTTTCCCCAGTAGCTAACTCCAAAAGGAAACCTCTTCTGGATGTTTCCAGAAAGAAATATCTTTAGCTTCATTAATTCATGTGAAAATAAAACAGCAAAAGCCCCTTCACAGAAAATGCAAACATATTTAAAATTTAAAGAAGGANCAAANGCAGAAGACCCAGAGAAATCTCAGAGNCAGAAAANGTGAGGTAGTATCCATTCCTGGACAGAAGCTTACAAGCCTGCAATGCCCTGGAGAGGAGGAACTGAATTAATAAAATGAATCTCTAGGAGGGATTACAACCAAATGTCCCTGGAGCACAGGTTAGAGTCATCAGAGAGACTGNGAGTCTCTACAGAGAATTTCCCCCAAGGGCATGAAAACCCACTTTTGACATCAGAGAAGAAATCCAGGAGGGTGTTGATTATTCCCTGCAAAAGTCTGGAAGCTAGACTTTGATGGTTAATCATTACATTTTGGCAAAATAAAAAGGTTAAACAAATGATAGTCCACTAAAGCAGAACTGGCTTGCACACATGGATTTGTCTAGAATTCTCAATGTAGTAATGTTGAAATATTCTTACCAATGAGGACTTTAAAGCCAAATGCTTATCTCTTGAGCTATCAGCCCCAATCCTAAGCTCTGCTTTTATATTTTTTTTTATATTCTTGCTTTTATTTTTTTTTCTAATGTGTATTTAACCATGAGGGGGAAGAACGGCTACTGCTCATCAAGGACACAAAGGTTCTTTAAAGTTAAATGTCTGCCTAGTGATCCTAAGCAGACCTCCATAATTGGTAAGTAGCCAAAATTGTCTAAATTCAATACTTCATTCCTGGCTGGTCACACTGGAAATGCTACAATACATTCAGGTAGAACTTAGATTCTTCAGGGTTTTGTTTTTAAAATCAGTTTCTATTGCTTTAGTTTTGACTTAACTAACATTGTCTATTTTAATAAAAGTCTATTATATACTACATCAATCATTTAAGTACTTTCTCTGTATACCATAGCATTTTATAAATAAGCATTCAACCCTACCCCTCATAGAGAAGCAAGGATAAAAAGTGCAGAGGTATCCTAAACACTGGACAAGTGATGTAATCTAGAATTCTGGCCAGATTTCCATTTAGTTTCTGTTATTTTTCACTACTATATACATTTAAGTGAATTATTTATTAGGCACACAGTCTACTCTTTGAAAAAAATTAATTCTTGTCTCAGACATCTCACCAACAAATAAAAATGTTTTTCAGACTACATATACAATTTGAATGTTTAGACTTCAAAGTATCTTGTACTGTTATATTTCATTCAGACCTCATACTCAAAGATGAGTCAGTGTTTCCTTCTCTTTACAAATGAAACACAAGTTTTCATGAGCTTCTCAAAATGCAAAGGTCATTTGATTCCATAGAGTGAACACTAACTCAAAGTCCTGGAGTGATAAAAAGAAATAAAGTAAATGTGCTCTCCCCATCCCTGTGGGAGTCTTCAGCATTTCATATGACCAAAAAGGCAAGACCCAGGGGAAAAGGCAGGCACTTAGCAAGAGAATAAGATTGCAGACTCATGCCTTCCTTGTATCCACTGCTGACCAGAGAGTGGCTTCTATCCAGGAGGAAGAATGCTGTAAAATCTTCATCATCCCTGTTTATTTAATGATTAAAGAAAAAAATTAACGAGTATGTGTTTGTGTGTGTATTTGTGTGTGTGTATCTTTGCAGGCACATTTTAAAAGAAAAGAGAGAAGGCTATTTGAATGGAGGTTGGTGCTAGGAGAAAGTTATTACCACTAACTATTATTTGAACATATTTTCTCTAATTCTAAAAAACAAAGAATACTTAATATACTCCTCTTATTAAAAGTCAACCGTTTCATATTAATTTGGCATTCTTTTCTTAAGGCTAACAGGGGTATAAATGGAATAAGAAAGCAACAATTCCTTTGGAGTGTGTTGTCTATACAATATGTATATAAAATAATTCTATTGGGTATTCTCAGTCAGTGAAAATTCAGTGACCATAATCCATATGAAGAAATGTCAAACATGAGCAAAGTGACCACATTCTTCCTCTCAGGTATTCCCCACCCACCAGTCCTGGACACCATGCTCTTTGGGATCTTCCTTGTGATTTATATTCTTACTGTGTTGGGAAACCTTCTCATCCTGATGGTGATCAGGATGGATTCCCACCTCCACACACCCATGTACTACCTCCTCAGCAACCTCTCCTTTATTGACATGTGGTTCTCCACAGTCACAGTGCCTAAAATGCTGATGACTTTGGCGTCCCCAGGGGGTGGGGCTATCTCCTTCCATAGCTGTGTGGCACAGTACTATTCCTTCCACTTCCTGGGTAGCACTGAGTGTTTCCTGTACACAGTCATGTCTTATGATCGCTACCTGGCCATCAGTTACCCACTCAGGTACAGCAGCATGATGGGCGGGAAAGTGTGTGCCCTCCTGGCAGCAGGAACCTGGCTCACTGGTTCGCTGACCTCTACTGTCCAGACTACATTGATCTTCAACTTGCCCTACTGTGGACCCAATCAGATCCAGCATTATTTCTGTGATGGACCTCCCATCCTCAAGCTGGCCTGTGCAGACACCTCAGCCTATGAGATGGTCATCTTTGTGAACATCGGGGTAGTGGCTTCAGGCTGCTTTTTTCTGATTTCACTGTCCTATGTGTCCATTGTCTGCTCCATCCTGAGGATCCGCACTTCAGAGGGACGGCACAGAGCTTTCCAGACATGTGCCTCACACTGCATTGTGGTCCTCTGTTTCTTTGGCCCTGGTCTCTTCATCTACCTGAGGCCAGGCTCCAGGGATGCTGTGGATGGAATTGTGGCTGTTTTCTACACTGTGCTGACACCCCTACTCAACCCTGTTGTGTACACCCTGAGGAACAAGGAGGTGAAGAAAGCACTGTTGAAAATAAAATATGGGTCTGTGCTTCCTCAGGATAAATAATCAAGTAAGGATGAATACTCTTAACATCTGCAACATATCTGTTTATACTGTGTGACTGATGTCACCATGAGAATTTCAAAGAGCAAGTCAAATGTCTAGTCCTTATTTTTAATGAAATGACTGAAAATGTTTCCGTTTCTTGATAGTTGTAAGAATCCTAAAGAAAATACCCTGTGAACCTGTCTCAGCAGAAAGACCATACTCTGACCTGGCTTTTGTATTCTGAGGAGTATGTCAGAAAAACAGTTTAATTTTACTACTTTACAAACACTTTCCAAAATTTGCAATCCAGTGTGATATTCTTGCAGTATGTTTTCTCAGTTGAAATAAGACATTGCAAAAATAATTATATATAATACAGTCACTAAATGACATAATATGCTTATGAGGAAATGAACATTTTAGAAAACACTCAACAAAACAGTTCACTCCCCAATCTGTCTTTATTTGTCTTCCATGAGCTAAAATTATATAGGTCTTTACTTTTCTAATACTTTGAAATACCAAGGCTTTGAGGCTAAACATATGTCCATGAATGTGATATATACATTGCATGTTTTCTATTGGTCACTGATAATAGCTGTTAGCTGTCCTTCTGTGGAAAATTCCTGACATGGTGTTCAAGTTCAAAGTTTCCATTTCAGAAATTTTTAATTCTATTCTGTAAGAAAATACAGCAGACATTAAGTATAAAAATAAAACAAATATCCTTAGGCAAAAAAAGTGCTCACTGGTTTTATTCTGCAACTTGTACAAATTAACAGATTCTCATATAGTTATGCTACTTCCACGAGCCATATTTGTTTTGACTTAAAGTAGAAAGCATACTTTGGACAATGTCTAGGAGGTAAAATTGGCAAAATAAGCCCCACAATCATGTGTGTGTGTGTGTGTGTGTGTGTGTGTGTACACATATATAAAGTATGAAATATTTTTCAAAAACTGTTTAATTTACAAATCGCATACATCCTCCTAATGCAATACATGCCATTCTTTCTAGCAGATGAGGAAGGTAGAGCTGGAAATCTAATATAGCTTATGCTCAGACTTCTAATATTTGTTTGTACTGCATTTCAGAAATGCTTAAGAAAGAGCATCAGATTGTGCTAGCTTGCCATCGTTTCCTTGAGTAAGCTGTGACATTGTACTGAGAAGAAGGACCCTACTAACTGTGGTAGCATGGCACACATCCCTCATGAAGTAGTGTCCTTTGCACAAGGGTCTGCAACGGCAAGGGCCAGTCATAGAGCTCCTCTCAGTTTGCAAAGTCGAAAGCAAATGTGCAGAAGCACTTAGACACTGAGCTGACATTGACTGTAATTTAAATGTCTACCATCACTTGTGTTTTACTTGTTTGTTTGATTGCGTGTTGTGAGATAACATCTCTCTATGTGGCCCAAGTTGCTTTGAATTTTCGGTCCTCCTGACTCAGTCTGTAAGTTACAGCAGTGTGCAGTCAGACTGTGCCCGGTGATAACTATGACTTAGTATTATATAACACTCTCTTTGAAAGTGTCCCCCAAATTTATCAGGAAGAGGATAAGAAATGTCTTTGTTTTAGCAACGTTTCCCACAGTGTGAAAAAATGTTAAATCACACTGTAAATCTCATAGTTAATCTCTTACGACAGCCCAGCTAGAACCTTTTTCTAGCCAACTTACAGGGACAAGCAACCTTGGCCTTCTGACAAGTTGACAGAGGTCCCTATGGACTTACGTAACTCATCTGGATATTGAGGTTTTGTGGAATAAATGAAATGTAGAATGACTTGGGTCTCTGGAGACCAATTTTCTCTCGTTAGAATTAAAAGATTCAAATGGAACATAATTTGATGTACAAATGAAAAGATCTGTGAAATTATGGCACACTCATAAATTTTATGCATGATATGTGAAGTTTTCATTTAAAACCACATGGTGGGCATCTGCTTGTGCTACTTATATAAGAAAACCATCACCTTTCCTGGGTGTGGGTGACTGACTGACTACTGACTGACTCGCCTCACTTTGTGGTGTGCCATGAGTTTACCATTCCATCACACGTGGGCTTTGTAACTTTCTAAAATCGCACGCTGGAGCTCTAGAAAGTGCCTTAAAGCTCTGTCTTCTATGCCTGAATTTAGATGTCACTTAATTAAAATAATTGAAGAAATTGGTGCATTGATTAATTGCTGAGAAAGTAGAGCTGAGGACATGTAACAGCACCGGGATTATTCTAAAAGTTACCGCATCCTTTAAGGACTTGAATCCCTACATGTTATCCAGTCACTGTTTATAACTTTAAATTCTTTTCAATACTTCATTTGCTCAGAACATAAAGTTTCAGAGATTCTATCAAATATGTTATAAATATACCCATACTATATTTTGGAAATGCAGGTTACCATTCCTGCCCACAGGCCTCTGTGGACACTTTTGTAGTCTGGTACTTCATCAGATGTTAAATGTGAAGAAAAAAATCCAAGGGAATAGGACAAAATAGGATGTACTGTGGTCCAAGATTTTCTAAAGTTTCAACATTGCATATGGGAAGAACAAACTTCAGCTGCATTTTTTTTATTTTTAACTTCCTTCTAAAATTATTTTTTAAAAACTCTTTGGAGCATCAATACAGGCACACATACCTACAAAATTAAGTTACTCCAATACTATAAATGACTCATTAATTTTAAAAATTGGTCCTTTTGTTTTCAGAGCTTTTGCTGGTGGTTCATGTCCTCCCACATTCCTCAGTGCCTCATCATTATTTTCTTTATCCCTTATCTATTTTGAGTTGCATGAAGATGTCTCATCTAAAGACAGACATAGACAGATATTCTGAGTTTCAAGTTATATTTTCTTGGATCAGTAAATGTCAAGAAAAAATTAAGTTACTCTGTATACAAATAATATACACAAGCAAAAATCATATTCCCAACCATAACAATAATTAATCAAAAATGTGTGCTTTCTAGAGTCTGTGGTTACTGTTATTCACTGATATTACCCTGACATGCAAGAAAGAAGTAGCCTAAAAGTTGTCTAAAACAATATAGTGTAAAATATACTACTATTGATTTTGGCTCCAGATAGTGTGGGATCAAAGCATGACCATATTCCTTTCCCATTAGGACCAACTAGAGGACAGTACATAGCATAATTCTTCCTAAAGATTAAATTAAGATAATGCAGGTACAGTATATAACATATCACAATTTCAATAATGTCTATGGTTTTTCTTTAAAAATTAATTTGGTATAATTGAATATTACATAAATTTTGTTGTTGCATTTGTTGCAATGTTAATAAATATTGGTACATAAAATAAAGAGAAATATCTAACTGAACAGAAAAAATGGCTGTATTAAAAATTACATTGTTATTTGTTGAGAAATTTATCAGTAATTTAACGAACTTACATTTCTGCCTCTTTAAAAATACTGTTTAACTGCCAAGAAAAGTGCAAACAGATAACTGTGACTCCAACCAGCAAAAATGTTTGTACAGAGCAAACACCCCACAAAATCAAACAGCCATGGACTGAAGGAAATGTTTGCAAGCCATCTGTTATATACAGAGTTAATATCCAAAATAGATCATTCAAAGCACATCACAGTGTGTGTTTATAAGCATATAAATATTGCATACATGTATAAGAGATGACTCTGAAAAGGTGGGTCAAAGTACTTTAATATTTTCCAAACAATTCATATGAATTACTGAGAGATATGCCTTCAACGTCAATAATCATCAGGAAATGCAAATCAGGCCATAGATAGGAAACAGTGGATACTACCAAAAGTCAGAAAATCTACTCCATCACATGGAGATGGACACAAGGACAGACTTTGCCCAGTCTACTTTTAATATACCTAAACACATCTTATCTTGTGTCTAGCATTGTTTTCTTATTGTTAAGGTTTAACTTTGGGAGGGATGTTGAAAAATTACAGAAGGATACTGCATATACTTTACTTATGCCCTTTCTTTCCCTCCAACTCAGATATTCTTCACGCACCAGTCCTGGGAAAATGCATGTATATTTTTTAAGATTATAACATAATAACATCGACTAACCCTTCCCTTTCTTCCATCCAACTCCTCCCTTCTTTAACTAATCCTCCCTTTAAAATCTATGACCTCTTCTGCTAACTGTTCTTCCATATAATATATATATATATGTATGTATGTATATTACTTAATATGTATATGTGTGTTATGTATATTATATATGTTTTAATTATATATTGCTATATATATATATATATAACTTTCTCGGCCCATGTTAAGTGTGTGTGTGTTCAGATCTAGCCATTTGGTATTAGATAACCAGTTGGTGTACTCTTTTCTGAGAAGAAGAATTTCTCTGCTCTCAGCATTCCTTAGTTTCCTACAGTTCTTAATGTAGGGTTGTGGCCTTATGTTCATGTCTTCTTCCACATTACTATGTCTATTGTTGTCAGTTATCAATATTAAGTTATTGATGTTGGTGTGGGATTACCACACTTGTCCTTTATTATGTTAACCTATGTACTGTCTCTCTTTAGGAATTTTATCATAAAATCATATGGAACTTTGTCAAAGGCTTTTTCTGCAATTATTGAAATGATTGTGTAATTTTTTACATTAATTCCATTTATATGATTTTAATATGGTTTATGTATATTGCGCTATCCCTGCACATCTGGGATAAAGAAATTTTTGATTATGTTGGATGATGTGTGTGTGTGTGTGTGTGTGTGTGTGTGTGTGTGTAATTAAAAGTATATTATTGAGAATTTTTGAAATTTATGTTCATAAGAATATTGACCTGTAGGTTCTTTCTTTTATTTTTTATGTGTTTTATCTGGTTTGGGTATTAGAGCAACACTGGTTTTGCAGGAAGAGCCCTTTTGATTTTCTTTTTAATAATTTAAGAACTGTTGGTTTTACATCTCTTTGAAGTCCTGGTAGAATACCACTGAGAGACCATCAGACCTGGGCATCTCTTACTCCAGTGCATTTTATTGCTGTTTTAAGCTCCATATTTGTTACAGGTCTGTTTAGGTTGCTGATCTCTTCTTGCTTTTCTGTTTGAATGTTTGTAAAAATTCATCCTTTTTTAAGTTTCTTTCTAAACTTAATGAAGTATAGGTTTACAAGGTACTCAGAATATTTTTAATTTCTTTGGTGTCTGTCAGAATGTTTCCCTGTTCATTTGAATCATATCTTTCTGTCTTTTGATTAGCTGGGCCAGGGTTTGTTATCTTTTCATTGAACCGGCTTTTAGATTTGTTGATTCTTTGTGTTGTTTTCTTTGTTTTAATTAAGTTCTGCTCTTCTGTTACATCTTCCGACCTGCTAGATTTATGTCCAGTTCGTTTTTATTTTTCCAAATTATTGAGTTGCATATTTTATTCATGTTCTCAATTTTTTTCTCTTTTAAAGGTATTTCTATTATTTTTCTGATTTCTCTATGACTATAAATATTATTTCATCTCCTTCAACTCCTAGATCTTTTCAGATTTTTTTTCTTTAATGTAGGCATTTGGAGTTATGAATTTCCTTCAGAGGGCTCTGGTAAGATGCCCTAGGGTGGTTGTGGTGCTGTGCTTTCATTTTCATTTATGCCCATGCTTTTTATTTATTTATTGTTGATATCTTATTACACATTCATCATTTAGTAATGTGGTATTTAGTCTTCGGAGGTTTGTATAATTATTATAGTTTTTTATTATTGATTCTAACTTTTATTATATTATGGACAGATAGTACATACAGAGTTATTTTATTTACCTGCATGTGTTATTTTTTTGTGACCCAGAATATGGGCATTTCAAGGAACTTGTCAGTCTATGACAGTGCATGAGCTCTGTGACCTAAGCTAGGCCTGGGAATATGCAGATCTACTTTCCAAATTTTTAAAAGATACATGAAATCTCATTATTAGGTCTTTTACGTATTTGCTTTCTAAATAAAAGCATCATTGGCTCATCTTTGTAATTAGAAACATCTCTATACCATGGTGGTTGCAGTTCTCTGTATTTCTAAAACTTGGAGTTTGTAACAGCAGAGGGTATATGGAAAGCATGCCAGCCTCCACTCTGTTTAAAGAGAAAACATAAATGAACTTTGTNCAAGGCAAAGTTCTAGTTCTCNGCAATAGAGAATTAGCTGAGTGCTTCTGTGTCCTATGACCACATGCTATGAGCACTCCTTGCTCATCACCTGCTCAGTATAGCAATATGACGAATGTGAGACCGTGTGCCCTGCTGGCTGCTAGCACTTGGCTCAGAGGGTCCCTGAACTCTCTGTCTGGACAGCACTGATTGTTGGTCCTTATGTGGACCCAGGCAGTTGTTCCTGTGACATGCTGCCCATCCTCATGTTGTCCTATACAGACACACAGACAGACACCTTGGCTTCCTTTATTAAGGCAATACTAGTTCACTGTCTTTATAGTCTGGGGAACAGAAACAAACTGGGCATCCTTCAACATGTGAATAAAGTTCATTTCTTCTGGAGATTCTAGAAGACCATTTCTTTACTTGCTTTTTCTATATTTTAACACTGATCTACATTCCTTTATTTTAGACCCTTTCATTTTTTTTTGAGCTTTTCTTTCCAGCCACTGCCTTAGTGTTATACCTCTTGCTTATGACTTTGAACTTTTCTTTTATGCCTTCTAATGACATTGGGTCATTATGGTTATTATAAAAGGACATTTATGATTGATCCAGGTCAGTATCCTAATTCATGAAAGTTATTCATATTAACAAAATCCCTTTGCCTTACAAAGTACTCAACTATTTTGATGATTAAGAATTAGACAAATCATGCCATGCATCTTGACACATGCCTTTAATCCCAACACTCGGGAGGCAGAGGCAGAGGCAGGTGGATTTCTGAGTTCGAGGCCAGCCTGGTCTACAAAGTAAGTTCCAGGACAACCAGGGCTATACAGAGAAACTCTGTCTCAAAAAAAAAAAAAAAAAGAAAGAAAGAATTAGACAAATCTTCACCTTAAAGTAGAACCGCAGTAACATTGTCTCCTACCCTTTCTATACTGATGAAATGGGGGAGTATACAAGAACCTTAACAGCACAGTGAAGTACTAAAGTAATGTTAATATTTAAAAGCAAGCATATTAGATATAATATTTGATATGTTCTTTGAGGCATTCATATAAATATAAAAGGTATTTCGATGATGTTCACCATTTTTCTCCCCATCTAAAACCTGGGTACCTGATACATGCATTCATAATGTCTTATTTTCAGTTTTATTAATGACCCACTGAGTCTAATTAACACCATCTCACATCCATCTACTGGAGCTTTGTCAACTTATAAAGCACAAAATGACTAGAGAGAACTGATTTCCCTTTCTCTAGGAGGCATCAATTGTCAACAGAATCTTGACTTCTGGAATTTTATTCCAGTCCTCCTTCTTTGCATAAAGGTTGAGTAGGTGGATTTGTGTACCTCTTGTGTGTAATGACACGTATTATGAGTTCATGAGTGCTACCATCCTGCCTTCTCCAAAAGAGATTGATTTATTCCAATCTTCTCCAACCTCTTGCTCTATCCTAAGGGTGTGCAATCTAGTCTGAGAATTAGCACACTTAAAATAATAAATCTCCCAGTACATCATAATTCTTCCTGGACAGTCACAGTCCCCAAAATGTGTACTGAGCTATAAACATAACTGGAGATCATTTCCTTCACTGATTCTCTTGTATTTGCACACTGTGTTTAACCAATGAGAAAGTGTCTCTTCTGGTGATAGAAAAGTATTTACCATATTGTAAGGAGGGTAGGTGACTAGGATTTTATTTTTTATGGTATTTGTTATGATTCAATATATTTGTGTATTTAACATATTTTGATGTTTAGGTGTTAAATCATATCAAATATAGCAAAAAATATAACTCTAAAATACATGTTAAAAAGGGCTGTAGATTGACCATTGCTCTATAATACTCCATTGTGTGAGTATACAGTGAAATTATACAGGAGTATAATTTCACTGAATTGTTACACGTTTGAATAGTTGACTTTTTGCCCACTAGAAATGGAGTACTTCCAGAAGTGAAATTTTTATAAAAAGATTACATACATGTATTCATACATAAGTGCATTTCAATATGGAATTATTCATAGGAAACTATATATTTCATATTATGAACCTTGTTTTGGATGTTCTCATATCTATGCACACAAACACAGGACTAGGGAAAGAGGAAAGAATGTTTTTGAACAACTAAACCAAAGAATAACATGACCTCTGATAATTGCAATGAGATCATGACTATGTACTTGTAAGTATTAGCAGAATAGAAATAAAGCCAAAAGGAGCATTCTAGCAGGTCAACTGAAAGAGAATTTCAACCTCATAAAAAAACAGAGACATCATCACAGTGTTTTGTTGGTATTATTTATTAAGCAAAAAGCAAATCATTTGCAAAGAGACAAAACCTCAAACTATGAGCACATATGTCACATGTCAGAGATCGAATGAAATTTAGAAAATCTTTAGAAAATATTAAACTGAATATTCCTGAGAAGCTGGATTGAATGATGGACCATGATCAAATGAGTGGATCATTGTAGAAATCCATGGAAAAAAGACAAACAAAAAATAGGAGGATATGAATAAATCCCATAAAGAAAGCCAAGAAAAAAAAAAACAAAGGAAATGAGCATGATAAAAAGAGAAGCAGCTCTGTAAGAGATGGTACAGGTCTGCCTCATTAGGAAGAGCAGGGTCTTGAGGGAAAACATATCAAACACTTCCAAGTTTCCTGGAAAAAAATACATGTGGGTGTGAAGGTTGGGAGAAATAAGGATGGTGGGGAAGATGAGCAGGTTCCACAACAAGGCGACCACATAGAAGGCCAGGAACAGGGCAAAGAGCATGCTCTCTAGTCCTTCAGTGTTGGAAATTCCCAGCAGGATGCTCATGGCACAGGCAAACCTCGAGAAGAGTATCAAAGGCATCCATGAGTAACTGCTTCCCGAGTAAGGGATTCCTACCCAAAGCAATAGATGCAAACAAAATAAAGGCAATGAAGGAAAGGAACCAGGAATAAATCCATCCTAGACTTCAGATACTGCTTTGAATTCAGCCTCAGTTTCCTCAAACAATAAGCTAAATGAAAAAGTAGTTTGTAGTTGGTAAATATATTACATTAGCCTCCTCTCACAGCAAATCTAGTTCCTCTGGCTTGTCAGTAATTATGACCATTATTTAATTTCCCTGATTATTTTAGTCAGGAGACAACTAAAGCTCAATATCAGATAAATAAATTTGTTATAGTTAAGCAGCTACTTAGAAATAGGAATTTACTGGGACTAGGCAAGGCTGCCCACTTTCTCCCTACCTATTCAATATAGTACTTGAAGTCCTAGCCAGAGCAATCCGACAACAAAAGGAGATCAAGG
>NC_034599.1:35138520-35142513 GCF_900095145.1 Mus pahari
ATATATATATATATATATAAAAGAAATAGGAATTTAAACCTAATCAGAAATTACTTGTGTATATTTACTTTTCACAATATTCTCTTCGTTCTTCACTATTTATATTTAATTTTAAAAAGTGTGCAACTCATCAAGTTATATTTATAATCTTCCCAAAGAAGTATCAAAAGAGAATGCAATTCGGGAGGAGAGCTGTTCCCAGGGATAGAAGAGACTTTGACACCATCAGATATTCTACCCTCAGATTTATTTTAGAAGCTGTAGAACTCTTTAATTGTGAATTGCAATAACATGTATGTTACTTAAATGTAGTAATCAATAATCTAATCAGAATTATGAATTCTTGTTTGTTAAATTGTTTTTGTTTTTACATTCCAAATGTTTCCCCACGTCTTAGTCCCTGCTCTGAAAATTCTTTACCCCATACACCATTCCCCATTCCCCATTCCCCATTCCCCATCTCCCATCCCCTTTGCCTCTGATATGGTGCTCCCCCATTCTCACCTTCATACTCCCCACCCACCTTCCACTTTCTATCCTCCTTACCCACTGACCTCTGCCTCTCCCCTCCCCTCCCTGCATCCCTCTGCCCTGAAGCATCAAGTCTCTACAGGATTAGGCACATCCTCTCCCACTGAGGCTAGACAAGGCAGTTCTCAGCTACATATATGCTGGGGGTCATGGAACAGCCCATGTATGCTCTTTGGTTGGTGGCTTAGTCTCTAGGAGCTCCCACGGTTCTGGGTTAGTTGATACTGTTGGTCTTTCTATGGGGAAGACCAACTTTCAGCTCCTTCACACCTGATCCTCAATTTCTTCTCAAGTTTTTGCCACATTTTATCTTGATCCTTGATGTTGTACCACGATATATAAATGACTTTCCTCTTCTGTAATCATAGTTGTCTACATGAAAAAATGATAAATCTATTCATGCTAGGTTATAAATTGTTACTCTGATCATTTCCTGCTTTGCTAAACTTTGATCCAAAAGCTAGTTCTTCTAAGTCTGGCTTGTCAGTAATCATGATCATTACTTGACTTCCCTGCTTATTTTTAGTCAGGTGACAACTGAAGTTCAATATCAGATAAATAAGTTTGTTCATAGTTAAGCAGATGCTCAGAAGTAGTAATAATAGCTTTTGCCCTTGATAAAAGCCTCAGTAAGTGCAGTAACTGGCAAGATTGAACAAGTGAGGGAAGCAGGATGCTGGACCTCCTCCCTGTCCTCAGTGGAATAGCTGTAGTAATGCAATGAGATCCCATAACTGACGTAGTCACAGCAGTCAAACACTACTTTACAGTCTAAAAACAACTAAACTTCCTGCATATAAGACAGAAATAAGGGAGATAATGCAGTGGTTATTGTAAAGCCCAACCTACTCTGTTTTTGAAGAAACTCCATTCTGTATGAGACCAGAGGCTAAACTCTAATTCCAGGAAGAAAATCACAGAGTTCTCCTGAGCAGGCATCCTATGGCAATCTCTCCACCCCCCGGCAACAGGCAGTCAAGCTACAGTAGAAGGGTCAAGGCATATATAATGTAGACATCCTAGAGAGAACAGAGGACCTAGCCATCCTGTGCATCAGGCGCTTTTGGCTCTGTTCAGGTCCCTCAGATAACTACAGAAATGCAGAATTATTCAAATTTTTATTAGATATTTTCTTTATTTACGTTTAAAATGTTATACCCTTTCCTGGTATCCCCTCCGATAACCCACAATCTCCTCCCCCCTCCTCCTCAACAGAAGAATGGATACAGAAAATGTGGTAAGCTTACACAATGGAGTACTACTCAGATATTAAAAACAATGAGTTCATGAAAATCTTGGACATATGGATGAAAGTAGAGGATATCATCTTGAGTGAGGTAACCCAATTACAAAAGAACACACATGGTATGCACTCACTGATAAGTGGATATTAGTCAAGAAGCTCAGAATACCCAAGATACAATTCATAAACCACATGAAACTCAAGAAGAAGAAAGGCCCAAAATGTGGATACTTCAATCTTTTTAGAAGGGTGAACAAAATACCCATGGGAGGAGTTACAGAGACAAAGTGTGGAGCGGAGACTGAAGTAATGACCATCCAGAGACAGCCCCACCTGGCGATCCATCCCATATACAATCACCAACCACAGACACTACTGTGGATGCCCACAAGAGCTTGCTGAAAAGAGACTGAAATGGCTGTCTCCTGAGAGACTCTGCCAGCCTGACAAATACAAAAGTGGATACTCACAGACATCTATTGGACTGAGCACAGGGTCCCCAATGAAGGAGTTAGAGAAAGGACCCATGGAGCTGAAGGGGTTTGCAGCCCCATACAAGGAACAATATGAACTAACCAGTACCCCCAGAGCTCCCAGGAACTAAACCACCAACCAAAGAGTACACATATTGGGACTCATGTCTCTAGCTGCATATGTAGAAGAGGATGGCCTAGTCAGTCATCAATGAGAGGAGAGGCCTTTGGTCCTGTGAAGGTTCTATGCCCCAGTGTACAAAACTGCCAGGGCCAGGAAACTGGGGTTGGTGATTTGATAAGCAGAGGGAGGGAAGAAGGGATAGAGAGTTTTCAGAGGGGAAACTAGGAAAGGGGATAACATTTGAAATGTAAATAAAGAAAATATTTAATAAAAAAATAAAGGCCTTCATGTGTTTTACATCAGAATTGGCTCCTCATGGGTCTTTGGGTACCTGCAGCTTGGACATAACAGTAATAAATGTTGTAGATATCACTACAAGCTAAGAAATGAAATCTAAGTATCTGTGAGACTTGTAAAGAACCAAATAAATCACACAGGTTAAAAAGAGAGTTACTCAGATTCTAACGGGTGTTTTATGTTAATATACCAGAAAAAAATTAAACATTTTGCAAACTATAATTTCCTAAACTCTCCTTTTAATTTGTGCTTTTCTGTTTCTAAATAAACTCACAGTGCTAAATGGCACAGTTGTCCACTGCATACCTCTCTGGGCTAAGTCAAACATTCAAATCCCCTAACTATATTTTAAGGTCCTCTTCTCATTGCCCTCAATACTTCCACACACATCTCTTCTCAAGAAAGCATCTGAGGCCCCACCTTTAATCTCAACATTTGGGAGGCAGAAGCAAGAGAACCTCTGTGAGTTTGAATCCACTCTGTTCTATGTATTGAGTTCCAGGCCAGTCTTGCCATGACTACATGGCAAGACACTGTCTCCAAAATAACACAATTAAGTTTTAAAAGGATCTGACACTGCCCTTGTGAAAAACAAACCAAACCAGACACCATTCAAAATGAAGAATCATTTGAAAGATTACTGAATTTCCATGAAAGCAGACTTCTAGAAGAACTTATTAAATTGTCTCTAATTCATTGGCAAAGATTAAAAACTAGATGCTTCATTCAACTCAAATTCTAAACCCATTATTACAAACATTTTATGAAACTTTTGAATTTATTGCTACCACGCTCATTCACAATTTTGAAATTATTAACCCTTTGAAATAAGCAGGAAGTCTAACAGGGATAAGTGTGTGGTCAGTGTCTTAGATTGAGGGAAAGAAGATACAAACATTGTCTCTGGGCTTTGTGCCATTCCATCTTATGAAAAATAAGGAGTTTGTCTTAGAAACACATCCTGAGACCCTGAAAATTTGAGGGAAACTATCTGTCTTCCACATTAGAACAGCTGCTACATGTCTGGAGTTCTGTTGCTTCTGTTAACCCTTGTTCTGCTTACACAATGAGAAGACCATAACTACAGATAATAGGATTAGATGAGAATCAAGATTATCAACTTAAAGGACCTGCAAATATCTTCAACAAAATTATAGAAGGAAACTTCCCAGACCTAAAGAGAGATGCCCATGAACATTCAAGAAGCCTACAGAACCCAAATAGACTGGACCAGAAAATAAATTCCTTCCAACACGTAATAATCAGAACAACAAATGCACTAAGTAAAGACAGAATATTAAAAGCAGTAAGGGAAAAAGGTCAAG
>NC_034599.1:35143563-35145362 GCF_900095145.1 Mus pahari
AGATGAACTCTCAATCCTGAATATCTATGCTCCAATTGCAAGGGCAGCCACATTCATTAAAGAAACTTTAGTAAAGCTTAAAGCACACATTGCTCCTCAAACAATAATGGTGGGAGACTTCAACACCCCACTCTCATCAATGGACAGATCCTGGAAACAGAAACTAAGCAGAGACACAGTGAAACTAACAGAAGTTATGAAACAAATGGACTTAACAGATATCTACAGAACATTTTATGTTGCCTCCCCCAGCCTTGAAGCAGGCTGATTCAGACCTTGTTGCCACTAAGCACAGGACCATCTGGGGTGGGACCTTCCCACTTGCAAAGCAGGTTCTATTGTTCTACACCTGCCACTGCTCTCCTCCAAAACATCATCTCTATCTGCTGAGACCCTTGAGATTTTCCTTAGACAGCATCCTACAGATCACCTACAGGCTGACAACAGGCACCAAGAACAGAGAGGAGGGGGATGGGCCTCCCCCCTCTTTATAAGCTCAGAATCTTAGTAAACTTGCAGGCTTTGATCAGAGGAATTGTCTTAGCCTCCTTCCATTTTGCCATTTAAGCTCTTTCAGCCCCTGCCCCCCTTTCAGGAATTCCCTGTTCATGTGGCCATGGGAAGCTACCCTCAATTTTATCCTAAAACAAAAGGATACAACTTCTTCTCAGAACCTCATGAAACCTTCTGCAAAATTGACCATATAATTGGTCACAAAACAGGCCTCAACAGATACAAAACTATTGAAATTGTCCCATGCATCCTATCAGAACACCATGGACTAAGGCTGGTCTTCAATAACAACATAAATAATACAAAGCCAACATTCACTTGGAAACTGAACAACACTCTCCTCAATCATACCTTGGTCGAGGAAGAAATAAAGAAAGAAATTAAAGACTTTTTAGAGTTTAATGAAAATGAAGCCACAACATACCCAAACTTATGGGACACAATGAAAGCATTCCTGAGAGGAAAACTCATAGCTCTGAGTGCCTCCAAAAAGAAACTAGAGAGAGCATACTCTACCAGCTTGATAGCACACCTAAAAGCCCTAGAACAAAAGGAAGCAAATTCACCCAAGAGGAGTAGAAGGCAGGAAATAAACTCAGGGGTGAAATCAAACAAGTGGAAACAAACACCAAAAACAAACTATTCCAAGAATCAACCAAACCAGGAGCTGACTTTTGAGAAAATGAACAAGATACATAAACCTTTAGCCAGACTCACTAGAGGGCACAGGGATATCATCCTAATTAACAAAATCAGAAATGAAAAGGGAGATGTAACAACAGATCCTGAGGAAATCCAAAGCATCATCAGATCCTTCTACAAAAGGCTATACTCAACAAAACTGGAAAACCTGGATAAAATGGACAAATTTCTAGACAGATACCAGGTACCAAAGTTAAATCAGGATCAGATTAATGACCTAAACAGTCCTATATCCCTTAAAGAAATAGAAGCTGTCATTAATGGTCTCCCAACCAAAAAAAGCCCAGGACCAGATGGGTTTAGTGCAGAGTTCTATCAGACCTTCAAAGAAGACCTAATGCCAATTCTTCTCAAGCTATTCCACAAAATAGAAACAGAAGGTATTCTACCCAATTCATTCTATGAAGCCACAATTACTCTGATACCTAAACCACATAAGGACATAACAAAGATAGAGAATTTCAGACCAATTTCCCTCATGAATAACGATGCAAAAATACTCAGTAAAATTCTCGCAAACCGAATCCAAGAATACATCAAAACAATCATCCATCATGACCAAGTAGGCTTCATTCCAGGGATGC
>NC_034599.1:35146782-35148885 GCF_900095145.1 Mus pahari
TGGTCCATTCTTATCTCCTTGTAATAAGGTCAAGTCTAAGTGGATCAAGGAACTCCACATAAAATCAGAGACACTGAAACTTATAGAGGAGAAAATGGGGGAAAGCCTGGAAGATATGGGTACAGGGGAAAACTTCCTGAGTAGAACAGTAATTGCTTGTGCTGTAAGATCGAGAATTGACAATTGGGACCTCATAAAATTGCAAAGCTTCTGTAAGGCAAAAGACACTGTCAGCAAGACAAAAAGGCCACCAACAGATTGGGAAAGGATCTTTACCAATCCTAAATCAGACAGGGGACTAATATCCAATATATATAAAGAACTCCAGAAGACGGAATCCAGGAAAAACAAATAACCCCATTAAAAAATGGGACACAGAACTAAAGAAAGAATTCTCAACTGGAGAATATTGAATGGCTGAGAAGCACCTCAAAAATTGTTCAACAACCTTAATCGTCAGGGAAATGCAAATCAAAACAACCCTGAGATTCCACCTCACAACAGTCAGAATGGCTAAGATCAAAAACTCAGTGACAGCAGATGCTGGCAAGGATGTGGAGAAAGAGGAACACTCCCCCATTGATTGGCAGGATTGCAACCTTGTAAAACCACTCTGGAAATCAGTCTGGCGGTTCCTTAGTAAATTGTATCTGGAGGATATCATCCTGAGTGAGGTAAAAAAAAATCTCAAAAATGAACAAAGAAGTGTGACCAAAATGGAAATGAATGCAGATATGAGGAGCCCAAAAATAGCTGGCAATGTAGAAGATTCTAATGTCAATGATAATTACAGAAGTGCTTACGCCATGATAAGTATAAACTATGGGAGCTGGAGAGATGGCTCCGAGGTTAAGAGCACTGGCTAAGGTGTGAGATGCACAGTACGAAACCTAGGCCCCAGCTTTTACACTGTGATGCACAGGGTTGCACTTTTTGTACTGAACTGATAGGTGGCCTAGTGGTTATTCCCTGTACTACCATTTTGAGGATCTGGACTCCTTTCCCTGCCTTGCTCTTTGGACTACATTGTCAATTCACACCAATGTGCTTTGTGTGCCTGCAGTGCCGGAGGTGACCAAAAGAGAGCAATAGATTTCCTAACATTGGAGTTGCTGATGGTTATTATGGTGAGAGTACTGGGAACCGAACTTGGTCCTCTGCAAGAGCAGCTGAGTCCATCGCTAGGCCTATGAAAGCTGAAATTTACAGTATATGAACTAGAATTCTTTGATCAGCCTTAGTTAACCTGAGTAGGGAACTTAGTGAGATTATATTCTGTCCCATTGGAAGGAAAGATTTCCATATACTATTAGCCTGCTTCCTAAAGGGGGTAGCTACATCAACTTGATTACAGAGGATAGATGAGCAGGGAGGAGTCATGGAGTGTGAGGCACATTCTTGTCCTTGTCAGTGAAACATGCCAGAAACTATGTTCCAACTTCCTGTTAACAATCTTGGAAGTTTAAGAAAAGCCCAGAAAACTGTGAAAAAAATACTTAGTGACATTGGGTTGGAATACTGTAAAGAACATATAGAAGATTTTAAACAGTTTGAACCTAATGACTTTTATTTGAAAAACACTACATGGGAGGATGTAGGACTGTGGGACCCTTCTCTTATGAAAAATCAGGACTATCAGACAAAACCTTTTTGCTGCAGTGCTTGTCTGTTTTCCTCAAAATTCTTCTCTGCCTACAAAAGTCATTTCCGGTATGTTCATAGTGAAGACTTTGAAAATAGGATTCTCCTTAACTGCCCTTACTGTACCTTCAATGCAGATAAAAAGGCTTTGGAAACACACATTAAAATATTTCATGCTCCAAACTCCAGCGCACCAAGTAGCAGCCTCAGTACTTTCAAAGATAAAAACGAAAACGATGGCCTTAAACCTAAGCAGGCTGACAATGTAGAGCAAGCCGTGTATTACTGCAAGAAGTGCACTTACCGAGGCCCTCTCTATGAGATCGTCAGGAAGCACATCTACAGGGAACATTTTCAACACGTGGCAGCACCCTACACAGCAAAGGCAGGAGAAAAATCACTCAATGGTGCAGTCTCTCTGGGCACAAATGCCCGAGAAGAGTGTAACATCCACTGCAAGCG
>NC_034599.1:35148896-35158153 GCF_900095145.1 Mus pahari
TACTATGAGGTGCTGAGAAGAAGGTATATTCTTTTGTTTTAGGATAAAATGTTCTGTAGATATCTGTTAAATCCATTTGTTTCATAACTTGTGTTAGTTTCACTGAATCTCTGTTTAGTTTCTGTTTCCAGGGTATGTCCATTGATGAGTGTGGGGTGTTGAAGTCTCCCACTATTATTGTGTGAGGTGCAATGTGTGCTTTCAGTTTTACTAAAGTTTCTGTAATAAATGTGGATGCCCTTGTATTTGAAGTATAAATATTCATAATTGAGAGTTCATCTTGGAAGATTTTTTACCTTTGAAGTGCCCTTTTTTGTCTTTTTTAATAACTTTGGGTTGGAAGTCGGGTTTATTTGATATTAGAATGGCTACTCCAGCATGTTTCTTCAAGACTGGTTGCTTGGAAAATTATTTTCCAGTCTTTCACACAGAAGTAGTGTCTGTCTTTTTCCCTAAGATGGGTTCCCTGTAAGCAGCAAAATGTTGGGTCCTGTTTCTGTAGACAATCTGTTAGTCTATGTCTTTTTATTGGGGAATTGAGCCCATTGATATTAAGAGATATTAAGGAAAAGTAATTATTCCTTCCTGTCATTTTTGTTGTTAGAGCTGGCATCCGGTTCTTGTGGCTGTCTTCTTTAAGGTTTGCTGAAGAATTATTTTCTTGTTTTTTCTAGGGCATAGTTTCTGTCCTTGTATTGGTGTTTTCCCGTTATTATCCTTTGAAAGGCTGGATTCATTGAAAGGTAGTATGTGAATTTGGTTTTCTCATGGAATACTTTGGTTTCTCCATCTATGGTAATTGAGAGTTTAGCTGGGTATATTAGCCTGGGCTGGCATTTGTGTTCTCTTAGGGTCTGTACAACATCTGTCCATGATCTTCTGGCTTTCATAGTCTCTGGTGAGAAGTCTGGTGTAATTCTAATAGGCCTGCCTTTATATGTTACTTGACCTTTTTCCCTTACTGCTTTTAATATTCTGTCTTTACTTAGTGGATTTGTTGTTCTGATTGTTATGTGTTGGGAGGAATTTCTTTTCTGGTCCATTCTATTTGGAGTTCTGTAGGTTTCTTGAAAGTTCCTAGGCATCTCTTTCTTTAGTTATGGGAAGTTTTCTTCTAAAATTTTGTTGAAGATATTTGCTGATCCTTTAAGTTGATAATCTTCATTCTCATTTACTATTATCCATAGGTTTGTTCTTCTCATTGTGTCCTGGATTTCCTGGATGATTTGAGTTAGGATCTTTTTACATTTTGCATTTTCTTTGATTGTTGTGTCAATGTTCCGTATGGAATCTTCTTCACTTGAGATTCTCTCTTCCATTTCTTGTATTCTGTTGCTGATGCTTGCATCTACGGTTCCTGATTTCTTTCCTAGGGTTTCTATCTCCAGATTTGTCTCCCTTTGGGTTTTCTTTATTGTTTCTACTTCCATTTTTAGATCCTGGATGGTTTTGTTCAATTCCATCACCTATTTGGTAGTGTTTTACTGAAATTCTCTAAGGGATTTTTGGGTTTCAACTTTAAAGGCTTCTAGCTGTTTACCTGTATTTTCCTGTCTTTCCTTCTTAAAGTCCTCCATCATCATCATGACAAGTGACTTTAGATCCATGTCTTCCTTTTCTGGTGTGATGGAGTATCCAGGACTTGCTATGGTCGGAGAGTTTGGTTCTGATAATGTCAAGTAACCTTGGTTTCTGTTGCTTCTGTTCTTATGCTTGCCGCTTACCATCTGATTATCTCAAGTGCTTGCTGCCCTCAATATATCCAATTGCCGCCTGTCCTTCCTATAATCCCAATTGATTCATGACTCCTCAGAGTCCAACTTTCTCTGTGATCCTTTGATTGTGAGCTGCTATGAACCTGAGATTTTAGATGTCAGAATTCTTGGCAGTCAAGCTCCTCTGAGACCCTCAAATACTGGTGTGACCCAGCTCCTGTTATCCTGGGATCCTGTTGTCCTAAGATCCTGGGCCTGGAAATGGTGTCTCCTTTTAGGACCCTGGACCTGTCTGGTCTGTTCGAAACCAAGGTAAACCAGAACTGAGCAAAGGAAACCAGAGCCTCTGTTCAGGAAGGAATCTGGTGTTTTTGTTCCTGCTGTCCCAGGCCCTTCACAATTGGATTGGAGCAGATGTTGCATTCCACTCACCAGTGATCCTAAGATCTCATGGACAGTCCTCTAGAGACTGTGGGGGTGTATGCCAACACAGAGCCCTCGGTGACCCAGTGTTGGTGCTGATCAGAAAGGACTTGTGCCCCAGTCAGGCTGGTTCTCTCCTTCCCTAGTGCTGTCTAAGGTCACACATAAGATTCGATATCGAGGTTTTTATGGAATAAAAAGAAATGTAGAATGATTTGGTTTGGGTCTCTGGAGACCAATTTTTCTCTCATTAGAACTAAGATTCAAATGGAACATAATTTGATGTACAAATGAAAAACTCTATGAACTTAAGGCACACTCATAAATTTTATACATGATATGTGAAGTTTTCATTTAAAACCACATGGTGGGCATCTGCTTGTGCTACTTATACAAGAAAACCATCACCTTTCCTGGGTGTGGGTGACTGACTACTGACTGACTCGCCTCACTTTGTGGTGTGCCGTGAGTTTACCATGCCATCACACGTGGGCTTTGTAACTTTCTAAAATCGCATGCTGAAGCTCTAGAACGTGTCTTAAACCTCTATGTCTTCTATGCCTGAATTTAGATGTCACTTAATTAAAATAATTGAAGAAATTGCTGCATTGATTAATTGCTGAGAAAGTAGAGCTGAGGACATGTAACAGCACTGGGATTACCGCATCCTTTAAGGACTTGAATCCCTACATGTTATCCAGTTACTGTTTATAACTTTAAATTCTTTTCAATATTTCACTTGCTCAGAACATAAAGTTTCAGAGATTCTATCAGATATGTTATAAATATACCCATACTATATTTTGGAAATACAGGTTACCATTTCTGCCCACAGGCCTCTGTGGACACTTCTGTAGTCTGGTGCTTCATCAGATGTTAAATGTGAAGGAAAAAAAATCCAAGGGAATAGGACAAAATATGATGTACTGGTGTTCAAGATTTTCTAAAGTTTCAACATTGTGGAGAACAAACTTCAGCTGCATTTTTTTTATTTTTAACATCCTTCTAAAATTATTTTTTAAAAACAATACTGATAGCTCTTTGGAGCATCAATACAGACACACATATTTACAAAATTAAGTTACCCCAATACTATAAATGACTCATTAATTTTAAAAATTGGTCCTTTTGTTTTCAGAGCTTTTGCTGGTGGTTCATGTCCTCCCACATTCCACAGTGCCTCATCGTTATTTTCTTTATCCCTTATCTATTTTGAGTTGCATGAAGATGTCTCATCTAAAGACAAACATAGACAGATATTCTGAGTTTCAAGTTATATTTTCTTAGATCAGTAAATGTCAAGAGAAAATTAAATTACTCTGTATACAAATAATATATATAAGCAAAAACCATATTCCCAACCATAACATAACTAATCAAAAATATGTGCTTTCTTAAGTCAGTGGTTACTGTTATTCACTGATATTACCCTGACATGCAAGAAAGAAGTAGCCTAAAAGTTGTCTAAAACAATATAGTGTAAAATATACTACTATTGATTTTGGCTCCAGATAGTGTGGGATCAAAGCATGACCATATTCCTTTCCCATTAGGACCATCTAGAGGACAGTACCTAGCATAATTCTTTCTAAAGATTAAATTAAGATAATACAGGTACAGTATATAACAAATCACAATTTCAATAATGTATATGGTTTTTCTTTAAAATTTAATTTGGTATAATTGAATATTACATAAATTTCATTGTTACATTTGTTGCAAAGTTAATAAATATTGGTACATACAATAAAGGGAAATATCTAACTGAACAGAAAAATGGATGTATTATAAATTACATTGTTATTTGTTGAGAAATTATCAGCAATTTAATGAACTTACATTTCTGCCCCTTTAAAAAATACTGTTTAACTGCCAAGAAAATTGCAAACAGATAACTGACTCCAACCAGCAAAAATATTTGCACAAAGCAAACACTCCACAAAATGAAACAGACATGGACTGAAGGAAATGTATGCAAGCCATCTGTTTTATACAGAGTTAATATCCAAAATAGATCATTCAAAACACATAAGAGTGTCTGTTTATAAGCACATAAATATTGCATGCATGTATAAGAGATGACTCTGAAAAGGTGGGTCAAAGGTGGTATTTTCCAAATGATTCATATGAATTACTGAGAGATATGCCTTCAATGTCAATAATCATCAGGAAATGCAAATCAGGCCATAGGTAGGAAATTGTGGATACTACCAAAAGTCAAAAAATCTACTCCATTACATGGAGATGGATAACAGGAAAGACTTTGCCCAGTCTACTTTTAATATACCTAAACACATCTTATCTTGTGTCTAGCATTATTTTCCTATTGTTAAGGTTTAACTTTGGGAGGGATGTTGAAAAATTACAGAAGGATACTGCATATACTTTACTTATGCCCTTTCTTTCCCTCCAACTCAGGTATTCTTCATGCACCAGTCCTGGGAAAATGCATGTATATTTTTTAAGATTATAATATAATTGCATCAACTAACCCTTCCCTTTCTTCCATCCAAATCCTCCCTTCTATAACTAATCCTCTCTTTAAAATCTATGAGCTCAAGCCAGGCATGGTGGCACACGCCTTTAATCCCAGCACTCGGGAGGCAGAGGCAGGCAGATTTCTGAGTTCGAGACCAGCCTGATCAACAAAGTGAGTACCAGGACAGCCAGCACTATACAGAGAAACCCTGTCTCGAAAACCAAAAAAAAAAAAAAAAAAAAAGACAAAATCTATGAGCTCTTCTGCTAACTGTTCTTCCATATAATATGTCCATATAATATATATATTATATTATATTATATGTGTGTTTTGTGTATTTATATATGTTGTATATATTCCTACATATATATATATATATATATATATATATATATATATATATATATATAAAACTTTCTCAGTCCATATGTTATGTGTGTGTGTGTTCAGATCTAGCCATTTGGTATTAGATAACCAGTTGGTGTCCTCTTTTCTGAGAAGAAGAATTTCTCTTGCTCTCAGCATTCCTTAGTTTCCTACAGTTCTTAATGTAGGGTTGTGGCCTTATGTGGATGTCTGCTTCCACATTACTATGTCTACTGGTGTCAGTTATCAATATTAAGTTATTGATGTTGGTGTGGGATTGCCATGCATGTCCTTTATTATGTCGACCTATTACTGTCTCTCTTTAGGAATTTTATCATAAAATCATGTGGAATTTTATCAAAGGCTTTTTCTGCATTTATTGAAATGATTGTGTGATTTTTTTTACTTTAATTCCATTCATATGATTTTAATATGGTTTATGTATATTGAGCTATCCCTGCGCATCTGAGATAAAGAAATTTTTGATTATGTTGGATGATATACATGTGTGTGTGTGTAATTAAAACTATATTATTGAAAATTTTTGAAATCTATGTTCATAAGAATATTGACCTGTAGATTCTTTCTTTTATTTTTTTATGTGTTTTATCTGGTTTAGGTATTAGAACAACACTGGTTTTGTAGAAAGAGTTTTTTGATTTTCTTTTTCATAATTTTAGAAGTGTTGGTTGTTGATTTCTTTGAACTCCTGGTAGAATACCACTGAGAGACCATCAGACCTGGGCATCTCTTACTCCAGTGCATTTTATTGCTGTTTTAAGCTCCTTATTTGTTACAGGTCTGTTTACATCTCTGATCTCTTCGTGCTTTCATGTTTAAATGTTTCTAAAACTTCATCCTTTTTCTTTTAGTTTCTTTTTTAACTTAATGAAGTATAGGTTTACAAAGTACTCAGAATATTTTTAATTTCTTTGATGTCTGTCAAAATGTTTCCCTGTTCATTTGAATCATATCTTTCTGTCTTTTGATTAGCTGGGCCAAGGGTTTGTTATCTTTTCATTGAACCGGCTTTTACATTTGTTGATTCTTTGTGTTGTTTTTTGTTTTAATCAAGTTCTGTTCTTCTGTTACATCTTCCTACCTGCCATATTTATGACTACTTCATTTTCGCTTTTCCAAATTCTTGAGTTGTATATTTTATTCATGTTCTCAATTTTTTTCTATTGTTTTTCTGATTTCTCTCTGACTATACATATTATTTCCTCTCCTTCAACTCCTAGATCTTTTCTTATTTTTCTTTAATGTAGGCATTTGGAGGTATGAATTTCCCTCAGAGGGCTCTGGTAAGATGCCCTAGGGTTGTTGTGGTGCTGTGCTTTCATTTTCATTTATGCCCATGCTTTTTATTTATTTATTGTTAGTATCTTATTACACATTCATCATTTAGTAATGTGGTATTTAGTCTCCGGAGGTTTGTGTAATTATTCTAGATTTTTATTATTGATTCTAACTTTTATTATATTATGGACAGATAGTATATACAGAGTGATTTTATTTACCTGCATGTGTTGATATTTGTTTTGTGACCCAGAAGAAGGGTGCTTTAAGGAACTTGTCAGTCTATGCCAGTGCATGAGCTCTGTGACCTAAGCAAAACCTGGGAATATGCAGATCTACCTTCCAAATTTTTAAAAGACACATGTTGAAATCTCATAATTGTGTTTTTACATATTTGCTTTCTAAATAAAAGCACCATTGGCTCATCTTTGTAATTAGAGACATCTCTATACCATGGTGGTTGCAGTTCTCTGTATTTCTAAAACTTGGAGTTTGTAACAGCAGAGGGTATATGGAAAGCATGCCAGCCTCCACTCTGTTTAAAGAGAAAACATAAATGAACTTTGTNCAAGGCAAAGTTCTAGTTCTCAGCAATAGAGAATTAGCTGAGTGCTTCNGTGTCCTATGACCACATGCTATGAGCACTCCTTGCTCATCACCTGCTCAGTATAGCAATATGACGAATGTGAGACCGTGTGCCCTGCTGGCTGCTAGCACTTGGCTCAGAGGGTCCCTGAACACTCTGTCCAGAGAGCACTGATTGTTGGTTCTTATGTGGACCCAGGCAGTTGTTCCTGTGACACGCTGCCCATCCTCATGTTGTCCTATACAGACACACAGACACCTTGGCTTCTTTTATTAAGGCAATACTAGTTCACTGTCTTTATAGTCTGGGGAACAGAAACAAACTGGGCATCCTTCAACATGTGAATAAAGTTAATTTCATCTGAAGATTCTAGAAGATCATTTCTTTACTTACTTTTTCTATATTTTAACACTGATCTATATTCCTTTATTTCAGACCCTTTCATCTTTCTAGCCACTGCCTTATTGTTACAGCTCTTGCTTATAACTTTGAATTTTCCTTTTATGCCTTTTGATGACATTGGGTCATTACAGTTATTATAAGAGAACCTTTATCATTGATCCAGGTCAGTATCCTAATTTATGAAAGTTATTCATATTTACAAAACACCTTTGCCTTATAAAGTATTCAAAAATTTTGATGATTAAGAATTAGACAAATCTTCAGCTTAAAAGGAGGAATGCAGTAACATTATCTCCTACCCTTTCTACACTGATAAAATGGGGGAGTTCACAAGAACCTTAACAACACAGCGAAGTACTAAAGTAATGTTAATATTTAAAAGCAAGCATCTTATATATAATATTTGATATATTCTTTGAGACATTCAAATAAATGTAAAAGGTATTTCGATCATGTTCACCCTTTTTCTCCCCATCTAAAACCTGGGTACCTGACACATACATCTCTCTGTCAACTTCATAATGTCTTATTTTCAGTTTTATTAATGACCCACTGAGTCTAATTAACACCATCCCACAACCATCTACTGGAGCATTGTCAACTTATAAAGCACAAAATGACTAGAGAGAACTGATTTCCCTTTCTCTAGGAGGCATCAATTGTCAACAGAATTTTGACTTCTGGAATTTTATTCCAGTCCTCCTTCTTTGCATAAAGGTTGAGTAGGTGGATTTGTGTACCTCTTGTGTGTAATGACATATATTATGAGTTCATGAGTGCTACCATCCTGCCTTCTCCAAAAGAGATTGATTTATTCCAATCTTCTCCAACCTCTTGCTCTATCCTAAGGGTGTGCAATCTAGTCTGAACATTAGCACACTTAAAATAATAAATCTCCCAGTTTATCATAATTCTTCCTGGACAGTCACAGTCCCCAAAATGTGTACTGAGCTATAAACATAACTGGAGATCATTTCCTTCACTGATTGTCTTGTATTTGCACACTGTGTTTAACCAATGAGAAAGTGTCTCTCCTGGTTATAGAAAAGTATTTACCATATTGGAAGGAGGGTAGGTGACTAGGATTTTATTTTTAATGATATTTGTTATGATTCAACATATTTAAATGTTTAACATATTTTGATGCCTAGGTGTTGAATCATATCAAACATAACAAAAAATATAACTATAAATGCATGTTATAAAGGGCTATAGATTGACCATTGCTCTATAATACTCCATTGTGTGAATATACAAGAGTATAATTTCACTGAATTGTTACACATTTGAATAGTTGACTTTTTGCCCACTAGAAATGGAGCATTTCTAGAAGTTAAATTTTTATAAAAAGATGGCATACAAATACTCATATACAAGTATACTTAGATGTGGAATTATTCATAGGAAACTATATATTTCATATTATAAACCTTGTTTTCGATGTTTTCATATCTATGCACACAAACACAGGACCACTGAAAGAGTAAAAAAAATTTTGAAGAAATGAATCAAAGAATAACATGACCTCTGCTAATTGCAATGAGATCATGACTATGTACTTGTGAGTATTAGCAGAATAGAAATAAAGCCAAAAGGAGCATTCTAGCAGGTCAACTGAAAGAGAATTTCAACCTCATAACACAACAGAGACATCATCACAGTGTTTTGTTGGTATTATTTTTTAAGCAAAAAGCAAATCATTTGCAAAGAGACAAAACCTCAAACTATGAGCACATATGTCACATGTCAGAGATCGAATAAAATTTAGAAAAACCTTAGACAATACTAGACTGAATATTCCTGAGAAGCTGGATTGAATGATGGACCATGATTAAATTATATTGCTGATGTCGGAAGCTGAGAAGTCTCTTTACAAATGGTTACTGGCTCTAAGAAAATGCTACTTTGTCTTTGAGTTTAATTAGTGCTTTCTTCACCTCCTTGTTCCTCAGGGTGTACACAACAGGGTTGAGTAGGGGTGTCAACA
>NC_034599.1:35158513-35163806 GCF_900095145.1 Mus pahari
GTACCTGAGAGGGTAACTGATGGCCAGGTAGCGATCATAAGACATGACTGTGTACAGGAAACACTCAGTGCTACCCAGGAAGTGGAAGGAATAGAGCTGTGCCACACAGCTATGGAAGGAGATAGCCCCGCCCCTTGGGGACACCAAAGTCATCAACATTTTGGGTACTGTGACTGTGGAGAACCACATGTCAATAAAGGAGAGGTTGCTGAGGAAGTAGTACATGGGTGTGTGGAGGTGGGAGTCCACCCTGATTACCATCAGAATCAGGAAGTTGCCCAGCACAGTGAGAATGTAAATCACCAAGAAGGTTACAAAGAGCATGGTGTCCAGGGCTGGTGCATGGGGAATACCTGAGAGGAAGAACGTGGTCACTAGGGTCACATTTGGCATTTCTTCCACCTTGGATCATTCTCCCTATAGAGATATAAGGATTACTCAGACATTAACAAATAATTAACCATGTTTCATAATACTAGACTTAAATGATGGTGGCACACAAACCTAGAACTCCAAGCAGTGGCATACCAGAAGAAAAAGTTACAAGAAAATGTCTTTGTTTTAGTTTGATTTAGAAGCACCAAGAATTCTCACAGCTTCATAATACATACAAATGTGCTATTCTCAACATTTCGTGGCTCAGACCTGCTATGGTAAAACTTACCTGTCTTAAAACTCAAGGTGAAAACTGCTTGAATAATCTCACCTGAGGGTCAGAATTTTGTTCTGTGCTATTACAGCAGTGATGAGTCTTAATTTTGTGCAAGTTTAGCTCCGTGCTTCTCATGTGTTTAATGCTTCTTAGCAAATTCCATTATCCTAGGCTTCTAGAAGACGCCCTAGAACCTATCCAATCCTAAGCAGGTGGCCACCTCACTGCATGGCAGGTGCTTTTCTGTCACCTGGAGAATCACTTTTCTAGTGGTAAGTCAAAGTGTGGTGCCAGAGAATCAGTGAAGTAAGTAATAGCTGAGTACATGTTTGGAAAAACATGATAATTCAGGGAAAATGTAGTCATTTGTAGCAATATTGGAGTCTGTTTAGAGTTCTGCCTACCAGAATCATTTTCTCCTTTGGATCTCCAAAGAAACTTCAAGAATCAAATACTTGTTGACATTAATGAGTATCTTTGAAGCCTATGCCATATTTCAGTCACCTGCTATTATACACATTATTGAACAATGCTAATACTACCTCCATAACTGAAAAGATGCAAGCTAAGTTTAACATGCAACCAGGGAATGACAGTGGAGTATTCAGTTCTAGTCTTTCTGAAGAACTGAAGATTCATCTCTCCTGGATCTTAGAAAGGTAATATGTCAAGTCTCTTGGTTTCCAGAAAACTCCCAGTATGGCAGCAAGCTGTCAAGGGCTTTGTTCCTCTCCTTTAGTGGTGCCCCATGACTGCCTGCTTCTCAAACAGTCTCTCTAGAGTCTCCAAATCACATAAGAATATCGGCTACATAGTAGACTTGCCTACAATACCTCCTCAGTCCAGAAAACAGAAAGCTTCATACATATTAAACTGATTCCTCTATACTTATATATCATTAAGAACTTCAAGATGGATATGTGCTCTCTTAACCACAAATCGCTAAGGAAGACTTTTTTTTTTTTGCTAGCATATTTTTGTACTAGAGTTATGGTTACTTTCTGATACTAGCTTTGTTAGGGATTATATTTTATCAACACCCCCTTTTCTTGAAACTCTCAAACCCTCAAGACTTTGCTCTCACATAAGGTAATGATTCAATCAATTCTGTGTTGCTTATTCAGCATCTATGACTTAAAATTGAAACAAGTGCAAATATTGTTTCTCCATGTCACTCAGTTGTAGGAATATTGTGTATAACTAAGACCAAAATGGTTATTTTTACTTGATACAATGTATTGTCTATTACTAGCAATTGTTTTTATTTTTATTTGTTTTAACTTTGGTGTGAATCTTAGAAGATTCCAAATGACATCTCTGTAAGGAAGGTGGCTTCAGCTACAGGGAAAATAGTCTTTTCACAAATATGAGATAATATAGGAAAAACTAGATTAAGTTACCTATATTACCTCTATCGGAAGAAGAGAGCCATGAAACATCTACTGCAGCAACAAAACCCAGTCACACAGAAAATATGTTCAGAGTTGATAACAATGAAAATACCCATGAGGAAAAGTCCAAGGTGGACTGCGACTCCAGCAGGAGTCTCAACCAAGAAGGTGAATGTTTAATTTACATGGCTGCTGTAACAACATCAATATTACTTGAAATATACAGGCACTCATCTATCTTTTTTTTAAATCTATCTGCCTACATAGCTCTACATCTAGTCAGAGAGACTGGACAGCTAAAGTTAGGATGAGATCTAACGATTTGCAAATATCATCAATGAATGTTAATATTTGCACTAAAAGAAAAAAGAAACTGAATGGAAAATAAGTTAAATCCGCTCAAGAACATCTATGGCATATGACTCATTTTAGTAGCAAAACCTACCTGAGGTTTTCCAAAAATGTTTCACCTTCTACATGCTAAGGACAATCATAGTTTGAAGTTGGTCATATAAAGAGACACTCTGAGATGAGAAAAGGATGCCCTTCTCTAATTAAAATTCAAGCCAATTAGTTCAGAGGCTAGAAAACAGCATGACTAAATATGTAGAAGCCTAAGTTGAATTCATGTCTCAAGGGATGGGATTGCTCTTGGGTTTCCAGGTTCCCTTAATGAGGAAAAGAAAAAGCAAGACAGAAAGGAAAGGCTTTTCATAAACATACATGTCTGTCCTCGGGTTATCCCTTGTCTCAGATTTACCCAGTGCCTGTTTTCTGCTTAAAATTTCTCAGAGTCCACATGGGCATCACTTGACTATATGCCACTCTTTCTTGAACCATCTTTTCTCATCAACCCCAGCATCCACGTTCCTAACATCTGTGTAGATTTGAAGGTTCCAGGAAGTTTGTCAATTGATTTCAATGTGGGAACTCATCCTGACACTTGAGATTTACTAACCTTGAGCTACAAAAAAGTTCAATATCTTAGAGCTTCCAGACACAACGGAGCTGATACTCTAAGGGACTCTCAGCGACTGTGAGAGCATGCACAAGAAAGACCTCCAGAAAAGGGGAAGTAGACACCAAGTCCCACTCCTAACCACAAAATATTTGCAACTGATAGCTACTGTGAAAAAGGATATCAGTTTTCTCTAGTGGAGTGTCACTGTATATATCAGCTGCACACTATGTTGGCCCCATATTCAGAAGTTGATTGCGAAAACAAAATGTTCTATATAGGTATTTTTGTGTATTTTTTGTTCCCTTTTGATATATTCCTCTTTTGTCTTGTTGGGGGTGTTTGTTTGTTTGTTTGTTTGTTTGTCTTAGGTACACATTTTCCTTTTTTTGTAAGAGAAAAGTGTAGAGTTGGGTGAGTTAAGGAGGTCGGAGAAATTTGGAGGAACAGAAGACAGTATAGTCAAAATATATTGTATGTATACATTTTTTAATAAATTTTAAATTAAATAAAATTTGATAAAGTTTGATGTTGTAAGGTATTCTCCCTTTCAGACATTTATTGCACCAAGAATGAGTAATTTCTCTACATAATTTAAAGTTACAGCTATAATTATTTCACTAATTACAATGATTTTTTTTAAATCAGATACATTCATATATATTGTTATCTATTTAGATTTGTTACATTGTGACTAGTGAAAATTAATCCAAAACTTTCAATATATGGTATAATAAATTCAGTCTACTATATAATTTGTCTGATTAGACTCCTTTGATTGTTTCAAAATAACACAATCTAAGCAAATGTCATAGAAATTACCAAAATAAGCAAATCAAACTAAACTGTGTGTTTTATGTCTACATTATGAGATGTAGTCAAATCATTCTAATTTACACAAATACTTCAAAATAAATTATTGAACATGTCTATCTTTCTCTGATGCAAAGCAGGTTATCTTTGTCATGTGAACATTTACCCGTGTCTTTATTTTTCAATCTCCTATAACTTTTGTTAACCTCATACAAATACTCGTCTGAATTGTTAACAATCTTTAATGAGTGGAGGTTTTTTTTCTGCTTGTTAGATGTTGTAAATTGCCTCATTTCTTTTTTCTTCAAAGTTACTGTGACAAAATGGAATCATTTAAATGCATAGCTGAGGGACACTGATCTAAGTCAATAGAAAATATAACGGAGTTTAATACTGAATCCCCTAGTCCATGAACACAATCCAATCCTCTATTTTGATCTATAAAACTATTTTTCTTCAAATATGTATGTTTACCGTATGCATACTTGATACTTGTGAAGACCAGAATAGTGTGTCATAGCTCCAGAAATTGAAATGTTAGAATGTTGTAAGCTTCCATGTATGCTGGAAACCTAAGACAGGTTCTCTATAAAAACAATACTTTTAACCAATGACCACCACTAAAACCTAAATACTTGGGGTTTCATTATATTGATTCTTAATAAACATAGTCAAAATAATAATTCCATAATGCATTTTGTAAGTGTTTCTAGATCATCATTGAACCATTGCTTTAAAGCATTCATTCTATGTATACACAAAAATATAATTTCAGCCAATTGTTGCACACTTGAATAACTTCCTATTTTTGTGTACTAGAATATTGTCACTTCAAGAAACATAAATTTGTATAAAGATATAATGATTGGGTATATACACTATATATTATATATTATGAACTTTTTAATACATTAGCATTACATTAGAAATACACTACTAGAAATACAAGCAGAACTAGTAAAAGAAAAATCTACATTTGAAAAGCCACAGCAACAGAATAACATGGCTTCTAATAACTGTGGCTGCTTCTGAACAGTAGCAAAATGATTGCATATTCATAAACTCATTTGCATGACACAAACCTTTTAGAAAGCAATGTGTGAGCTCATCCTAAAAAAGACAATTCAGCATTCACATTGGATCTTTACCACATTACAATGCTATCTTTTAAACATTAAAAGAATTAATAAATTGTAGGAGAAAGATTATAAAGAAGAATATGAACATATTTACCATATATGATGGACATAATTGTAATTTTAAGACCATTAAGAACGTATAAATTGTTTAATCCAGAAAAGTTGGTCTTAAGCAATAATTTATAACTAAGTTTATATTGATGTTTTTAAAACTAAATGCCTCATTCGCAGTGTTACTATCTTTGAGAAAATGCTACTTTGTCTTTGAGTTTAATTAGTGCTTTCTTCACCTCCTTGTTCCTCAGGGTGTACACAACAGGGTTGAGTAGGGGTGTCAACA
>NC_034599.1:35164131-35168301 GCF_900095145.1 Mus pahari
GTACCTGAGAGGGTAACTGATGGCCAGGTAGCGATCATAAGACATGACTGTGTACAGGAAACACTCAGTGCTACCCAGGAAGTGGAAGGAATAGAACTGTGCCACACAGCTATGGAAGGAGATAGCCCCACCCCCTGGGGACACCAAAGTCATCAGCAATTTGGGCACTGTGACTGTGGAGAACCACATGTCAATAAAGGAGAGGTTGGTGAGGAAGTAGTACATGGGTGTGTGGAGGTGGGAATCTACCCTGATCACCATCAGGATGAGAAGGTTTCCCAACACAGTAAGAATATAAATCACAAGGAAGATCCCAAAGAGCATGGTGTCCAGGACTGGTGGGTGGGGAATACCTGAGAGGAAGAACGTGGTCACTACACTTCCATTTAACATTTCTTCTCATCTTTTGTTTATTTCAATTTTCATGTAACTGAGAACAGAGAATTACTTCTCTATGTGACTACTGCATCAGCCATGATATATAATTCTAGTTTTTGCATATTTCTAGTTTGGCATATTTCAAAGCTTCTTTGATAAAGATGATGAAATAAATCTAGTATCTATTTTCTCTCAAGAAAGGACATGAAGAAGGAGACACAGCAATATGCACATATGCCACCAAACAAATGACAGAGAAGAGTGTCTTTTTGTTACCTTTGTCATGTATTTTAGCTTTCCATTACTGTAGCAAGTACCTGAAACAGTTTTTAAAAAGAAAAAAAAAGGTTATTATATTTGATTGGCTGGCCCCATTTCTTTTGTGTCGCATCAAGCTCCATATCATAATAGTTACATTGCCAAAGTATTCACATAAAATAAAGAAGCTGAAGAAGAGGGCAGAGTTCTAAGTATGAGGATGTTTTTCTCTATGATGAGTAGGCCACTTACTTAGAACCCATGCCTTAAGAGTTTTCATTGCCTTGTCAAGCTGTAAGTTACAAAGAGTAGTGAATAAAACTCAAATGTAGTATCCTCATCCTGTCTTAGAGGTCGGGTCAGTTGGATATCTACTCAAGGTATCATCAAAGTTTAATCATCTGGGGAATTAATCTCCTCTCCAACCACGGAGCTTCTAGCATCCTTATTGAGATCAATCATGTAACTTCATTCCTTGCACATTCTGAAATGAGGTTCTATGTTCTTGGCCATTAGTGGTAGATAACTTTGCTCTAGGATCCCTTCAAGCAAAACTAGGTCCCATGAAGTCATAGTCATCTGGATTCCTACAATGTGGCAGCTAAACTTTGAAAGCTAGAACAACCACTTACCCATGTGTGACGAAGTGTCAGATAATGCAGTGTAGTCAATGCAAGTGGTACCCCCATCAAATGTATGACATTCAGCCACACTGGAAAAGAAAAATTGATTGTGTAAGAACTGTAAGCTGCTTGGCAGCTTTCTGGGAATTCTACCTCTCATTCTCTATTTTCTCTCCAAAGTTGATGTAAAAACTTACTGCTGCAAGAATTTTGTTGCATTAATGGTTATTTCTTACATTCAAACCTATCTTAAGTCATGCTCTGTTTCCCCCACCTGTTAACTGACATTAGTAATATCTTCTTGAGAAGTCATGAGCAGTAAATAAGATAGTAGAACTTATTATAGCACACTGTCATGTGATAGCAGTTTAATAACTGATATTCAATCACACATTGTACCCCTGTAGAAGCATTACAGTATTGCCCTTTCTGGACTTAGAGAAAGTACAAGTATACTATCATTGTGTTTATAGACAATTCTTAGTTTCAAAACAAGCTTTCTAGAAAGCCTTTATCCTTGCTACTGCTATTGGTGTCCACAGTCACCCCTTGATTCTTACAGGGCTTCTCAACCTCATACATAACTTAGATCCTGTTCTTCCTCCATTGATAATTTTCCATCATGCTCTCAGAACATCAACATCTTATGTGCAGTGCCAGAAAGGATCTATTAGGAACCCAACAGTTCATGTCATTCACCCTTACACCTAGTTTTCTGAATATTTTGTAACTTCAACTTCATTAATATCATGTTGTACCCTAATTCACCTCCATTTTGGTCAAATCTATATTGCTTCTTCAACAATCTGTGACCTGTCACAGGAAAATAAAACCAAGACTATTTAAGAAAATTGATGTCAAGAAAAGATGAGATCTCATACAGTTGAAATGAGGTATGATTCTTTTTACTTAATAACAATATGGCCAGCCGGGCAGTGATGGCACACGCCTTTAATCCCATCACTTGAGATGCAAAGACAGGAAGATTTCTGAGTTCGAGGCCATCCTGGTCTACAAAGTGAGTTCCAGGACAGCCAGCTAGGGCTATACAGAGTAACCCTGTCTTGAAAGACAAAACAAAACAAACAAACAAACAAAAAATATGGCCATGGGTTTAATATTTATTCATTGATATATTAAAATAATAATAGTTAATTGTTCTGTGGATGGAGATGTTGAGAGAGGTCAACCATTCAAGAGAAATTAGGATCTGCTACTAAGAGACTTAACATACAATAAAATTAATTTTAACCTTAGGAAATACGTTTTCAGGAGAAATTAAAGTTTCTTTTTTTTCAGTGGTGAGATAGTAGAGATAGGTTTATTGCAGTTACCAACTTTACTTCAGTACTCATTAAATGGAGGAAATACAAGTCTAAAATTTCTAACATATTAACAGAATGAAACCACAAAGAAAAATTCATATTTAAGTTTAATGAAAAAAGATTTTATCAGATATTATCTATGGTATATACTTTAACAATATGGTCACTATTTGTAAACACCTTGTCTATCTATCTTTATATATACATATACCTATACATATACATATATCCTCCTATCTACCTATTTATATATCTTATATATATCTGCCTACATGTAATTCATTTAATAGGAAAACTAAAATTAAATAATGCTCAAATAACATTGCTGTATTCAAAATTAAAGTTAGAGAAAATGAGAGCAGGAGAAAATTATAAAACTTAAATAGAACTCACCTTACAGGATATGATTTAATGCAGGAGAAAATTCATCTGAGTTTTGACTCCAAAAGTTTTACCTCCTACATACTGTAGGGAAGTACTAGCCTGTAAGCTATCACTCCAAGAACCGATACACCAACTTAACAAAAACTGATCCATTTCTGATCAGCAGCCAACTATGTGAAGTGTGGAAACTGGAAATCAACATGGGTAAATGAACATGTATTTAACGTGGTTGACATGGTTCCCTGTCTCAGAGGAAGAAACTGGGTTTCCATATTCCCTCAGTGAGTCCTGACTTGGTAGAGGAAGTCACCAAGGAAAAATTTAATAAGTAGGCACATCTCCCTATGCATTTCTGTCTTGAATCCTCCTAAGACTGCCCATGTCTCCTGGAATGAGTATTTATACCTAAGAAGGGAAAAGCTGGACTGTTATCCTTTTCTCTCTCCCCATGATGAAATATTACTTGCCCGGCTTTGAACACTGCTCCCAATCTGGATGGCCATGCCCTTCTGGACTCTAGTTCATATCAATGTCTCCTTCACCATCTTTATACACAAATAAAACACCCAAAATTTCGCAATTTTCTTGTTATTACTTAGCATTTTAGACTCACTATTTCTAAAAGAATGCCTACAGGTTAAAATGGCTTCCCAATTGTATGCCAAAATCATGTGTTATTTATTCTGTACTTTTTAAAAACTTAGGAACACTTATGCTAGGTTCTTTGTAAGAGGTAAGACTTCCTTTATTTCTTTCTTTGGAATATTGGTGGTTTTTTATTGGTTTATGTGAGCACTTTTTGCAAATAGAAAACACCAATATTGTCACCATCTAGACATCATTTGCTTTTCTGTATTTTTTAATACTGTAAGGGATTTTATCCAAAGATTTAAATATAGTTTCACAATTGCTATGTTGTTTTACAAAGTTTACTCATGCAAATGTTTATCAGTTTTCTGTTACATAATTTTGCTTTAAATGATTATTCTCATTTACTTATTTGGGTTTAATTTTGTCTTAGAACGTATATAGACATGGTTTTATTTCCAGGTTATTTTATAACCTGGGATTAACACTGGCATTGGCTCAGTGCTAATTACATTAGCTAATGTGCTCTTTTAGAATGAAAGGATATAGGTACAGAGTCAAAATTTTGAGCTAAGATAAAAGGATGGACTATCCAGAGACTACCCCATTCGGGA
>NC_034599.1:35168972-35181472 GCF_900095145.1 Mus pahari
ACAGCTACAGTGTGCTTACATATAATAAATAATTTTGGATGTTTAGCCTGTTTACCCTAAATATCTCTACCTAAGTATCACAAAGACTGGTGTACCTAAGGCTACATGTGATTGATTTTCTGATACATGCTTTGAGAACCAGGGTCAAGACTTTTCTCACTTGAAGTTCCAGATAACCCAAAATAATCATTTGAAGAAGACTACCTTTCTCTACCACCCTGAGCATCAATTTGCTGCATGCCCCATTGTATATCATTGTTCCTCAGTGTATTCTGATTTGCTATTTGTCTGTCCTCATTCAAATGGTAGCTCCTTAGTGGGATTCTCTGTGTAGGTTTGGGACTCTTCCCATTTTTGCTTTTAATTTATCTAAGACTATCTCAGTCATTCATGCCATCTGTTCCATTTCAATGTGCTATGTACGTTAAGATCTATATTTCCTGTTGTAAGATCAAGAATCAACAAATGGGACCTCATAAAATTACAAAGCTTCTGTAAGGCAAAAGACACTGTCAATAAGACAAAAAGGCCACCAACAGATTGGGAAAGGATTTTTACCGATCCTCAATTCGATAGGGGACTAATATCAGATATATACAAAGAGCTCAAGAAGCTGGACTCCAGAAAATCAAATGACCCCATTAAAAATGGGGTACAGAGCTAAACAAAGAATTCTCAACTGAGGAAAACCGAATGGCTGAGAAGCACCTGAAAAAATGTTCAGCATCCTTAATCATCGGGAAAATGCAAATCAAAACAACCCTGAGATTCCATCTCACACCAGTCAGAATGGTTAAGATCAAAAACTCAGGGGACAGCAGATGCTGGCAAGGATGTGGAGAAAGAAGAAGCCTCCTCCATTGCTGGTGGGATTGCAAGCTGGTACAACCACTCTGGAAATCAATTTGGCGGTTCCTNAGAAAATTGGACATAGTGCTACCAGAAGATCCAGCAAAACCTCTCCTGGGCATATACCCAGAAGATGTTCCAATTTATAATAAGGACACATGCTACACTATGTTCATAGCAGCCTTATATAAACTATCCAGAAGCTGGAAAGAACCCAGAGGTCCCTCAACAAAGGAATGGATACAGAAAATATGGTACATTTACACAATGGAGTAATACTAGCTATTAAAAACAACGAATTTGTGAAATTCTTAGGCAAATGGATGTATCCTGAGGATATCATCCTGAGTGAGGTACCCCAATCATAAAAGAAGTCACTTGATATGCACTTACTGATAAGTAGATATTAGCCCAGAAACTTAGAATACCCAAGATACAATTTGCAAAATGCATGAAACTCAAGAAGAAGGAAGACCAAACAAAGTGTGGATACTTCATTCCTTCTTAGAATTCGGAACAAAATACCAATGGAAGGAGTTACAGAGACAAAGTTTGGAGCTGAGACAGAAGGAAGGACCATCCAGAGACACCCGGGTATCCATTCTATATACAACCACCAAACCCAGACACTATTTCATATGCCAGAAAGGTTTTGCTGACAGGACCCTGATATAGCTATCTCTTGGGAAGCTATGCCAGTGCCTGGCAAATATAGAAATGGATGCTCACAGTCATCTATTGGATGGAACTCACGGCCCCTAATGAAGGAGCTAGAGAAAGTACCCAAGGAGCTAAAGGGGTCTGCATCCCCATAGGAGGAACAATAATATGAACTAACCAGTACCCCCCCCCAGAGCCTGTGCCTCTAGTTGCATATGTAGCAGAGGATGGCCTAGTGGCCATCAATGGGAGGAGAGGCCCTTGGTCTTGGGAAGATTATGTGCCCCAGTATCTCAAAATCAAATAAAAATCAGCAAATTACCTTTAAAAAAAAACAAAAACAAAAAACCATGTGGAATAACAATGTATCTAATAATTAAACTGTCTTAAACACCAGACAAGATACATTTTAGCAAGTGTTTGCAATCTATAGTTTTCAGCCCTTGTTCAGAACTATAAACTTCTCTCTGTTCAAAACTGAATAGAGCCACTCATTATCTGCATAGGTTTAATTCACCCAATTGTATGATATCAACTTTTGTAGATACCCCTACTTTCTATAATTCCATTTCTTCAAGAGTAGCATTGTATGTGTTTTGAGTCATCTCTCCCAAGGTCCTTACCATCAACCATTTTCATTCTGGTTAACCAGACACCACTCTGCCTTAGATAGTATGATATACTCTAATACAAGGCCCTAGTAAATTACTCCAGGCTAAATTTGAACGGTGCATTTAAAGTAATTAATATATGACATTCATTTAATACCTTTAGCTTTAAAGTTATTTACCACCCAGACCTTCATGGAATAAATGAACAGTTCAGTGTTATCTGGGGTTTCAAGGTAAGAAAACTAAAGCCTAGAGAAGGGGAAGAGAGTTCTCAGTGCATTACCATGTACTTCCTTATCTGGATCCTGTGCTACAGGGACATTACAAGCAATTAAGCAAAATTCCAAAGGGTCTGCCTCTAACAAAGCCCAGTGAAATTTATTTACACTTAGGAAGTTAATTGCCCGCAGTGGAAAATGCAGAGATGATCCCACCACCCCTTAACTCCTACTCCCCTGAGACTACAGGAAGGAAGAGCCTGCTTAACAGAAAGCAAAACCCCAGAGGCCAAAGCCAAAGGACCCCTCAGCCAGTAGCATCCCAAAGGCTATAAGGGTAAGATCATAGTTTCACAAGCAAGCAGCACTGCCCACAAAGCTGCAGAAATGGGTCTCCTTAAGGAACAGCAACATGCGAGAAGCTGGGAGGAACAGCTAGGAGTGGCCTCACTGCAGATTCATGTCTAAGCAGAGTTCATCAGCAGAATCCAAGACGGAGGGAGAGGTATAGTAATGGGGATCCTTCAGAAATGCAACTTTATTAAATGTCACAGGTTTGGGAAACAGAGGAGACAGCTGAGAACGAAATCCTAACCCTTCAGGGGAGAAACTTTGAATAAATGAACAATTCAGTGTTCAATCTTGATTCATAGACAATGTGACCTAGTACAGAAAATACAGGGTATACTAAACGACGATGACAAGGGTCCATGGGCCCTGGTACCCCCATTCATGAACCTTCTTGAGCATTGCATGGACCCCAATGCTGGATACTGTATTGTGCAAACTAGGCTCTGCAAAGTACAGAAGGTTGAGAGGGTAAGATTTGCAACAACAGCTGATAAAATTAATAAACTACTGTAGTAAAAGTACTGTGTTAAAAGTATGATAAGTACTATCTGCAGACCATGGGTGTCTATAGCTGAAACTACGGAAAGCAATAAGGAGATTAGCTCATTACCTTTAATGCTGAGATGTTCCCTGCAAGCATATAGAATCTCAGTTGGAGGGGTTGATGGGGGAGTGGTAAGGAACAAGAGAGTGATTCAGAAGAGAGGGGAAAGAAGGACAGAGAGAGAAAAGGAGAGAGAAGAAGAAAAATAGGGAGAGGGGGAAGGAGAGGAGGGAGAAAACCTTTTTTATGCCTGTTTAAGAATTATGCAGAATATATGTGCCACGTCTAGAGACTTCACAAGAATATTGAGCCTTTCCTTCTGCTGTCTTCTGCCAGGTGTGATTATCAAGGACATGCAAAACGGCAACCAGACCTCTGTGTCTCACTTCATTCTGGTGGGCCTGCACCACCCACCTCAGCTCGGGGTACCACTCTTCCTGGCATTCCTTGTCATCTACCTCCTCACTGTCTCTGGCAATGGGCTCATCATCCTCACTGTCTTGGTGGACATCCGGCTCCACCGGCCCATGTACTGGTTCCTATGTCACCTCTCCTTCTTAGACCTGACCATCTCTTCTGCTATTGTCCCAAAGATGCTCTCTGGCTTTCTCTTGGATAGTAGAATCATCTCCTTTGGGGGCTGTGTGGTTCAGCTGTTTTCTTTCCATTTCCTGGGCTGCACTGAATGCTTTCTTTACACACTCATGGCTTACGACCGATTCTTGGCCATCTGCAAGCCTTTACACTATGCTACCATCATGACTCGAAGCGTCTGTAACTACCTTGCTTTGGGCACCTGGATTGGAGGGACCATCCACTCACTTTTCCAGACCAGTTTCATATTCAGGCTGCCTTTCTGCGGCCCAAACCGAGTTGACTACTTCTTCTGTGACATCCCTGCCGTCCTCCGTCTAGTCTGCGCAGACACCACCATCAATGAGTTGGTCACCTTTGTAGACATTGGCTTCCTGGCTCTCACCTGCTTTATGCTCATCCTCACTTCCTATGGCTACATCGTGGCTGCCATTCTGCGAATCCGGTCTGCGGATGGGCGCCGCAATGCTTTCTCTACCTGTGCTGCCCACCTCACGGTGGTCATCGTTTACTATGTGCCCTGCACCTTCATTTACCTACGGCCTGGCTCACAGGAACCTCTGGATGGGGTGGTAGCCGTTTTCTACACAGTCATTACCCCCTTGCTTAACCCCATCATCTATACACTTCGAAACAAAGAGATGAAGGCAGCTCTGCGGAGACTGGGAGGCCTCAGGGAAGTGCAGCCCTGATGTCTTCACCCAGCACAGGTTTTTCATACACACAAGTACAAGGATGAGAGACATCGTGCCAAGCAACTAGCAAGAGTTAAGAAGAAAGAAAGAAAGAAAGAAAGAAAGAAAGAAAGAAAGAAAGAAAGAAAGAAAGAAAGANGGAGAGAGAGGGGGGAGGGAGGGAGGGAGGGAGGAAGGAAGGAAGGAAGGAAGGAAGGAAGGAAGGAAGGAAGGAAGGAAGGAAGGAAGGAAGAGTGGGAAGGAAAGGACACCTTTTACAAGAAGTAGGAACCTAAAAAGTTCTAAATTGTAACCCATTGGTATTCATGCTTTCCTGAATCATCCTTCAGCACTGTAGAAAATCAATCAAAATCCCATTACACAAAGGAAGGATCTATGAGGGAAGTTGTAAGATAAGTACAATGGCTACATAAAGGCTATTTCTCTGGGCCACCATCTATGTGTGCATTTTAAGTTCTAAGCCCTGTGTTGACACAAATGTCTCGCATGTAAACTTTCAGATTTAACCCTGACCAACAAACCTTGTGTAAGTATTATTGCCATTACTATACAACTACAGAGGAACTGAAACTCCAGGAAGTAAGGTAACACTCACAACTCTCTTCTCTCTGCTTTAACAAAAGAACTGCCATTGTACTTGAACATGAAGGAGAAATTCCACTTCAGTATGAAGAACCTATTACATGTGTACTGCCCAATGCCTTGAGTAGATTCAAATGAACTTTCACAGGGCTCTACTTTGGTAAAATTTAGGTAGCTGAATTAAGGAAAAGTTTCCTTGCCAAACGCATAAAGTATATCATTCTGATGTTCTGTGGATGCAAGTGAAAGAGACTGTCTGATATGGTAAATACGTGTCTGGGCTGCTACATTCCTGCATTACAGAGATGTAGAGCCTGTGTGGGTGCAGAGTTACCAGGTGTATGTAACTGATTGGTGGAAAATACTCAGTGACCTGAAGCTCATCTAATGCCAGCATCTAAGAGGATGTTCTTCATTAACAGGAACTCCTAAGCACTGGATATACTTGCCCTGGTTTTCAGAATGCACCTGACCACAGACAGTCCAAGAATATGTCTATTCTCCAGACTCAATTCCAATTGTGTCTTTTTTAACCTAGGATGATGGATGAGGGAAGATTACCAACAAGAAATGTATATTGTCATGCAGTTAGTTCCCTTCCAAAGTTAAATTTCAAACTCTGTATGAGTGAGTAATATGATTCAACTCAGCACTAATATGTCCAATATGTCTCTAAATCAATGGCATTATGGTTTCTTCTAAATGAGATTCTAATTTTCAGACCAGAAATACATTTACATATAAGTCAAAAGATAAAATATATGACAAAATAATTAAGAAGTTATTGATACAATTCATCATATACTAATATGGCTTAGGAACTGAAGAGAAGAAAAGATCACTAAACTTGAACTATAAAAATAGCTTCTTGAGAAAATATGGTAGTATGTAGTTGGGATGTATTTTAAGACCCAGTTAATGGCAGAATACAGACATTTTTCATATGATGAGAAGAATTCCCTGCAGAATAATATTAATAAGGAGAAAAAGGAGGAGGAGAAGGAGGAGGAAGAGGAAGAATGCTCTAGGGAAATTAATTCTCTGGTGAAGAACAGCCCAATATATTATATTGGTTATTATATACGTAGTTTACATATATATAATGTATATCCATGTAAATTATGTAATATGTTATATTGGTTATTATATTCAGGTTAATATATGCAACCACAAAGCCATAGGCAACCATCACACTCCAAAGTCAAAACGGAGCCAGAGCATAAGTAATAATCCCCGTGGACCAAACCAGCCCTACTGCAAACGCAAAAATATCATCTCTCATCAAAGCCAATGACAAACACATCCCACAATGTTCTGAACAATCATCTTAATCTGTAATTTCATTCATCTAATGAAGATTCTATGCAAACTCATCATTTGATGAAGAAAAGTACCACTTAAAATCCCAAGAAACTAGTTTACTCCCTATTCGCTGTTAAGAAGCGTCTTCCTCACACTATTACCAGAAAGAACTTTCCAGCTGTGTATTCTTAACTTTGACCTCTTGAGAGGATACTGATGTAAAAATCTGGTAAATAATAAAATCTTTAAAGAAAGAAGAAGAGCAAAAGTAATGTTAGGCTGTGTAACTCTTTCAAGACTAAAAAGTGAAAATTAAGTACTTAAACGCTACTTAGAATTTCAATAATTATACTCTGGTCTCTTTTGATCCTTTATCTTCATAATTTTAAATGCATGCATGTATTAACATATGTGTATGTATATACATCCAGATTTTATTAATATATTTTGCTAGTATCAAACATCCTTATATAAAAATTTTTAAATATGCTTAAACTACAGGTTGTTCTACCAGTTTTTTCCTGTCCATTATTTCTGTTTCATCATATTTATGCAAGTTAATTTCGGAATGTTTTCTCAAACAGTAAGCAAACAAAAGTATCTCAGCCATCTTATCTGAGCTCGCTTTAAGAAACTTTTGTCTAAAATGGGTACCATTCACATTTTATCCCCTGTGTCTTTGATCATGAAGATGCCTATTCTGTGTGTCGAGTTATCCTTGCACTTCACCAGGCTCTTATGCAAGGGCAATATACTATTTCTTATCACAAGTGGATGGAATGTTCACCAAAAGTCATTTGTTTCTGTCTACTTAGAGCATTTCTGCAGTAATTGTATATGGTTGTTGAAACTCTGATAATCATTATTTATGAATTCCCTGCAGGACATACTCTCTCTGAGATTCATTTTCAGTAAAACAAACTTCAACAAGATGATCTTCAAAGACCTTGAGATTCAAGTTTCCTGTAGATTCCAGTCCTACACTCCCCGAACTCTCAAGACAGGGCAGGGGAGGGTCCTTGAGGAAGAGATAAAGGGGCTAACAGAAAACGATTGAAATCTTCAGCCAGACATTGTCACATCCACCATTTCTATCCTTTATGACATAAACAGTTAAATACATCAGGTATGATTTGCTTTTCCCAAAGGTTTATTTCTACTTGCATTTGTTAGATATTTTACTGTATTTCATTTGTTTCAAAGACATGATTATGAGATTTAAGCATTCAGATTTAAACTGTATAGAAAGGCTATTCAAGTATATGAACCAGTCCATATTTGAGTAAATATTTCCATTCAGTAATAAGATTCTCACATTGGAATGGTCACAGAAAAATTAATAGAATAATTGAACTAAAGTTCGATCTTACAAAATATACTGTTGTGATACTAGGGGTTGGTGTTGTGATACCAGTGATTATTCTAGACAGATTTTTATTTACATTTTTAAATTGTAGAATTGAATATCTAGCTAATACACATACATATCACCTCGTAAAATTACTATTTCTAAGTCACAGATGATAAAATGTAAATGTGTAAATTTACATGTAGTTCCATATAACTAACCAGGCTACTTGGCTTACACTAAACTTACATGCACATTCTCTTCCTCTGTTTAAGCACTGTGCCTGTTCATGGTCTGTGGAGATGATGAACTATAACCCAATCATTACACAAAAAAACATCTCACTTATGTTTTATAAGTTTATCTGAGATAATATGTACTCATGCTATGTGTGCACTTTGCTAAATTTTTTTAAAACATTCACCAGATTACAACCATTCCCTACCATGAAATTTTAGAACTTCTCTACAATTATGTTCCATATTGGACAATCTATGTTTACCCACAGCTCTAGGAATTTAATAATCTACTTTCTATTTCATAAATCTGCAACCATCACTCCCTTACACAAGCACATACATGTGTGTGCACACACAAACACACACACACATACATACATACATGCATACACACACAAATACACACACATTTTGTGGCTTATTTTCTTTCATCTTACATGCTTTTTAGGTTCATCTGTATTACGGCATGTGTAGTCACAATTTTGGAATTTGGGATTCTTTTTTTAAAAGAACACAGAAATATTATAAGAATGTACTTTCATCTTAATCCCAGGTGTGGGGATATGGGATTGCTTCAGACCATCCACAGCAGCTGATTATGACTTACCTCGTGCTCTTCCTAGGCATGATTTTACCACCTGCAGATAATTTATTTTTCTTTTTTTCTTTTTATTTTCTTTCACTGGATATTTTCTTTGTTTACATTCCTAGTGTTATCCCCTTTCCTGATTTCACCAATTGTGTGATGTTTGGAATTCTGGGAACTTTTCAGAGGCTATATAAATGCTAGGAAATCAAGAGGCAGGGTTGATGGTTGTTGGTCCTTGGTAGGATAGGGGCTTAGATGCAGTTTGTTAGTAGTTGTGCTTAAAGAAGAAACAAAAGGAAAGAAATTTGATTTCTTTCTCTCTCTCTCTCTCTTTCTCTCTCTCTCTCTCTCTCTCTCCCTCTCTCTCTCTCTCTCTCTCATAGGGGTTGAAACCAGAGGAAAAAGAAGAATAGTAAAAATAAATAGCAAAGTAAAGGAGCAAAGTGTAACTGTGAGGTAGTCTGTAACACACAACTGCCATATTTTATTTATATACTTCATAAATATATGAAGATATAAGATAAAGCAAAAACCACAATGTTGAGGTAGGACAAGGCAACCCAACAGAAGGAGAAGATTCCCAAGAGTCAGAACAAAAATCAGAGGCCCACTCAGTCACACACTGAGGAGTCCTGTAAAAACACTAAGCTGAATACTATGATGTATAGACAAAGGACCTGGTGGAGGGACCTGTAGACCCTGTGCTTGCTGTTTTGTGGAAAGTGTACAAAGACAATGAAGGAAATACTAAGCTGAAAACCATAGTATATACACAGAGGGCCTGGTACAGACCTCTGCTTCTTGATTCAGTCTTTGTGCATTCCTATGAGCCTTGCTTAGTCGGTTCAAAGGGCCTAGTTCTCCTGGTATCCTCCATCCTCTCTGGTTTTTATGTTCTTTCCACTTCTGCTTCCCCGGGGTTCCCTGAGATATGAGGGGAGTGGTGTGATAGAGAAATTCCATTTAGACTCCCTCTCCACATAATATCTGGCTGTGGATCCCAGCATCTGCTCCCATCTGATGCTAGAGGAAGCTTTTCTAATGATGACTAAATAGGACATTTATCTATGATTGTAGCAGAATATGATTCAAAGTCATTTTTTAAACGTAATTGTATTTTTTACTTATTCACTTTACATCTGCTCATTGCCCCCTACTGATCACCCCTCCCACAGTCCTTCCCCTATCCTCCTTACCCTTCTCCTCTGAGGCATGCCCCCCCCCCAGGTATTTCCCCACCCCTTAGCACGGCAAGTCTCTTTGAGGCTAGATGCCTCCTCTTCCTCTGAAGCCAGACAAGGCAGCCCAACTAGTAGAACATATCCCATGTGCAGGCAACAGCTTTTAGGATAACGCCTATTCCAGTTGTTCAGGACCCACATAAAGGTCAATCTGCACAACTGCTACATATGAGCAGGGAAGCCTAGGTCCAGCCTGTGTATATTCTTTGGTTGGTGGTTCAGACTCTGAGAGCCCGAGGGGTTGAGGTTAGTTGACTCTGTTGGTCTTCCTGTGGAGTTCCTATTCCCTTTCGGGCCTTGCAATCCTTACTCATATTCTTCCTTAAAAGTACCCAAGCTCTGTCCTCTGTGTGGCTGTGAGTATCTGAATGTGTCTGAGTCAGCTGCTTGGTGGAGCCTCTCAGAGGACAATATGCTCCTCTCTGCAAACATAACAGAGTATCATTAATTATGTTAGGGATTGGTGTTTGCCCATGGAATGGCTCTCAAGTTGGGACGGTCATTGGTTGGCCATTCCTTCCCCCTCTGCTCCATCCCCTATGCCTGCATTTCTTGTAGACAGAATAAATTTTTGACTTGAAAGTTTTGTGGGTGGGTTGGTGTCTCTATTGCTCCACTAGGGTTCCTGCCTTGCTACAGGAGGTGGCCTCTTCAGATTCCATATCCCCAGTGTAATGAGTCTCAGCTAAGGTCACCCCCATTAATTCTTGGTCACCTTCCTTACTCTAGGCTGCTGTCTTGTCCTGAAGATGACCTCTACCTCCTCACCACAGTTATATGCAGATTTACATTCATTTTCATGGCCATCTAGCCATCTCTCCTGTCCTTCCCCACACCTAACCCTGAACCCCCATTACCCTCCCCATTCTCTCTCTCTCTCTCTCTCTCTCTCTCTCTCTCTCTCTCTCTCTCTCTCCCTCAATTTATTCTCCTTTCTAAATGAGATTCTAGCTTCCACACTTGGGCCTTTTATCTTATTTAGGTTCTTTGGGTCTTCAGAGTGTAGCATGGTGTCCTGTGATGTATAGAAACCTGGTGTTGATGTTTTAAGAGACTGCTGAACAGTTTCCCACAGCAGCCATCCTACATTACATTCCTAGCAAAATGATCTCCACATCCTATCTGATACACACTAGTTTCCTTTTCCTTTGTATTATGGCCATCCTTTCTATCCTTTGTCATATAGGGGTGGGAATTAACTAAAAAAATTTAGTGGGAAGCCGGGCGTTGTGGCGTATGCCTTTAATCCCAGCACTCAGGAGGCAGAGGCAGGTGGATTTCTGAGTTCAAGGCCAGCCTGGTCTACAAAGTGAGTTCCAGGACAGCCAGGGCTACACAGAGAAACCCTGTCTCGAAAAAAAACCAAAAAAAAAAAATTTAGTGGGAAAAGGCACTTATTGGTAAGCTTATAGAGCTCATTTCTATCTCCAGGACCCACATAATGGGAGGAGAGACCTGCCTCCCAGATGCTGTTCTCTGATCTCCACACAAGCTACATAGCAATACATATCTCTTCAGCAAAAATAAATATGGACAGAGGGATTGCCTCAAATTTGAGGTCAGTCTGAGATATATAGTATGTGCCTAGCCAGACAATGCTACATAGAAAAAACATGTTTCATAAAATAAAAATAAAAAGAACAAAGCAGACAAAAGCAGCATATATAAATTACAAATAATCAACTGGTATCACTCATCTCAATTATCAATTACTAAGCAGATATTTTAGCAGAATTATATATTGTTATTAAAATGTAATCATGCTGAAAGTTCCATATAAGTCAAAAACTAGATCCTTGTTGACTAATTAATCAATATCCTATGTTATATTAACAGATTTAAGGAAAGAATAATATAGGTATTTTCACAAATACTCAAAATGTCTGGTAAAACCTAACACTCATTTGTAAGTTTTCATATTTATTTTTTATCTGTGTGCATGTGTAGGGTTTTTGTGTGTGTGCACGCACACTTGCATGTGTGTAGATACATGTAGAAAGAAGACAGACAAGAGTGAAGATGAAGTTGCAGGTGGTTGTGAGATGCCAAACTTAAGTGCCAGAAATCAAACTCTGGTTCTCTGGAAGAGCATTAGGAATTACAGAGACAAAGTTTAGATCAGAGACTGGAGGAATGACCATCCAGATACTGCCCCAACTGGGGATCCATCCCATAAACAACCACCAAACCCAGACACTATTCCAGATGCCAACAAGATTTTTGCTGACAGGAGCCTTATATAGCTGTCTCCTGAGAGGCTCTGCCAGTGCCTGGCAAATACAGAAGCAGATGCTCACAGTCATCCATTGGATGGAGCTCAGGGTCCACAATGAAGGAGCTAGAGAAGGTACCTAGGAAGATGAGGGGGTTTGCTACCCGTAGGAGGAACAATATTAACTAACCAGTACCCCCAAAGCTTTCTGGGACTAAACCATCAATCAAAGAAAACACATGATGGGACTCTTGTCTCTAGCTGCATATGTAGCAGAGGATGGCCTAGTTGGTCATCAATGGGAGAAGAGGCCCTTGGTCCTGTGAAGGTTCTATGCCCCATTATAGGGGAATGCCAGGGCCAGGAAGTAGGACTGGGTAGGTTTGTGAGCAGGGGGAGGGAAGAGGGAAGAGGGGGTTTTCAGAAGGGAAACTTAGAAAGTGGATAACATTTGAAATGTAAATA
>NC_034599.1:35182712-35184041 GCF_900095145.1 Mus pahari
GCATATGTAGCAGAAGATGGCCTAATCGGCCATCACTGGGAAGAGAGGCCCCTTGGTTTTGCAAACTTTATATGACCCAGCACAAGGTAAGGCCTGGGTCAAGTAGTGGGAGTGGGTGGGTAGGGGAGCAGGGGCGGGAGGGGGGGTATAGGGAACTTTCGGGATAGCATTTGAAAAGTAAATAAAGAAAATATTTTTTTAAAAAATGGAAAAAAAATAAAATCCCTCTGCTTACAAGACACAATTCAATGATTGCTAGTAAATCAGCATATTATCAAGTTATTGCCACAATTGAGTATTAAAATATTTCTACAACTTGAGAAAGACATTTATGGCCACTTACACTAGTATCCTCATTTCAGGCATCCACTTCCCTGTTTTCTTTTGTTATAAACTGATTATTTCAGGAATCATGATATATAGGATTTATTTCTAGCTACAATTTAGGTACCCCAATAATTTTATGTTCTGTTAATATTTAGTTATGATACACGTTGTATCTATTCATTTACCACTTGATATGCAACAAACTCATTTCGAGGATTTGGCTGATAAAAATAACTACCATGAACATTTTCCTGAAAAAGTTTTCAGGGACATAAGTTTCATTTAACCTGTAGAGATTCCTAAAAAAGAAAAAATTTTAACTTAAGTAGATTAAATCATTTTTAACTAAGAAAGAGCCAGGCTATTTTACATATCTGGTTGTCCACATCACAGTCCCATTGTGTGTGTGTGTGTGTGTGTGTCTGTGTGTGTGTGTGTGTGTGTATCAATTTCTTAACATCTAATATGCTTGTTACTCTGTATCTGAATTTTTTAATTTTTATTACATTCATTTGTTTTGTGTATAAGGATGGGGAGGATGCACACTTGCCATGGTATATGTTTGGAGGTCAGAGAACAGCTTGAGCAAGAGTTGGACTCACTTTATATCATAAAGTTCCTGGCAATCAAATTCAAGTTGTCAGATTTGCCAGCAGGCACTTTTACTCTTTGGGTCATCTTGATGGCCCTTGATCTTATTTCACCATACTCATTCCAGAAATTGTGGAACAAGAAAATCAAAATTCTAGTGTTTGAAACATCATTTCATAGTTACCTAAAACATGTAAATAAAACTGAAGTCCAGGAGCCTATCCAAAATTGGTGTTGGAGCTCTCATGAAATAGAGATCACTTTTCTGAGTTTGGCCAAGGAAAGGCTTTATAGATTTTTATCGGAAACAGAAGAACACTTATCAAGTCTTGGTTGAATATGGGACATAAAGAATTTAAGGTTATACATATATATATATATATATATATATATATATATATATATATATAT
>NC_034599.1:35184071-35198611 GCF_900095145.1 Mus pahari
ATATATATATATATATATATATATATATATATATATATATATATATGCTTCCCTTACCCTAAAAATTAAATAATCATAGATAATATCCATATTTGAAACTCAAGGAAAGGAAAGACAACAGAGATACCAACTGTCACCATCTTTTTCATTTGGCTAATAAGGGGTCAACAAGGGACTTCAAATTGAAATTCTTAAAAATCCCAAGACTGTGGCTCCTTATTTCTATGGTTCATATGTCCAAACTGTCAAGGAGAAAGTAGAGAAGGTATAGCACTCTTTCCCTGTGTTCTTCCTGAGGAAACATGACACTAACATAGATGAATCAAACCATCCAAGGCAAAGCATTGTGGGGAATTCTCATTTTTTCATTAGCTTTCAGAAGTTTTAAATAAGTATGAAGAAAAACGTGTATCAATGGATCTCCAGGAAATTAAAGTTTAATATTACTTCTGCAGACTAGATGAACGTTGAAAGTGTTCTGTTCATGTTTAAAAGGAAAATGCCATGGTTATGATGGAGAGAAATTAAGGCAGAGGACAAAAATAAGTCAAGTAGCACATCTGGATAGAAGGACTATAGAAGATAACTCTCTGACCTGAAAGACACATCAGTACTCTTGAATGTTACAAAACAATGCACCAACAGTAGAGCTTCACAGGCAAGGTATTTTCAGAAAGCTGAGACAGACAGTATGTAATTGTTGGATTACTAAAAAGTAAAGAGATAGTACATAGTATTCCACTCCAGAATAAACATTGGGGGAAATGCGGGGGAACTGAAGACACTGTAGTTAAGTCAGGGAGAGAGATTTTCACATACTGCAGGATCTAGTGGAACTAGTAGAAAGAAGTACCAAGAAAGATAAGGGAAAACAAACTCCCAAAAGCATAAGAAAAGTGTTGTGGGGAGAACATAAACTTTACTCAACAAATAGTTGGGGCAATTATATAGTCTGTTCTCAGGGGGCTTCATTGTCATACTCTTGAGGTTTGTGGGTAGCTTAAATCTCAGAGATGTCCCTCTGGTGAGAAATGGGTGGGAGGATCTATTCCTGGTTGATGCAAGAGAGCTCTGGTTCTAGGCCAGTCCACAAATCGATACAATTCCCAGATGGTAGATAGCAATTAAATGTGTAGCTGGGTGCTTATAAAGCACAGCAGAAGAAATTAAGAGGCAGAAGCATTGCCATTCTGATGTATATGCCAAAATTGCTTTCTCAATCACACCAGAATCTATGCTGTGTTTACATAATTAATTTATGAACCTCATTTCTACAGTCAATCCTTACAATCCATTATGCATCCAAGACTTCAGGTCTTGCCTTCAAAACTTCATCTTTGCAAGAAAGAACGATGTGAAAACACAAGTGTAGAAGGACGTTGAATTGAACCTGTTAATCCTTTTAGCCTGTGAGACAAGACACAGATGGGATGCACCAAACAATAATTACATTTGAAGGAAGAGCACATCTCTTTATTCTCCAGCAGTCAGCTTTATTGAGAAGGGGATGAGAAGATGGTTGAGAAGATGCAGTACCTTAACCAGTCTATGGTGAGCCACTTCTTCCTGGAGGGTCTGATGTACACGGCTGAGCACCCTGGCCTCTTCTTCCTCCTCTTTCTCCTCATCTACAGCATCACTGTGAGTGGCAATCTCCTTATTCTCCTTACTGTGGGCTCTGACCCTCATCTCCGCTCTCCTATGTACCACTTCCTGGGCCACCTCTCCTTCCTTGATGCATGTCTGTCTACAGTAACAGTGCCCAAGGTCATGGCAGGCCTGCTGACTTTGGATGGAAAGGTGATCTCCTTCCAGGGCTGTGCTCTACAACTTTATTGCTTCCACTTCCTGGCCAGCACTGAGTGCTTTTTATACACAGTCATGGCCTATGACCGTTACCTGGCTATCTGTCAGCCCCTACACTACCCAGTGGTCATGAACAAGCGGGTGTGTGCGGCGTTGGCTGGGAGCACATGGGCCATAGGCGCTATGCACTCTGCAATTCACACTTCCCTAACGTTCCGCCTGTTGTACTGTGGGCCTCAGCATATTGCCTACTTCTTCTGTGACATCCCTCCAGTACTGAAGCTGGCCTGTGCAGACACCACCATCAACGAGCTTGTCATGCTTGCAAACATTGGTGTGGTAGCTGCAGGCTGCCTCATTCTCATTATCATCTCCTACGCCTTCATTGTGGCTGCGGTGCTGCGCATTCGCACAGCGGAGGGGCGGCAGCGAGCCTTTTCCACTTGCACAGCACATCTCACCGTGGTGCTCCTGTACTACATGCCCCCGGTCTGCATCTACCTACAGCCAAGCTCCACTGGCACAGGGGCGGGAGCTCCAGCAGTCTTCTACACAATAGTCACTCCAATGCTTAATCCTTTCATCTACACACTAAGAAACAAGGAAGTCAAGCGGGCTCTGAAAAGGTTGGTGTGTAGCTCCCGAGAGTCTCCAGCAAGCAGCCCTGCCCCCTGACCCGAACCTGTATGTGTGTTTCTTGCCTGCTAGAATAACAACCACTCAGGTCCTACTTTAAGGAGGAAAGTACTAAGTGTCAACTGGACCACATGTTCTTCTCTTCCGGCTGCCTCTGTATCTCCATAACAAATTCTTCATCCATAAAATGCAGACTAGAGAGGTGACTTTTCAAGTATATCCAACACTTAAACTCAGGGGTATGAAAAAATACTGTCCAAATACTTATATGTTTTAGTATTTTTGTGAAATAATTGTATTCATTGTATTTCCATTATAAATTCATAAAGCAAAAATACAAGGTCTAAATTTTTGCCACTTATCACCTGGTTTAAGAGAAGAGACTAAGTTTTATCATAATAAACATAAACTCCAATAATAAATGTGGCTTCCCTGACACCACTTAGAAAGTCATAAGCTTATCTTTTCCCATTCCAGGTAATGATGCCTAAAACCATACTCACAGAGCGAGTTAACAAACATGGGACTAAGACCCATCCAGATCCCAAACTCTGAATTCCCTAGTCAATAAATGCAAAATTTTGTAAAATCTTATACCTATATATAGCTTCAGTTTAAGAAAAAAATTAAATACAATTTCCATATAGAATTTTAGGAGGTCTCAATGAGATAACTCAAGGTTTTGCTATTTCCATTGGTGAACAGTGACAGGAACAGAATTTTCTAGATAACAAAGTGACAAATCCAACACAATTCTGGGTATATGCCCAGGAGAGGTATTGCTGGATCTTCCAGTAGTACTATGTCCAATTTTCTTAGGAACCACCAGACTGATTTCCAGAGTGGTTGTACCAGCTTGTAATCCCACCAACAATGGAGGAGTGTTCCTCTTTCTCCACATCCTCGCCAGCATCTGCTGTCACCTGAATTTTTAATCTTAGCCATTCTGACTGGTGTGAGGTGGAATCTCAGGGTTGTTTTGATTTGCATTTCCCTGATGATTAAGGATGTTGAACATTTTTTCAGGTGCTTCTCAGCCATTTGGTATTCCTCAGTTGAGAATTCTTTGTTTAGCTCTGTACCCCATGATTCTGCTTAAAGTAGTTTGCAATATGGTGGGAGGACCTCTGGTGTCTTCCAGGATGAGTGACTAATCCTAACCTTTAGATAAATGTGCCTTGACTGCAAAGCTAAATATTTTATGCCCACTTCACTTTATCACTTTAATTGTTCTGTTCTTCTGTATGAATAGCCCCAAACAATCCACTCCTTATACTATGTTCTATAGCAAAGGAAAATAACTTTTGATATGACAAGTTAATAAACTAATACAATACAATAAACATAAAAGGGTAGAATTTGTTTCAATGGATGAAGAAAGTCTTAGTACTTCAAGCATGTTATTATAGGTTTTATTTATGAAAGAGAATAATTGAATATATATTAGAATAAGAGTAGTAACTATGATAGATAATTTTGGTCATCAACTTGACTGGATATGGAGTCAACTAACCCACGAGATAACAGTCACACCTTTAGGGGATTTTATTGATCAGACTACATGAAGTAGAAAAATTCATTTCTTAAAACTTACCTTTTTGGTGGCAGCCCGGATGAAAGGACACAGAGATAAGACTGGAAGCATTGCTTTTTACCTCCTTGCCTTCATACTTGCTAGCAAGCTCATCTACTCTATTGTTGCAAATGCTATATTCCTTTGCTAATACTGGAACTAGACTCTTCCGGCTTCCAAAGTAGACTGGAGATCAGTAGCTCTTTAAGAATCTTTCGGGGCTATTTGAAATGTAAATAAAGAAAATATCTAATTAAAATCATTACATAAAAAAAAAAAATGAAAAAAAGAATCTTCCAGGGCTAGAGTCAGAGTTAAAACTTTTGCAAATCCATCACCTTTTCAGTGTGAGTTGGCCATTGCTGGGCTACATAAAATATACCATGAAAGCCAAGTTAACAAAACCCACTTTAATATGTATTCATTCTATCTGTTGTCTTCTTCCAGAAAACACTGAATAGTGTATTAATTATTATCCATTGTAAAATACATTTCCTCAAGGTAGTGTGATGACTGCATTAGCTATATTACCGCTAATTGAGAGTACATTTCAATGGACATCTTTATTTTCCCTTCTACTTAAAGATGGGGAAACTTTGACTTAAACAGGCAAAATAAATAAAAAGAAAAAAGAAAAAGACTTTCACAAGACTGCAAATTTAATAGCTGAAGCTAAACCTTCATGTTTCAGGTGGTTTCAAAGATCACACATTTTTGTTATGTGACAGTACCTTATAGATAATCAAACTCTCCCCTCATCATTTAGGAAGTTCATAAAGGCCTAAAACCATTGTAGATTGTGTGGTCAAGATTTCCTAGACTTTGAATTGTGACTACTCCTCTATAAATATAGTATCTTACTCAAAAATTCCTGGAAATGGGTAGTATATTGAAATCATGACAACAGACAAAAATGCTGTTAAGGAGTAGCATCTACACAGAAGTTTTTGTAGTCTCTCTTGCCCCAGCATCTAACAGTTACTGATAACTGTAGGATGAATGTAACTGGGGCAACTTTATCATTTCCATCAAAGCAGGCTTCAACACAGACTGAGTATAGGGTGGAGACAGTGCCAAAACAAGTCCTGGTTCCATCCCACACCTCCCTCAGTCTTGTTAAACAATTACCTCTTGGAAATGCCACAATGAATTACAGAAGAAGACCAGGCTCACAACTCCAGTCATGATGTTTTACCTTTCATCTTCTGCCTTAACACTTTTATACCTGTCCACCAGATATAAAATCCTTCCACCTCTTGAGTTCTTCTGTTCCTCTAAAAATGGTTCATGACATCAGCTTATTATAAGCTGTTATAATTGTGTTGACAGATACCTTGTCCTGAATTATTAAATATTTTGTGTACATATCAAGATTGTAAGAACTCTAAGACGCTTTATATGTTAAGTGTTCCAAAAAACACTACTCAAAAAACTATTTAGGTCAATAAAATGCACTTTCCATTCTGTATGTATGTACATGCAGCACTTACAAATGAAACAAAGTGCAAATACATTCTTCATAGTAAACTTGCCAAATAACAATATTCGTTTTCTAATAATTTAGGAAATGGGAATTATTAATACAATTATTGTCTTTCAAATTTTTGTATTCTGTTTATTATGAGATTAAGGAAGCATGGCATAATTAATTATGCCACTGTAACTATAATTAAATTTGCAATGTAAAAGAGGGCTATAGAATTAATATGTATTAATAAAAATTCTTTTTGTTGTTGTTGTTTTTTGTTTTCCTTTTTGTTTTTGTTTTTGTTTTTTGAGACAGGGCCCTGGCTGTCCTGGAACTCATTCTGTAGACCAGGCTGGCCTCGAACTCAGAAATTTACCTGCCTCTGCCTCCCAAGTGCTGGGATTAAAGACATGTGCCACCATGCCCAGCTCAATCCCAGCACTTGGGAAGCAGAGGCAGATGGATTTCTGAGTTCAAGGCCAGCCTGGTCTACAAAGTGAGTTCCAGGACAGCCAGAGCTATACAGAGAAACTCTTCTTGAAAAAAAAAAGACTAGATAAAAGGAAGTAAACTGTTTAAAAAATCATTTAACAGGCCTCCCTACAACAGAGCAAGTAAGTGACCAATGCTTAATGATATCAGAACATCTGTCAAAAGAAACAAAACAATATCAAACACAAACACAAAAGCAAAAATATTTCCTAGGACAATTTACAAGAAAGAATTTCCTGTGAAAGTGGCTAAACATTCTTTGTTTTTCTCACATTTTATTAGATATTTTCTTTATTTGCATTTCAAATGTTATCCTCTTTCCTAGCTTTCCCTCTGAAAGCCCCATGCCTCCTACCCCCTACCCCTGCTCTCCAACCCACCCACTCCCATTCCTGGCGCTGGCATTCCCCTATACTGGAGCATAGAACCTTCACTGGACCTAGGGCCTCTCCTCCCACTGATGAACGACTAGGTCGTCCTCAGCTACATTTGCAGCAAGAGCCATGAGTCCCACCATGTGTTTTATTTGATTGATGGTTTAGACCCGTGGAGCTCTGGGGTTACTGGTTAGTTCATATTGATGTTCCTCCTATGAGGCTGCAAACCCCTTCAGCTCCTTGGGTACTTTCTCTAGTTCCTTCATTGGGGACCTGTGCTCCATCCAGTTGATGACTGTGAGCATCCATTTCTGTACTTGCCAGGCACTGGCAGAGCCTCTCAGGAGACAGCTCTATCAGGCTCCTGTCAGCAAGCTCTTGATGGCATCTGCTATAGTGTCTGGGATTGGTGGTTGTTTATGGGATTGATTTCTGTAGCTGCCTACAGTCACAGGATCCAGGTTCCTGAGTGGGAGGCCAGAGCTGTAAGGGAGGGAACAGCAAAAGAAGAAAAGAGGCCAAGACAGATTTCTGATCAGGGCCCTTCCTGTTTCCCAAGGGAACTTTACAAATCCTTCCTCAGGTGTCCCAGTGTTTTACAACTGAAACATGTAGCTTCATTCCCCTGAGAATATTTTTCATTCTCACAGGTTCTTAAAATTGACACTGAGTTTCTGTCCCTTTATTGCTACAGTGTAGGCCTTTTGAACTATGGCTGGTGAGGTGTCTAAACATGCTTTAATGTCAGACTGCCCCATGGTAAAACTTACTCGTCCTCCTCAAACTGATGGGCCATTATCAGTCCGTCTGTAGCACCAAGACGAGATCCTATCCTTGCCTGAGAAGTAAAGAAGAAAAAAAGATAAAAGTCTTACCTGTCCGGAGTCCCATGTGCAGACACCATCCTGCTGCAGATGGACCTCAGCCAGGTCCCCAATCTGCAGGAAAACTCAGGGTTCCAGTTACAGGTGAGCAAGGCGTTGGTGCGGATGACAAACAAATAGGACACAGGGAGTGTGTATCTGAATGTAATTCTGTCAAAGTTAGCATCAGTTTTATATAATACAGAAAACAAAGGAGTAGGTGTCACAGCAGGCAAGGTACATTGAAGTTACCTGACACAAAACAGAGGAATGTTTTCAAAGGACTGGCAGGAACCAGGCAATGTTTACAGTTAAGAATAATGACAGGGGTCAGGAGATGATTTCAAATCCTAGTCACAATTTATGCTATTCTTTGAGCCTGTGGAAGCTAGCACCAGGGGGGTTCTGCTCTAGCAGACCTTATCATGAATGATGCAATACTGTAGTTCCTCCTAAAACCACAACCCTACTTTTTCCTAGGCCATGGTAAATTCTTGCATATGGGCATGCCAAGATTCCAGGAGGCTAGGTTTCTGTGAAAATCTTTGGCTCAGGACTGCTTCCAGGCTTTCTAGGCCTGTCACACGAGACACTACTGGAGTGGATGTAGCAGATTTCCAAGTGGGGCAGTCTCTGGATGGTCCTTCCTTCAGTCTCTGCTTTGACTGTTGTCTATGTAACTCCATCCATGGGTATTTTGTTCCCCCTTCTAAAAAGGATTCTGAGCTTCTGGGCTAATATCCACTTATCACTGAGTGCAAATCATGTGTGTTCTTTTGTGACTGGGTTACCTCATTTAGGATATCCTCCAGATCCATCCATTAGTCTCAAAATTCTCATAAATTCATTGATTTTAATAGCTGTGTAAATGTACCACAGTTTCTGTATCCATTCCTCTGTTGAGAGACATCTGGGTTCTTTCCAGCTTCTGGCTATTATAAATAAGGCTGCTATGAACATAGTGGAGCATGTGTCCTTATTACATGTTGGAGCATCTTCTGGGTATATGCCCAGGAGTGGTATTGCTGGATCTTCAAGTAGAACTATGTCCAGTTTTCTGAGGAACACCCAGACTGATTTGGAGAGTGGTTGTACCAGCTGGCAGTCTGAACAGCAATGGAGGAGTGTTCCTCTTTCTCCACATCCTCGCCAGCACCTGCTGTCACCTGAGTTTTTGATCTTAGCCATTCTGACTGGTGTGAGGTAAAATCTCAGGGTTGTTTTGATTTTCACTTCCCTGATGATTAAGGATTTTGAACATTTTTTTTAGGTGCTTCTCAGCCATTCGGTATTCCTCAGTTGAGAATTCGTAGTTTAGCTTTGTACCCCATTTTTAATAGGGTTATTTGGTTTTCTGGAGTCCAACTTCTTGAGTTCTCTCTATATATTGGTATTAGCCCCCTATAGAATTAAGGATTGGTAAAGATATTTTCCAATCTGTTGGTTGCCGTTTTCTCTTATTGACAGTGCCCTTTGCCTTACAGTTTTATGAGGTCCCATTTGTCAATTCTTGATCTTACAGCACAAGCCATTGCTGTTCTGTTCAGGAATCTTTCCCTTGTACCCATATCATCGAGGCTCTTCCCCACTTTCTTCTCTATAAGTTTTAGTGTCTCTGGTTTTATGTGGAGTTCCTTGATGCACATAGACTTGAGTTTTGTACAAGGAAATAAGAATGTATCAATTTGCATTCTTTTACATGCTAACCACCAGTCGAGCTAGCACCATTTGTTGAAGATGCAGTCTTTCCCCTGGATGGTTTTAGTTCCTTTGTCAAAGATCAAGTGACCACAGATGTATGGGTTCATTTCTGGGTCTTCAATTCTGTTCCATTGATCTACGTGTCAGTCGCTGTACCAGTACCATGCAGACTTTATCACAACTGCTCTCTAGTACAGCTTGAAGTCAGGCATGGTAATTTCACCAGAGGTTCTTTTATTGTTGACAATAGTTTTTGCTATCCTAGGTTTTTTGTTATTCCAGATGAATTGGAAGTTTCCCTTTCTAACTCAGTGAAGAACTGAGTTGGAATTTTGATGGGGATTGCAATGAATTTGTAGATTGCTTTCGACAAGATAACGATATCTACTATATTAATCCTGCCAATCCATGAGCATGGGAGATCTTTCCATTTTCTGAGATCTTCATTGACTTCTTTCTTCATAGAGTTGAAGCTCTTATCAGACCTTTCACTTCCTTAGTTAGAGTCACACCAAGGTATTTTATATTATTTGTGACTATGTTGAAGGGTGTTATTTCCGTAATTTCTTTCTAAGTCTGTTTATCCTTTGTGTAGGGAAAGGTGACTGATTGGTTTGATTGAATTTTATATCCAGCTACTGCACTGAAGTTGTTTATCAGGTTTAGGAGTTTTCTGGTGGAATTTTTGGGGTCACTTATGTATATTATCATATCATCTGCAAATAGTGATATTTTGACTTCTTCATTTCCAATTTCTATTACTTTGATCTCTTTTTGTTGTCTAATTACTCTGGCTAGGGCTTCAAATACTATATTGAATACGTAGGGAGAGAGTAGGCAGCCTTGTCTAGTCCCTGATTTTAATGGGATTGCTTCAAGTTTCTCACCATTTAGTTTGATGTTGGCTACTGGCTTGCTGTATATTGCTTTTATCATGTTTAGGTATGGGCNTTGAATTCCTGATATTTCCAAGACTTTTATCATGAATGAGTGTTGGATTTTCAAATGCTTTCTTAGCATCTAAGGAGATCATCATGTGTTTTTTGTCTTTCAGTTTGTTTATATAGTGAATTACCTTGGTGGATTTCCATATATTGAACCATCCTTGCATCCCTGGGAAGAAGTCTACTTGATCATGATGGATGATCATTTTGATGTGTACTTAGATTTGGTTTGGCAGAATTTTATTGAGTATTTTTGCATCAATATAAATAAGGGAAATCAGTCTGAAGTTCTCTTTCTTTGTTGGGTCTAGTGGAATGGGATAGATGGGGATATCCTCTTGGAGACAGGGGGCAGGGGAAGGAGGAGGCATGGAATGTGGAACAGTTGGAGTGTGGACCAAGAGGGGGATAAAGCCTAGACTGTAAAAACAGATTTAAAAAATAAAAATAAAAATAAATCAATCCTCACCAGGCCAGCTTCAGTGAGATTCACATCAGCCAGTGTTGTCATTGTTCTTGTCCCCTGATCATTAGGAAACCCTGGCTTAATTATTAAGAGTGTGACTTTCTTAACTTTAAATTGTTCCCTAAGATTTTCTACATCAGAGTAAGTAGCAAAAACATCTTAACCTAGCTTCACCAACACTTTTATTTTTTCCAAATATTTTCTAAGGATGGTGGTCATAGCTGACAACCTATATCTCTAAGTTCTTTCCTAGGGTGGTGACTCATTAATCCGCTCCAGCAGCAATGCCTGAAAGGTCAAGCACTATTGTCATGAGTACCAGAGATACTACTCAGCGAGAGGCTGGAAGCCCCCTTAGAGTTTTCCTACAATTCTTAGATTAAGAGGGCAGTGAAAGCAGCAAGCAGAGCAGAACTCTATAACAGCATAAAGTCCTCAGGACATATAGTCCTCAGGGCCATGCCTTATCTAGGGCACCTCCATGGTGATTGTGCTAACGTGTGGGCCTCATTTCATGAGTTCTAAACCATTTGTCTTTCCTCCTGCATGGCCCTTGGCAGTTTTTAAACGTTTTATTTAAAAAAAAAAAAGAACACAAATGAAAGAAACAATATTTAATTTTCATTTTAATCATTAATAAAGCACATGAACTGAGAATTTTCACTCTGTTTTGTTCTGAACAAGTCATATAGTCATCATACACTCAAAGTGATTCATTGATATTACATGTATGAGAATCTCAGGTTCACACAGCAGCTAGGGCTTGATCAATACTACATAGGTATTAGAGGCAGAACCAACATCCCAGGCTCTTCAAATGCTTTATTCTGAGTGGTGATCATTTGGAATGATAAGCACCTCTATCCAGCAAGCAATGTCTCCAGAGCCCTCTCACTGTTTCAGTCATCATGTATGTTTCTGTGTGTGTTTGTGTGTATGTATGTGTGTGATTTTTTAATTTTTTTATTTATTTTATGTGTATGAGTACACTGTAGCTATCTTCAGACACACCAGGAGAGGGCATCAGATCCTATTACAGATGGTTGTGAGACACCATGTGGTTGCTGGGAATTGAACTCAGGAGCTTTGGAAGAGTGGTTGGTGCTCTTAACTACTGAGCCATCTCTTCTTTCTTTTTTTTTATTTTTTTAATTATTATTATTATTTTCTTTATTTACATTTCAAATGCTATCCCAAAAGTCCCCTATAACCTCCCCCCACCCCTGCTCCCCTACTCACCCACTCCCACTTCTTGGCCCTGGCCTTCCCCTGTGCTGTGTCATATAAAGTTTGCAAGACCAAGGGGCCTCTCTTCCCAATGACGGCTGAATAGGCCATCTTCTGCTACATATGCAGCTAGAGACTCGAACTCAGGGGGTACTGGTTAGTTCATATTGTTGTTCCACCTAGAGGATTGCAGCCCCCTTCGGCTCCTTGGGTACTTTCTCTAGCTCCTCCATTAGGGGCCCTGTGTTCCATCCAATAGCTGACTGTGAGCATCCACTTCTGTGTTTGCCAGGCACTGGCATAGCCTCACAAGAGGCCGCTATATCAGGGTCCCTTCAGCAGAATCTTGCTGGCATGTGCATTGTTGATTTTTGTTCCTGTTCTGTAGTTGTAATGAAACCCTTTCTCTGATCTCCTTCCCCATCTACAACACGCCCTTCCTCCCTACAAGCCCTAGTTCCACATTCATCATTGTTTTGGTATTATTTGGTTTGGTTCAGTTTGGTTCTCTTTTTTTGGCATTTATAGCATGTTATATTTACTATCAGATACTTGCAATGTTAATACAAAATAGCCATATTTAAGTTGTATATTTTTATATAAGATTTTAATCTCCATGAGGTTTTTCAACTTAAAATTGTACTGTTCTATGTTTTTATTTTTAAAGCTTTAAGTGTTATTATTTATTTATTTTCTTTAAATCTAGTTTGCTCCAGTTCTTTATGGATCCTCCCATCATTAGCCTTCCATATCTCATGTGTTCTTTTTCCCTCATTTAAGACACTCAACACATCCAATATGGATGATTGCACAGCCATCTCTGGAATGTGGGTAGTCTCTCGGGAACCAAATTCTTGAAGAAAATTGACTCTCTTCCCCAGGAGCCATCAATTGCCAATCAAGTTTCCACATGATTTTCTCAAATGTCCTCAATGTCAGCTATTCCCCCTCACAATCCTACTTCTATCTTTTCCTCCTATCACCCACCACACCGAGTCCTTCCTATCCCATTGTTCTCCTTTCCCCCCCTTTGTATTTCCTGTCTTCCCTCTTGTCACTCACCAAAGCCTAATCACATGACTCCTACCTCCATAAGTACTCCAACTTAAATGCACATATCCAAAGATCTATATATGTCATAACATGCAACGTGAGGCTACCTCACTCAAAATGATCATTTCTAGGAGTTTTCTTAACTACTGAGTGATATCCAATTATATAAATCTACCATATTCTCATTATCCATTCATCAGTGACTGTACCCTTGCCTACACCGAAGCTTTTTAGTTTCCTAAGTTCTGTTTATCAATCATTGGTTTTAAGATCTGGACTATTATAGTCTTGCTCAGCTCAAAAAGTCCTGGTGCCTACAAGGTCACGTATCTTTCCTATTTTCTCTTCTTTCAGTCTCAGAGTATCAGATCTTATGTTGAGTACCTTAATCCACTTGGAGTTGAGTTTTGTGGCAGATGAGAGACAAAGATAAGTTTAAATATTTGTTTATGGTAGGTTTTATATTTTTCTCCAATATATGTTGTTGGCCTCTCTCAAAAAAAGTGGGATGGTTGTGGGTATGTGAATTTATGTATGGTCCTTAGCTCAAATATATGTATTAATATGTATGTTCTGGTTTTATGTCAATGCCATACTGCTTTTAGTTCTATACCTTTGTAGTATAACTGGAATCAGGTAACATAACACTTTCAGCACTGTTTTTACTATTCACAGCTGCTTTGGCTAGTCTGTCTTTCTGTGTCCATATAAAATTCAAGATTGGTTTAGTTCTCGTTTTAAATGGGACTGCACTGAGTCTGTAGAATGCTTTGGTGGGAAGGCCATTTTCATAATATTAGTTGTGGTAAATCATGAGCCTGCATGGTCTTTCCATTTTCTGGAGTCTTCATTACTCTCCTCGGTGTCTTAACATTTCCTTATACAAGTCTTTATCTCCTTTGGTAGCACTGGTTCCAAAATATTTTTGAAGCTATTTTATATGAGATTATTATCCTGATTTCTTCCTCAGTATGTTTGTTGTTAGAATATAGAAAGGCTATTTGTCTTTGTGTTAAATTTATATTCTGCTATTTTGTTGAATGTGTTTTAACAGCTGTGTTTTTTTATTGAGTCTAGTTTTTAGTTTCTTATGGGTAAAATCCTACCATTTACAAACAACAATATTTTGATTTCTTATTTTTCTGTTTGTATCTCCTTGATCTCCTACAGCTGTTTTATTGCTCTGAGACTTCAAGCACTGTACTGAACAAGAGTAGAGAGAGTGGATATGTTTATCTTGTTCCTTATTCTAGTAGAAATGCTTTCAATTTTTCCATGTATTGATGTATATTTTGTTTGCTGTGTGTGTATGGGTGAGTGTGAACACACATGTCCTGTAGCACGAATGTGGAGGTCAAACACAGAAACAACCAGAGGCATTGGTCATCTTTCCACCTTTTCAGTCACAGGATCTCTTTGTTACTTACTGCTACCTGTGGCACTGGTTGAGGAGCATCCAAGGATTCTCTGCTTTACAACTCATCTGAGGATCACTAAGACTATAGGTGCTTGCTACAAGGTCCAGTTTCACAGCAGTTTAGGGGATTCAAACTCAGGAACTCACCCTTGCCCAGCAACCCCTTTACCTATGGAACAAACTCCCTAGTCCTTGTTTCTCTCCTTAAAATATCACTGGTCAGTTTAAATCAGGATCCAGGCTAAAGACCTCATTTTTTCTTATCACGTGCCTATAGGCCTCTCTCTAAATATGCTCCTATAATGAGAGACTGATGTAGTCCAGCTCCTTGAACAGAGTCCTGATTCTGAACACTCAGTATTTCTGACCTATTCATTCACCACAAGAAAGCAAGTAAAACTAACCATTAAAAGGTAGGGAAGCCCAGCACTCGGGAGGCAGAGGCAGGCAGATTTCTGAGTTCGAGGCCAGCCTGGTCTACAAAATGAGTTCCAGGACAGCCAGGGCTATACAGAGA
>NC_034599.1:35198887-35206379 GCF_900095145.1 Mus pahari
ATAGGAAACTTTCGGGATAGCATTTGAAATGTAAATAAAGAAAATAACAATAAATAAATTTTTAAAAAAGAGAAAAAAAGGGCAGGGAAACCAGTTAATTAGAATGGATATTTGGGGAAATGGAAATTACTCATTAAAAATTTCAGATGTTCTTTGGGATGATGATATGAATTTTAGGTTTAACTAGAGGAAGATATGTTTCAAAAGTTAATTTGAATAATTAAGCAATTACAATTGATGAGAGAATATGAGTGAGAGATATGTCAACTAAGTCAGGAACACAAGATAGTTGGTTTTTTGTTTGGTTTGGATTGGTTTGGGGTTTTTTTGTTTGTTTTTGTTTGTTTTACTTTCTTAGTACACTTGGAGAGACCTCCAGATTTGGACCCATACAGTCTAATTTTGAGTCAAGGTCCTATGAGCTTTGTTATTGGTGTTATCTTATGCTGATAAACATAGTAAAGCCTCATGGCTTTAACGGCAAAATGATCCTGAAATATCCATGACTGACTATAAATAAACATAGACAAGATTTTGACACTGGAGAGGGAGGTATACCTCTGACTATTTAGAAAGTTCACATACCAGGACTGCTTAAGTGTAGTAGTTCAAGGACAACATGAGGAATAGATGATCCTGAACCAAAAAAATAAAGCAAAGAAGAACTAAGCCCTTTGAGTAACTAGTAGTACCTGGACTTTTACTATTTTTATCAGTGTCTTGACATTGTCTAGTACTTGAAAACCTTTCAGTTCAATCTTTAGCAATACCATAAATAAATGAAAATAAGCAAACTATTGTTTTCCCCTTCAATGCCCAAATGTGTGAACTGTGTCCCCTGATTTTTTTCCTCCACATTATATACTTCTTCAGTGCTTACCTCTCATCTACCCCACCAGGGTCACAATCACCTATTTCTCATGACTCGTAAGCATCAAAATTGTTCCTGCATCTAATGGTATGTCCAATTCTTCAGTCTTCTTGGAAAGCTCTCCTGACTGGCCTGTCAGCAAACTCAGACTGCGCTTCCCAACCTCAGCACAGCCTGAACTGACCAGGCAACAGAAAGTGAACACATAGTAAGTTTCTGTACCAGCTCTATTACAGAAGGATCGCCACAGCAGTCCTCCTGTATATTCAGATATATCTTTGTCTAATTGTTCTTCATCTGCTGAATTTTCTTGCTCACCTTACCTGGTGTCTACTTTACTGTAACCAATTAGATTTTGGAGACCACGGGTAATTAGTACCTTCTTCACCATATTGCTTTTATTTTTAAAACAGGATAAATGTTCAACTTATATTTCTTAATTAATAAATACATCATTTGCACCTTTTAAATTTCTGAAACAAAGAGAGAATAAAACTTAATGAAGAGGAAATGCAAGTATGAATGAGTTAGAGGGAACCACAATTCCTCTACAAATAACTGATAAACAGTTGTAGTTCAACTTCTTCCCAATGAAGACCTAATTTGTCCTCAGCACTCATGTTTGTGTCCTCATTTCCAAGATATAAAAACCCAAGTAGCTTTAGCCTGACTGCTCCAGTTGTTATCCGGATACCTGCTCCTCGTAACTAGAATCAAAGGAAAATCTTTGGCCTCCCTTAAGAATAAAGAAAGAAGAGACCAGAAACCAAAATGACAAGATCAGGCCACATGCTTCTGCCCTTTTCAAACCCAGAAAATCACCCCAAACAAAATCTCCAGTGCCTAATTGAAATTTATTTAATAAATAAGTAAATGGTTGGTTGACAGTCGGTTATCCCATGACAACTACACAGGAACTCTAGAAAAGTTCAACTTCAAAATTAGACCATGTTGCCTTTTCTGGAATTATCACCATTTTTTTTCTCTTTAAAATCACATAATTTCTGCAAATAACCTAGAAAATAACCTCTCTTTTACATGCCTTATGTGTACTTAAGAAATCATTTCTGTAATTAATTTAATTGTGTCATTTAATCATTTGCATTTTATGGCAATGATGGATTCTTCTTTTCATCCTTTATGTATCATGTATGTGCCCATACAAGGATTCATGATGCAGATCAATATATCTTCTACTTAAGTGAACAGTTTTTCTTCAAAGTCTTCCTCAGTGCAATTTGAACATCTTTGTTCCTCAAACTGTAGATGAAGGGATTCATCATGGGAACCACCACAGTGTAAAACACTGTGGATATCTTATCTTGATCCACGGACCCAACAGGAGAAGACTTAAAGTATATGAATGATGATGATCCAAAAAACAGAGAAACAGCAATCATGTGGGAGCTGCAGGTGCTGAGGGCCTTGGACCTACCCTTTGTAGAACGGATGCGGAGGATATTGGAGAGGATCAAGGTATAAGAAATAAAGACGGTGAGACTGGGAACTATTATACTGACACCCACCACAATGAAAACAACCAGTTCATTGATGTAGGTGCTTGTACAAGAGAGCTTCAGGAGAGGGGGTATATCACACATGTAGTGATTGATGATGTTGCCTTCACAGAAGGTGAGTCTCAGCATACACACTGTGTGGGCTATGGCACCCACAAACCCCACTGTGTACCCACCCACCATCAGCACAAAGCAGACCTGATGGGACATGATGACCTTATAAAGCAGGGGCTTACAGATGGCAGCATATCTGTCATAGGCCATTGCTGTCAAAATACAGCATTCATCAATAACAAAGAAAGCAAAGAAAAAGAGCTGAGTCATGCATTCTGCATGAGAGATGGTGTTCTGCTTCACAAAACTCACCAGCATTTTGGGGGTTATGACAGAGGAGTAGCAGAGATCTGTGAAGGAAAGGTTGAAAAGGAAATAGTACATGGGGGTGTGCAGGTGAGGATTCAAAACAATCAGAACAGTCAAGCCCAGGTTCCCCACCATGGAGACCACATAGATTCCCAGGAAGAGGAAGAAGAGAGGCAGCTGGAGTTCTGGCTGCTGTGTCAAGCCCAGCAGGATGAACTCCTTCACAGAAGAATTGTTTTCTGAGACGATTCCTGGGGTCATGGCTGTGAGAATGGGGAAAATGGGAGCATTGAGATAATATCCCAGATTTCACAAGCAAACCCATGTGGTGGGACTGAGAGCCAGAATGGGGAGATGAATGCTAGTCCTATATTTCTGGCCCTTGTGTTTGTCTAAATTTTTTATCATTGAGAGGATGTATAAGTGTGAGTATGAAAACACAGAAGACATTTTACTCAGCGTGCTAATGCCCACTCTCTTGCTCTGCAGAACCTCTATGCTCCACTTTCTCTGCTCCATTTCTGCCTTGACAGACCATCTCCCTCCACAGCTCAGTGAAGGACAGGAGATGAAGCCCGTGAAAGGCCCCCTGGCTCCTCTAGCTGAGGTTTCTTTTTTATAATTAGATATTTTCTTTATTTACATTTCAAATGCTATCCTGAAAGTTTCCTATACCCTCCCCCCACCCTGCTCCCCTACCCATCCACTCCCACTTCTTGGCCCTGGCCTTCCCCTGTACTGGGGCATATAAAGTTTGCAAGACCTAGGGGTCTCTCTTCCCGATGATGGCCAAATAGGCCATCCTCTGCTACATATGCAGCTAGAGACACGAACTCTGGGGGTACTGGTTAGTTCATAATGTTGTTCTACCTATAGGGTTGTCTCGTATGAGGCTATGCCAGTGCCTGGCAAATACAGAAGTGGATGCTCTCAGTCATCTATAGGATGGAACACAGGGCCCCCAATGGAGGAGCTAGAGAAAGTACCCAAGGAGCTGAAGGGGTCTGCAACCCTATAGATATCTGAGGTTTCTAATCACAGAGTATCTTACATACAGTTGAACACTCACCTTTTTAGATCCCCACCAAGAAAGAAAAAGTTAACTCTTCTGCCCTATTTTCATGCAAGGCAAATCGCTTTGACTACTTTTAGGGAACAGCCATGCAGGGGGATGAACACACCTGTTCGATGAGTCTCTTTCCTCTTCAGCCTTCACTCCTCTAAGCGCTAAGGAACTGAGCTGTAGATAGTGATTTCTAGGGTGGCTTTGCCCAGAATGTCTTCTCCAACCCTAAATTAGTTAGTAGCATCTACTAACATCAAAAGAGCCACTTGATAATATGACCCAAGGGCCTCAATGAGTTGGATAATCCTTGGGACCTGATTAAAACTTGGAAGGCCTATGCTTCCCCAGGGTTTTCTCTAAACATTAGGCTTTGAAGTAAGCAAAATTCAGTACCCTGCATGTACAGCCTAGTTAGTAATGGCAATGGCTTACTAGAATGGCACAATGTTATGTGTATTTGGGTACAAGTCATAAAAATCAAGATGACTTTATCTTCAGTATCTTCTTCTATAAAAATCTTTGCAGTAATATAAATGTTTCAAGTTTATTGACATTGTATTTGTTCATTCCTGACTCCTTTTTTTCATTTACCAAAGCCCAATATGTTCTAATGTAGGGGAATTAATGGAAATTTAAGATTTATAGTATTATATATTATCATAAAATAAAGAAAAAAGAAAAAGGTGTTTAACAGGGTGAATTTTCTGTTTTCAAAAAAAAATTCTAGCTTTTTTTCAGATGCTAATATAATTACACTTATTCTTTCCCTTTCTTCCCTCCCAATGCTCCCGTACATACTTCCTCACTCTCCTTCAAATGCATGCACCTTTTTTGCATTAATTTTATTGCATGAATAAAATATATATACACATGAACTGCTCTATCTGTATAATGTTATTTATATCTGTGTTGTCAGTGCTGACTAATCTGCAATAAATGCCCTGAAAATTTGGCAAGTATATTTCAAGTAAACTACACATCACCGTATATAGACTATATATAAACAAATAAACTATGTAAATAAATAAATCATTTAGCTATGATTATTAACAATTATTGTGGTTTTAAAACTAAGTTAAAACATTAATTTTATGAAAGTGACTACTCCTAGATATTTATTTTTTAAAAAAAATCTGTTTTAAATGTTTATTCAAGTCACTGAACATTTCCATAACCACAACAGTACCTGATGTTTCATGTATGTGCAGGATTTGCACAACCAAACATGTGACTATAAAAGGGCATGGAGATAGAATATAAATCACAAGGATGCTCATTTGGTCGTTTGAAGGAAGCATGGGCAAAGTTCATAGGTGAAGCCTTTATGGTATCCATGAACCAGTTAGGCAAATTGTGTCATCCTGCTGAGTTTCACTCTCTGGTTTCTGTGAGTTTCAGCTCTCTCTCCTTCTTCTTAGCTGCTACAGGACAATGGCTCTGTTGATCTCCTCGGTGTTCTGGTTGGAAAGAGACCAAAGAGGTCCTCCTGGGAATCATGTGAGCAAGAAGCTCAGCTTGTTGTGACTTACTCACATGGGGAGCGCAGAAACCAGGCATTGTAGAAGGTGTGATACTGATGAAGTGAACCTCTCTCTTCCATGTATTCACTCTCGTATGTTTTATTCCAAAATTCCCATGAAATGATTCATGTCTACACACTCCATAGAATCAGTCATTCTAAGAGGGATGGGGATTTTCTCTCTGGTATCATCGTCCCTTTTTTTCAAATTTACAGCTGCCTAAACTATCAGCATGCTCATGCTAGTATTTGGCATAATCTCTGATTTGTGTTTTAGATGTTAATGTTTGCGGTATTGGTGTGACACACAGTATCTATGCATGTGTCTTACTGAAATAAAGAACAAAGATACATTTGGGTACCAAAGGGGCAAAGATAAGGAGACACTCCATAACACCAGTGAGCAGCCAGTAAGTTATCTTGATTAATAAAATATTCAAATTCCAGAAAAGAATTGGGATGAGTGTATGATTTACAGACTTCCAAGCATTCTTTCGATTTGGGCAAAAATTGTGGAATACCTCATCTCTATAGAGTAACAACTCAGGTAACCAGGAGACATTACAATTTTCCTTAACACTTCTAACACATTCAGGTGGATTGAAGTAGGAATAAAAAGATAAAACAGAAAGAAATAATTCAATTTATAATATTCATATTGCATTTATATATGGTGAGGGATATGTGTGTGCTGCACTTCATACTTGAAGTTCAAAGGATAACTGTTAGGTGTAGTTTCTCTCATTTCCCCATGGGAGATTGAACTAAAGTCATCAGGCCTAGTAACAAGCACCTTTATCTGATGAATCATTTTCTCAACACAGAAGCCCTTTTTAAACAGATAGTAATAACATTAATCCCTTGTCACATTCATACTCCATTTTTAGCCTGAGATAAAATCCTGTCTCATAAAGATATTCTGTCTCAGTTTGAATGTAGACATGATCAAATATCATATTGATCAATCTTTTTGAGCCATCTATTTTGTGTTGTTTACTAGTTTGTTGTTTTGTTTTGTTTTGTTTTTTGATTATGTGCACAAATCCCAGAAAAGAAGCAACTTAGCAGAGAATGGTTTATTTAAGTTTACAATTTTAGGGAATATAGTTAATCATGGTTGATAAGTCATGGCAGTAGGAAGCAGAGAGAGATGAAGGCTTATATTCAGTTTACTTTGTCCTTTCAATGTAGTCTAAACCTATAACCCATGGAATAGTGATGTTCTCATGTATGGTGGGATTACTAGCCTCAGTTAACCTAATCTATCACATTCTTCATAGACATGTTCACTTGTTTGCCTCTTTGGCGATTCTAGATTCTCTCAATCTGACAATTAGTATTAGTCATCAGTCTGCATCTATGAGAGAAGTAGTGTGAACACCAAATTCACAGTCTGGCTAATGTATTTATTTAGTAGAATTCACAGAAGTCCATGCTAGTTGAGAATCTTAACATTTGGGGTTTGGTAAGGTAAATAATGATTTCAAGAGGAAAATCAATACAAGATGTCCTCTTGAAGAGAAGCTTGGAACCTCTGAAGGTAAATCAAGATTAAAGTGAACAACTCACAAGTCTCAGGAAGTTCATGAAACTTAAAAGATTCACAAGACCCATCTCTCCAAAAGGTTAGATAGCAGTGCAAACTGTTGAATAAGGAAACACTTCAACCTGTCAAGCTCCATGCAAGTAATGCTGAAAATCCAGCTTTCATCAGTAACCACTCATGTTTGAAGAGGTTTTTGTGATGCATAAGCCTTTGAAGTGTCCATATTTCTATAAGTAATTCACTAAGTGCAACTTAAGTTACATGTTAATGGTATCATTATTTTGGTCTGTCATTAGTTCCCTCTTTGAGGAAAGTAGGTATTTATTTGTGTCTCCCCAGGAAAACTGTCACACATTATATATCATTCTGCCAAGCAATTGTAAAACCTTATAATTTCTAATGTTATAAATCTATTTATTCTTGGCCTCATAAATTATGTCAAGTTGAGAGCTGAATTAGGTAAAATACATTCTTGGTCTACTCAAATACATTTATTTTAGTCTACAGGAATTATTTTGTAGTTCACAGGATAAATGAATACACAAAGAAAGAAAGAAAGAAAGAAAGAAAGAGAAAGAAAGAAAGAAAGAAAGAAAGAAAGAAAGAAAGA
>NC_034599.1:35206439-35208469 GCF_900095145.1 Mus pahari
AGAGAGAGAGAGAGAGGGAAGGAGGGGGAGGGAGGAAGAGGGAGGGAGGGAGAGAGGGAGGGAGGAAGGAAAGGAGGAAGAAAGGAAAAGAAAGAAAGAAAGAAAGAAAGAAAGAAAGAAAGAAAGAAAGAAAGAAAGAAAGAAAGAAAGAAAGAAAGAAAGAACAAGGAAAGAAAGAACAATACATCAAAATTTGTAAACAGCCTTTACAACAAAAGCATTTGTTGTGTTTTCTATTTCAAATATTTATTGTCTGGCTGAGAGAGGCAGGCTGCCAATCTAGGTCTTGTAATCATTATGTCAAGGTGACAATATAAGCCAAGTGTACTCACAATCTTAGAATTTAGAGGGCTGGGCAGGAAACCATAGGTTTGAAGGCTTTGTCTTAAAACTAATGTCATGAAACTTCATTATACTATATCCAAGTGGATAATGGCACACTTATATACATGTTGGTGGCACTGATAAGGCTCAATGGTTTACACAGAAAACACAAAAACAGAGGGTTTGGGAGGGAGAAGTGTTTAGGGAACCTTGGGAGGATTTGAAGGGATTTGGGATAATGATTATGACACATTATATACCTTAGTGAAATTTTCCAAGGAAAAAGTTCATAGCTGGTTTAGAAACAGAAGCATCTGTTCTTCTCTTCACACGTCTGGGTCTGGGGTTGAGTAAGCCAGGACAGCAGAGCAAAGAGAATCCAAATCCTCTGCAGCTGAAGCAGAGCGATTAATAACACTTATGAATCTCCTTGAACTACCCTCTTTTCAAGAACCAGAGAACAAAGCATCATTGTAGTTGTTCATCTCAGCTCTGGACAACCTGGCAGACAGCAGAATTTGAAAGACTAAAGTCTTCAGGACATGTAAGGAAGACAAGAATTACTTTTCTATTGCTGTGACCAAACACTATGGCCAAGGCAACTTATAAAAGAAAGCATTTAGTTGGGGGCTTACAGTTCTAGATAGTACATGATCCTCATGGCAGGGATCATGGAAGCAAGTAGACAGGCATGATGTTGGAGCAGCAGATGAGAGTTTACATCTGATCCAAAAGTATGATTCAGAAAGACAGCTCACTTCTCAAGGCATGTGTGGTAGTTTGAATATGCTTGGCCCAAGGAGTGGCATTATTTGGAGATGTGGCCTTGTTGGAGTAGGTGTGGCCTTGTTGGAAGAAGTGTGTCACTGTGGGGATGGGCTTTGCTATCCTCCTCTTAGCTGCCTGGGAGACAGTCCTCTTCTGGCTGAAGTTAGATCAAAATGTAGAACTCTCAGCTTCTTCTCCAATACCATGTTTGCCTGGATACTGCCATGTTTCCTGCCATGATGATAATGACTGAACCTCTAACACTGTAAGCCAGCTCCAATTAAATGTTGCCTCAGTCATGGTGTTTCTTTATTGCAATAAAACTCTAAGAGAGCATGGGCTTTTGAAACCTCAAAGCCCACTTCAAGCAACATACCTCCTCCACTGAGGTCACACCACCTAATGCTTCCCCAGTATTTCCATCAAACATTTGAGCCTATGAAGGTCATTTTCACACAAACCACCACACCAGTGCTCTGGATATTAGTCCCCTAAAGTTAATTCCTCCTCAATTCTCCTAACCTCCTTCCCCAGCTCCCTATTTCCATGTGTCCAGTTGGCAAATCACCCTCCCAATCTACCTCATTCTCCAAACAGCATCATCCTATTCCATTGTCAAATGTTATATCTGTTTTTTTCCAGAAATACTGATGCTTAGACACAAAAAGAACTTGTAGATACAATGTAAGATTGGGCTTAAAGGAAGATCTCAAAAGATAGAAAGATCTCCCATGCTCATGGATTGGCAGGATTAATGTAGTAAAAAGACTATCCAGTTGAAAGCAATCTACAGATTCAATGAAATCCCCATTAAAATTCCAACTCAATTCTTCACTGAATTAGAAAGGGCAATTTGCAAATTCATCTGGAATAATAAAAAACCTAGGATAGCAAAAACTATTCTCAACAATAAAAGAAACTCTGGGGGAATCACCATG
>NC_034599.1:35210039-35216575 GCF_900095145.1 Mus pahari
AACAATATGAACTAACCAGTACCCCCAGAGCTCATGTCTCTAGCTGCATATATAGCAGAAGATGGCCTAGTCAGCCATCATTGGGAAGAGAGACCCCTTGGTTTAGCAAACTTTATATGCCCCATACAGGGGAATGCCAGGACCAAGAAGTGGGAGTGGGTATGCAGGGGAGCAGGGCGGGGGGAGGGTATAGGGGACATTCGGGATAGCATTTGAAATGTAAATGAAGAAAATATCTAATAAAATAATTTTTAAAAAAAGATTGGGCTTAAAGGTAGATAGACCAAGGCTCAATTCCAGCAAGAAGCTGGGAGTATTTAAACAAGTTATGTAGTGTCTTGAATCTGCAAATGGCACATGTTCCTTAAAAAGAGATGGTGATAACATAATTAAAATAATGTTGCAAGAATTCAAGTAGATATTAAATATAAACCAATACACTCAATGCCAGGCACATGGAGATCTCAGTAAGAGCAATGATGCTGACAGTAAAAAAAGATGGCAATGCTGGTAATGATGATGGTGGTGATGGTGACAGTGATGACGATGGTGATAATGATGGTGATAATGATGTTGACAACAAAGATGATAGTGGCAACCCAGTTCTGCTTTTGCCTCTGGGTATTTAGGTACTGTTGTTCACCAGGCTGGAATGAAAGGAATGAAGGTTGTCTGGGCAGGGTGGGTTCACAGAAACTCTGTTGATTTGGGTGCTGGGGAGAAATGAGTCTTCTCCAGGATGGTTTTCAGTGAAATGGCTCTATTTATTCAGGGGTAATAAGGGCAATATAAACCTTGAGGTGTGAGTAGGGGCTATCAGGGTGAATGTACATTATTTGTTGATACCAAGGTGCTGGTAATGCTTCATTTGCATGAGAAAAATTCCACATGCTTGCTGGACATGTCCTTATAGGGAGAGAGGAAGATAAACCTGTAATCGAGCACCAGGCTATATAACTACATCAACAGTGATTGAGGTGGGGGTAGCACGGATAAGTGCAGGGAATGTCGGCCCAGAGCAGGGATGGAGAGATCTTTACTCCTGCTGGTCTCAAGATGAGATTCTCAGAGTCTGGACACATCTTCCAACCTCACTCTTGCTCCAGGCCCATTCTCCTGGTTACATTAACCCCACAGACATAACAGTGATAACTATGACCTTAAGGAACTATAAGAGTGAAACTAGCTTGTTCAAGGTAATTTTCTTTCTTCATTGGTAGTCATTCAGCCTCTTGAAGTAGAGATAGGATTTTGTACATTTATTTTAATCACTAGACCCCCATCTGCCTCCAAGAAATTGAAAAAATATCTTTCGATTTGTGTTCAAGAAGTATCAGGAAAGGGTCACCAGCTCCCTTACTTGTGGGTATACTGCAGGGCAAACTGAAACATCTTAGTGTGCTCAACATCACCCTCATCCTGGAATGTCCTCCCTAAATATATAACATTTGCTTCTGTTTTTCTAGTAGGTACCTAGCAGTTCTAGAATATTCTACCCCTGTTCTAGACATCAGAATTTAATTTGATTAAAAAAGTTTTAAAGCATAAAAACAGTTTTAAAAGGCATGAAGTTTTGTCTACTTTGTGCATTTTCTGGATCATTTTTCAGTTCTTTAAATTCTGGCTTCTGCTAAGCAGTCAATGATCTGAGGAACCAAGAAAATCCTTCTTCCTCCTCCACAGCTTTTTCATGGCTACAATCACTTCTTTATTTCTCAGGGTATAAATGGCAGGATTCAGCATGGGGGTGACCATTGTGTATAGCACAGAAACTGCCTTGTCCATGGGGAATGTCCTAAAAGGTCTTGCATAGATGTAAATGCAAGGTACAAAAATTATAGTCACCACAGTAATGTGAGAGGCACAGGTAGACAGTGCCTTGCTGCGACCCTCCTTTGAGTGACTTCGGAGCATCACAAGCAGGGCTGTGTAGGAGGCCAGCAGCACCAGAAAACACATGAGAGTGACCAAGCCATTGTTAGACACCATCAGAAGCTCTAAGACAAAGGTATCAGTGCAGGCCAATTTGATCAGCTGTGGAACATCACAATAAAAGTTGTCCAGTTTGTTGGGACCACAAAATGGCAGATGGATAGTCAGTCCAACCTGTACAATGGAGTGGATAAAACCGCCCACCCATGAGGCTGCCATGAAGATTCCACAGACCGTCTGATTCATAATTAGTGTGTAGCGGAGGGGCTGAGAAATGGCAATGTAACGGTCATAAGCCATGACAGTCAGCAGGAATATCTTGATGCCTCCAATGAAGTGGAAGAAGAACAGCTGAGTTAGGCAGGCACCAAAGGAAATGGTGGGGCTGTGTGAGAGCAAGTCAACAAGCATCCTGGGGGCAGTGATGGAGGAATAGCAGAAGTCCAAGAATGAAAGGTTGCCTAAGAGGAAATACATAGTTGTGTGCAAGCGCGGGTCAGAGGTCACTATGGCCACAATAAGAAGATTGCCAGTGACAGTCAAAAGATATACTGCTGAGAAGACAGAGAAGAATAGGAACCGAAGCTCCCATACCTGAGAGAGCCCCAGGAGGAAGAACGTGGCCACCTGGGAATGGTTTGCTGGATTCATCTGCCTGGTGTGACCTGGTCAGTGAGCCTGCCAAGGAAAATGGACATACCCATTAAAGGCACTACAAATTCCTCTGAAATAATTATCCCTGCACCTTCTGGGCAAATGTCTACTATTTACTTAACATAAGAATGTCATAAAAGGTTCCCCGGAAGTGGAGCCCAGGACTTCCACTCGTGCGTGAGGCGAGCGGAGCTAGAGACAAGAGCAGAGGCCCAATTCGGGTTCTGACAAGATGGCCAGGTTGCCCCGCAGGATCATCAAGGAATCCCAGCATTTGCTGGCAGAACCAGTTCCTGGCATTAAAGCAGAACCAGATGAGAGCAACGCCCATTATTTTCATGTGGTCATTGCTGGCCCCCGGGATTCCCCCTTTGAGGGAGGGACTTTTAAACTTGAACTATTCCTTCCAGAAGAATACCCAATGGCAGCACCTAAAGTACGTTTCATGACCAAAATTTATCATCCTAATATAGACAAGTTGGGAAGAATATGTTTAGATATTTTGAAAGATAAGTGGTCCCCAGCACTGCAGATCCGCACAGTTCTGCTATCAATCCAGGCTTTGTTAAGTGCTCCTAATCCAGACGATCCATTAGCAAATGATGTAGCTGAGCAGTGGAAGACCAACGAAACCCAAGCCATAGAAACAGCGAGAGCATGGACTAGGCTATATGCCATGAACAATATTTAAGTCGATCAGATCACCAAGTGTACACCACTTCTCCTGTTCTGCCAAGACTTCTTCCTTTTTTTGTTTGCATTTAATGGACACAGTCTTAGAAATATTACAGAATAAAAGCCCAGGCATCGTCATCTTTGGTGATTACAAGCACATTAGCAAATCTGTCTTGTCCTGATTCACTGTTGTAAAGCATGAGCAGAGGCTAGAAGTACCACCCGGGTTGCTGAGAGATGCTGAGAAGCGGGACTCTCTGCTTTGACTCATGGTTAAAGTACAAGACACTGTGAATGAAGGGAGTTGTCAGTGTTAGCTGCCAGGGGTATGGGTGTTATTTTATTCTTTAGGGGGAAAGTAGTTTTATTTTAATTTTATGGCCTCCTTTCCCCTCCCCCCTCTTAAAGGATCTAATTGCAGTGGTTAAATGCAGCTAACCAGTTTTTTTTTTAGAATATGCTCTCTACCCAAGTCTAACTTTAGACGCTGTAGATGGACAAGCTTGATTGTCTGAACCAAAATGGGAGCATTAAATAAACATCACAGCCCTCACGAATAACATTGTGACTTTGCTGTCAAGTGTAGATTCTCCATCCCCCACCCCCACCCCGAAAAGACGAAGAAAAAGCTTGTGACCATTTTGTATGGCTTGTCTGGAAACTTCTGTAAATCTTATGCTTTAGTAAAATATTTTTTGTTATTCTAAAAAAAAAAAAAAGAATATCAAGAAAAGATGATTCAGCAGACGAAGATACTTCCCACCCATCATGATAACAAGTTCAATTTCCAAAATCCACAGAGTAGGTGTAGGGAGAGTCTTCTGAAAATTGTCCTCTGATCTCCACAGGAGTGGAACGTGGATACTCACACTCATACACAAACACCACCAACACACACACAATCAAGCAATCAATATATGTTTGATTTTTTTAAAAATAGTATTATAATTGGTTCAATAGAACACTAAGCACATGATCATTCTATATCTCTGTCCAAACTCCAAGGGGCCGAAATTCAGGACAGCACAAGCAGTGTCAGGCTTTGTAGATGTGAAAATAATATGGCTTAGATTTAGAAAACTTGATAAATCCTTACATGCCAAACAATGCCCATAGAATGACATAATTATCATTTGTATTCACAAGCAACAAGAAACTAAAGTTGTCACCATGGCCAGAAATAAACATTTGGTTGCCTTCTATGTGTTTACTTTGGGTTTGGACACCTAGTCACAGAACTAGGAAACCACTTCCTGATTTGAGTATTCCTCTTTAATGTGATAATTTTGTTATTTTTGATTATATTTAAAATGTATAAGCCTTCCTTTTTATCTTAAAGTTGATGTAGCTTGGGATTTAAGAGGGATGACGAGAGGGTAAGACTAAAATTAATGAAATCATTCATGACTGAAACATTTATGACATCCATCCTTTGGAAAATTCAATCTTTTGTTTAAAAGATTTTGTTATACAAGGAGTCCCACAAGTCATGCGGCTGGAGAAATGGCTTGAGCTTAAGGATGTTTGTTGCTCATGCAGAGGATACAGGTTTAATTCCTAGCACCAATATGGCAGCTGACAGCCCTCCTTAACTCCAGTTCCAGGGGAACTGATGCCCTTTTCTGATTTCCCAGGAACCAGGCACTCCTGTGGTGCATGCAGACAAAACATTCTTATGCATAAAATAAAGTAAATAAATCCAAAAATTTATTTTAATTTCTACAAGTCACAAAATTTAGAGGAAAATAAATATTGGGTCCAAAGGAGGGGGCAATAATTAAGATTTAAAGGGCTTTTTTAATTTTATAATTATATAAAAACAGAAAAGGTATAAAAAGCAGAATTTTAATGTGAAGGCAATTTTGCTGTAATCTTTCATTTTATAGGCATTGTTAGGTTAGTGTGCACACAGAGTCTATCTCTGACACCTTATCTCAAATATCTTCGATTTTATCATGAACTCCTGTTAGTCAACTGTAGGTTTTTAAAATACACTCTTGCAATCCAATGGGATAAAATAAAATAAAATGATACTAAAGTCTCAGGTAAGATGACAAGAAAGAAAACAACACTCCTCCACCTTATAAAGACAGTAAAGAACTCCATAATTAGATTTTTTTTTTAAGTGTATAGGAAGAAACCTTCTTATGGCTCTGGGAAGCCCAGAGAAAGTACAGTACAGGCCTTGGGAAAATACAAGGAACTGTAACTAGAATATTAAAGCTCCTCCCACAAGTCTGAGAATGTATGTTAATTTCAGGGATATTACTCAAGGAATAATGTTTACTCATATGTGATACAGGAAGAGAAGGCTGTAATTGAAACTTTAGAACCATCTACGCACCCCAACATTTGGAAACTTTTAAACACTAGGAGTGGTTTTGTACACTTGAACATTTTTTTAAGGAACCAGAATACAGAACATTTAAATTACTTTTGGTAATTTAAATTTCTCACATCACTTAACAGAAATGTGAAGTGTGATTTCAGCTTAATTTTAATTTTAAATATAGCTATTCAGTATTGTACTTTGTACTTTATTCATTAAATTTCTACTTTTTAAGCACTACCTTCTTTTTCTTTAAGCACTGTACTAAGTATTAAGAATTTAGAAAGGATAAGAATCAAATGGCCATCTAGAGACTGCCCCACTTGGGGATTCATCCCACATACAGTTACCAGACCCAGACACTATTGTGGATGCCAAGAAGAGCTTGCTGGCAGGAGTCTGATATAGCTATCTCCTGAGAGGCTCTGTCAGAGCTTGACAAATACAGAGGTGGACGCTCTCAGCCAACCACTGGACTGAGCACAGTGGAGGAGCTAGAAAGAGGACTGAAGGAGCTGAAGGGGTTTGCAGCCCCATAGGAGCAACAACAATATCAACCAACCAGACACACACCCCCAGAGCTCCCAAGGACTAAATCACAAACCAAAGAGTATACATGGAGCCACTCACGGCTCCAGCCCCATATGTAGCAGAGGTTGGCCTTGTAGGACATCAATGGGAGGAGAGGCCCTTGGGCCTATGAAGGATGCACCAGTGTAGGGGAATGCCAGGAAGGAAAAGAGGGAGGGGGAACACCCTCATAGAAGCAGAGGGAGAGGGGGTGGGATAGGGGATTTTTAAGGGAAAACCAGGATAGGGGATAACATTTGAAATGTAAATAAAGAAAATATCTAAAGCCGGGGCAGTGGTGGCGCACACCTTTAATCCCAGCACTTGGGAGGCAGAGATAGGTGGATTTCTGAGTTCGAGGCCAGCCTGGTCTACA
>NC_034599.1:35216600-35231319 GCF_900095145.1 Mus pahari
ATATATATATATATATATATATATATATATATATATATATATATATATATATATATATTTCAGAAGTTAACCCATTATCACTGTGGCATGGGCCTGGCAGCACACACAGCACTGGAGCAGGAGCTAAGAACTACATTCTGGTGTGCTGGCAGCAGGCAGATAGCAAGATTATTTTGCCTGAGCATAGCTTTTGAGACCTTAAACCTCACTCCCAGAGACACACCTTGTCCAGCAAAGCCTCACCTCCTAATCCTGTCCAAACCAGTCTACTCCCTAGTGACTAAGCATTCAAATATAGGAGCCCATGGGGGCCATTCTCATTCAAACCACCACACTGCACATTATGTTGCAGATATGTCCTTCCAACACTTGAGAGGCTGCCATGTAAAGATGGTGAACTGAAAGTCAGCGTCAAGTACAAAGTCAATCTATCTTACACAGAAAGCCTCTTGTGTTCCCAGAACTTGACACTCTCAATTTTTGATATGTTTCATGTTTCTTTATTAAAGTCTATGCATCTCTGTTTTAATTTGATGAGATGCTTTAAAAATACAATGTGGGCTTTCTAATGTAAGTTTCAACATTCTAGAAGCCTGAAAGTCAATGCTTAATTTAAGAACATTTTTGGTAAACTGAAAGTCAGTGATCAGCCAGAGAAAGGTAAGACAACCCCCTAAATATTTGGAGAGAAATTTAACAAATACACATAAGATCTACATGAGGAAAACTATAAATTCATATTTTAAGAAACCCAAAAGATGAATGAATGAATGAATGAATGAAGACTATGGAATTCTGCATTGACATTATGAAAACTGCAGTTATTTGCAATTTGACCTAGAGGTTCAATGCAATCCCAATCAATATTCCCACATGCTATTATATAGACATCAGCAAACTGATACTATGGTCTATATGGAGTGACTCATGCTGAATGTCTAACATTGCTCAAGGAGAAGAAAACTAGGAGAAAGACACTGCCCAGTGTGAGGTCTCACTGTGAAGCCAGTGTTCAAAATGCTGTTACATTGATTCTTTGTCTTTCTTTGAGACACCTAGGTCAATAGACTAGGAGAGATAGAACAACAGTTGGCACACATTCTTCTCCAGCTCACATCAAATGTTCTCTAGGGTAGACCATGTTACATCTCAAAATACATAAATTAACAAATGTAGAAGAATATAAATAACAGTGTGTGGCTTTCTTACACTACTGTGAATTAATCTACTAGCCAATAATGGAAAAACAGTTATTTGTTCCCAAATATTTAAAAATTGAAGAGTATATTTAAGTGACACATGGCTCAAAGAAGACCCAGAAAATCTAATTTTAAGAAACATAACATTTTACAAGGTAAATATAATTTGTTAAAATGTGTTTACTAAAGGCAATGTTCAAAAGTAAAGTGAAGCATTAAATACTTAGATAAGAAAATAAGAAAATTCTAAGTCAATATGCTAAATTTCCACCTCAACAGAGAAAGAGTTGAAATATAAGCCTAAACAAACTAGGGGATATAAATCTTAAATATTTAAAATAAATCAGTGTAATTAAAATTATAAAACCAACAAGAAAAAGTAAGTGAAATTCAAACTGGTTCTTTGAAAAGATAAATCACTAATAAAAAAGAAAAATGGAGAATAAACATTATTGAAATGACCAGATTTTACAAGATTCAAAACAATTCCTACCAATCCACTAGTAGCATTTCTTACAGAAATGAAACAAATGAAATTAGCATAAACCACACAAATAAGTAGATAATAAACAAATAAACAAACAACAAATAACCTTCCTAGATAAATAAATTATAACTGCAAAGAACAAAGCATGAATAATTAATCTACCAGACATCAGTTATATCCCAGTGCTGTGAGTCAAAACAGCAAGTTATTGGCGTAAATGTGGACTTACTGAGCATGTCAGTGAGGACTAGAAGGAAGCCCATATGTAGAAACTCAAGTGCTTTTCACAATAGTACCCTGATGCCTTGGATAATGATAGTCTTTCTGAAGAGGAAAATGAATATACCAAGCTTTAACATTAATTAAATATGATTAACAAGCTTACTTGGGAAATATTAATTCACATAGGGATGAGAAAAGGAAGAAGTCCGAGTTTTCCTTCTGCTTAGTGAAGACCCCACTGTTACCTTCTCTCTGATTTCTGTGATTGTGGAGCTTCCTTTATTTGGAAAATCAGGTCTGCCTTTTTCTTTAGAAGTGACAGCCACTGATATCTCCTTGAAAGCAGGTTCTGTTTGCTAATAATGAAAACTACTCTAACTAGAAACCTGCAGTTTCAGCGTCTGTGAAATTTGCTTAGCTCCTGAGAAAAACTCTTTTAAAGCAATGACCACCCTTGGATGGTCACATACACAAGACTACGACAAAACTGCCTGCGCTATGTAAGTCATGGCATGTTTCTATTCATGACCAAATCTCCTAGAGCAGAAGCCTGGTTTTTCTGCCCATTAAAGAGCTTCTCTGCCTGACTACAGGACTGCGTTGTCTGACATCAATGAGAGAGGATGCACCTACCCTGGCAGAGTTTTGATTTGCAAGGGTGGAGAATACTGGGGAAGGGCACCCTCTCAGAAGAGAACAGGAATGGCAAATTGAAAACACAGTGAGATATAGCCTCACACTTGACAGAATGGCTATTATCCAAAATAAAGACAAATGCAAGAATGTAAAGAAGAGAAATCATTGTATACTGTTGGAAGAAATATACATTAGTAAATCTATTGTGAAAAAACTTTGGGTTGCTTTCACCATAAATAGAATAGAATAGAATGGAATAGAATGGAATAGAACAGAACAGAACAGAACAGAACAGAACAGAACAGAACAGAACAGAACAGAACAGAACAGAATAGAATAGAATAGAATAGGAGAAGAAGATGAGGAGGATAAAGAAAGGAGAAAGAGGGGGAGGGTCTCTGTGAGAGGCAACCAGGATGGGGGTAGTGTTTGATGCAAATAAATTAATGAATATATATATATATTAATATTTTAAAGATCTTTTGCTTTTATTCCAAGTGCTGTTGAAATTCTTTTGTGGTAAGAGTTAAAATCCCCTTAATGATCTCAATAAATTGTCACAGAAAATTTAACATACAGAATAACGCTAGCTAATTGTCTCTCCCCAGTTACAAATGCCAAATCAAAACATATTAAAGACTTACATGTAGGAATTGAAACTACAAAAACTACTACGAGAAAGAAAACCAAATATAGTCAGACAAACACAGCATCTTCACTTTGGTGTGGAATCAATAGCCATTGAGCTGAGAGAGAGTTGAAGAAGAGACCGGGGTGCGGGAAATGGATAGAGATGGTCGTACTTGACAATGTTTAGCAACTCTAAAAACTCCACCAGAGAACTCCTACAGCTGATAAACAACTTCAGCAAAGTGGCTGGATATAAAATTAACTCCAAGAAATCAGTAGCCTTCCTTTATACAACTAACTGATAAACAGGCTGACAAAGATTTTAGGGCAACAGTACCCTTTAAAATAGCCACAAATAATATAAAATATCTTAGTGTAACTCCCAAGCAAGTGAAAGAGCTATATGATAAGAACTTCAAGTCCCTGAAGAAAGAAACTGAAGAAGACATCAGAAGATGGGGAGATCAGCAATGCTCATAGATCTCCAGGATTAACATAGTGAAAATAGACATCTTACCAAACTCTATCTACAGATTCAATGCACTACCCATAAAAATTTCAACACAATTTTTTACAAACCTTGAAAGAGCAGTCCTCAACTTCATATGGAAAAAAAAAACAGAATAATCAAAATGACCCTGAACAATAAAAGAACTGGAGGAATCACCATCCTTGACTTCAAGATATACTACAGAGCAATAGTGATTAAAAAAAAAAAACTCCATAGTATTGGTACAGAAACAAGCAGGTTGATCAATGGAGTACAATCAAAGACCCAGAACTAAACCCACATACCTATAGATACTTGATTTTTTTTTTTTTACATAGAAATCAAAAACCACACAATGAAAGCAAGGCGTCATTCTCGACAAATGGTTCTGGGTGAACTGGGTGTCTGCATGTAGAAAAATGCAAATAGATCTGTATTCATCAGCCTACACAAAACTCAATACAGGTGGATCAAAGACCTCAATATAAAACTGGACACACTAAATCTAGTAGAAGAAAAAATGGGGAATAGCCTTAAATACATAGTCACAGGAGGAAATTTCCTGAAGAGAACACCAATGGCTCAGGCTCTAAGATCAACAATTGATAGGAAAGGAAATGGAAAGATCTAGATCTATTTCCAGTTTTCTGAGAAATTGCCAGATTGATTTCCAGAGTGGTTTTTAAAAGTTTGCAACCCCACTAGTAATGGAGGAGTGTTTCCTTTTCTCCACATCCTTGCTAGCATGTGTTTTTGCTTGAGTGTTTGATCCTAGCCATTCTGACTGTGTAAAGTGGAATCTCAGGGTCATTTTGACTTGCATTTCCCTGATGACTAAGGATGTTAAGCACTTCTTTAAGTGCTTCTCTGCCATTCAAGATTCCTCTGCTGAGAATTCTCTGTTTAGCTCTGTACCCCATTTTGTGATTTGTGGTTTTCTTTCTTTCTTTTTGAATCTAACTTCTTGAGTTCTTTATATATTTTGGATATTAGCCCTCTGTTGGATGTAGGGTTAGTGAAGATCATTTTTTCAGTGTCCTTAGCTTTACAGAAGTCTTGTTCCCATCTCTCCACTGGGATGTCTAGCTACTGGAGGTGGTCTCTTCAGGGTCTATGTACCCATAAGGTCATCCCCATTGACTCCTGGGAGCTTCCCTCATTCCAGGTCTGTGTGACTTCCTAGAGTTTACCCTTACCCCAACCTCTGGCAGCTGCATATGTCATTCATTCTGCTGGCCCTATGGGATACTATTCAGCTATTAAAACAAGGACATCATGATTTTTGCAGGCAAAGAGATGGAACTAAAAAATATCATCCTGAGTGATGTATCCCAGACCCAGAAGGACATGCATGGTATGTACTCACTAATAAGTGGATATTATTCAAAAAAGTACAGAATACACAGAATACAATCCACAGATCCAAAGAATTTAAACATGAAGGAAGGCCCAAGTGAGAATGTGTGAATCTCACTTAGAAGGGGGAACAAAATAGTAATGGGAATCAGAAAAAGGGAAGGAGGGATCTAGGTGAGAAAGGGAATATAGAGGGGAAAAACAATAAGGGGGCAGGATAGGTTAAGGGGAGAGGCAGGAGAGAGTTCCAGAGCTAGACATCCCAGTGGAGGGATGGGAACAACAATTCACCTATAAAACTTATATTCCAAAATTGGTTCTGTCTAAAAGAAATTCAGGGACAAAGATGGAGCAGAGACTGAAGGAAGGGCTGACCAGTGGTCAGCCCAACTTGAGACCCATCCCATGGGCAGGCACTATTATTGATGGTATGTTGTGCTTTCTCCCCAGCAGCTGACTGAGACAGATGCAGATACCCACAGCCAAACATTGGTCAGAGGTCAGGACTGCTTTGGAAGAGTTACAGCAAGGACTGAAGGCCTTGAAGAAGATGGCAACCCCACAGGAAGACAAGCAGTGTCAACTAACCTGGGCCCCTGGGAGGTTCCAGAGACTGAGCCACCAACCAAACAGCATACAGGGGTTGGTTCAAGGACCCCAACACATATGTAGAAGAGGGTTGCCTTGTCTGTCCTCAGTGGGAGAGGATGTACTTCATCCTGCAGAGACTTGATGCAGAAGGGTGGAAGGATACACAGGAGGAGTGCCCTCCCAGAGTTGAAAGGGAGGGGAGATGGGAGAGGAAATCTGCAAGAGGGAACTGGGAGGGGGCAGCATTTGTGATATAAATGCATACATACATACATACATACATACATACATACATACATACATACATAAAACAAAGTTTCCATTTAACAAAAAGAATAAATTTCTGAGATCCACTGCACAACATTATAACTACACTGAACTATTATACATCAGAATCTATTAGCCCATAAATATATGTGATTATACTTTGCCAATTTACATAAAAGAAATGTTTTAAAATGGATTTTCTTAACATTGTGACAGCCATGTTTCAAGTGTCCTAATGACCTCACACGACTGGGGCACATTTGAGTTGATCAATGCAAACATGAAGTACCTCCATCATGACCAGAAGTGCTTCTGAGGAAAGCACACTGCACATTCTCATGCTCCACCACCACAGTCTTCATGTTATGTCTTGTCACAATGGTATGACATCACTGTAACTCCTCATCACTGTCTTCCTCACACCAAACAAACATAGGCAAGAACTGCAGATGACTCCGTGCCTGATGAGAAACACTTGTAAAGGCAGTCACAAACCCTTGACATGTCACTCACAGGACAGGATTGTTTGTCTCAGATGCCAAAGAACGCACTCACCAAGCTCTGCTTATAGAAGCCACATCACAGAACTTGGATTCCAGTTCTGACTTTGCACTAAAATGTTTGTGACCCTGGAAAATTTGCTTAATCTCTGTCCCTTTAGTTTCCCTGTGTGAAATGAGAATCATAGCAATATGCCCAATTTGCCTTACTGGGCTGTTTTAAGCATCATATAATGCCAAATGTGTAAAATGCAAAGGCACTGTGTTTTTCCAACCTCTGCCTACCTGGGTGTCTAACCTTTGGAAACTGTGCCATAATATTGTAGTCAACAAATAACAAATATAAATGTTCTGTGCCACACCTATAGCTGTCCCAGGATGCATATATACAGTCAAAAATATAAATTCATATATACATAAGTCTACAGGCTGAGGGATAAGCAGCCTGATAAGGAAATTGCACTAAAGGAACTCTCTTACAGAGAAGACTGAAACAAGACAGGAAGGACTTACTGCTGCTTGTGCCTGAAGGCTTCCCTCGACTCACAGAGCTTCACTCTAACCGGTCTTGTTTTTTGGAAATGTGAGTGCAGAGCCCAGATTTGAACTGACTTGTCTTTCGCATACGTTTTGACATGTCACCCAGTACATGCATATGTGAATCATCTAGTCCCTTTAATTTGGTGAGCATTTCCTTCTCTACTTTGTGCAGAGGGTACTAGCCACTAAAGGAGTAATACTGCTAAGAATAGGAATGCATATTTGCAATCCATCACTTGAAAGGCTAAGGTGCAGAGGGGCTGGGGTGGAGGTCTTAAGATCGCTCACAGCTGCCCACTAACATTAAGATGCCCTGTGTCAAGGAAATAATGATAATAATAAAATGACTACATTCCTTTCCTTCTCAGATCATCTTTTGGGTGAAAAGGAAAGAAAATTTTGTAAATAAGCTAAAATTTGAGAACACCTGTGATAATTGATAAGCATATACAAGATCATAAATACAATGCTGCCCGGGAAGAAGTCACCTCTGACCTGAGCACTGTGTATATCATGTTTTCTTTACCTCAGGTCCTCTATACCCATCAACCTTAGGTTCAGAATAACTCCGGCATTTGCTAACTCTTTTTTTTTTTTTTATCAAGGTACCTAACACAGTTTTATTTGTATTTTGGATAGCATTGTTTCCCTGACTTCTTTTTCAGTTTGTTTGTCATTTGTATTTAGGAGCACTGTTGATTTTTGATATTTAAATTTTTTTGTTTTTGTTTTTGTTTTGTTTTTTTTATTTTATTGTATTTATTTTCTTTATTTACATTACAAATGCTATCCCGAAAGTTCCCTATACCCCCCCCCACGCCCCTGCTCCCCTACCCACCCACTCCCACTACTTGGCCCAGGCCTTCCCTTGTGCTGGGTCATATAACTCTTAAAGGCAGGTTTCACAGGGAAACTCACACTGCTTTGAAGTCAACACTATCTAAGAATGTGACTCTATGGCCTGGGATTGCTTCTGCCCTGGGGGTCTCCAGGCACTGTTGTGAGCTGGGTGGGACTCAAAGGAATGAAGTTTATCCAGGTGGGTGGGTTCCACAGGACCTTGGTCAGCAGAGAGTACTGGAGGAAAACAGCCTTCTCCGAGATGGTTTGCAGTGAAACAGTAGGTAATAAGGGCTATATAAACTCTGGCGAGTGGATAGGGGTTTTCAGGGTGAGAGTACATTATTGGCTGGTGCTGAGATGCTGGGACTACTTCATTTGCCTGAAGAGAAATTTCAAGAACTTGCTGGACATGTCCTGTAATTTGGCCACCAGGCTACGTGACTACTTCAAGGGTGGCAGAAGTGGGGGTCAGTCATACAGGCTAATGCCCCAGGACATGCAGGTCCAGAGCAAGGAGGAAAACGGTCCTACTCCTGCTGGCCTTAGGATGAGATTTGCAGGGTTTAGACATGTCTTGACTTCACTCTGGCTTCCCCAGCCCCACAGCTCTAGAGCCCATTACTAGTGAATGTCTGGGCAAACATCCCTCACTGTCCTAGATCGACTGTGCAAAGTGTTGCCACTGAGATTAACCCTGAAGTTTCCAAAACTGTAAAGTGAAAATAACATTTTCTGTGTTGGGGTTAATTATGAAATTAGCTACTATATGAAAAGGAGTTAACCCATATGTCGAAGATGGTTAGCTACCAATGTCTTCAATATAAGCATTGGCATGGCTAGATCTTGTAATTTGGAGAGAGTAGTCAGTTGACAAAAACAGGACAGGGCAGGGCTGGTGAGTTTCCATTTCAAAGGGAAGAGAGATTAAGAAAATGTGCAACCATTGAGAGGATGCATGAATGCAGCCAAAATATCTGACTTGGAAACAAAATCTGGGCAAAAGACTGTGGAGATAAGCAGATAAAGGGCAGATTGTGTTCCAGCTAAATGTTAGATTAAGGAGTCCCTAATTGAAGATTTTGGAAAATGAAGTCAAACTCCAGCTTGAGTGTCATCTACCTTCAGCATATGAACATTCAATTTAAGTTATGACTAAAAATGTGATAGTCGCATCACAAATGCTTAAATCTATTTCAAAACATATGCATATACGCATTTCTATTTGGTAGGGAATAGTGTAACTTCAATCTTATTCTTCGTTATGAAAATAGATGATATCTCTCTCTCTCTCTTTCTCTCTCACATGCACGCACACGCGCGCGCGCACACACACACACACACACACACACACACACACACACACACACACTGTATTATGTAGTTGAAGTTGTTCAGAATGGCAACCAGAGAAGTGCAATGACAGAGTCTTCAGGGTCAGCCTGAGCCGAATCCAGCAGTGTGCTCTTCTAGTGGATAATCACAGGTTCAAGCCCTTCGAGTGAATGAGAAAAAGCTTAGGAAATACATTAAACAGGTGTGATTCACTCACCTGCAGCTTCCCATATGATATCACTGTAGAAATTGGCAATGCATAAATTTGGATCAAAAGATTGGAGAAGGCCCTCAAGAGAACTTCAGGTCTATTGCAAAGGGATTATTGGCAAAGCAGAGGTAATGCCAGCTGTGGGGCATGAAAACCTCCCTTGCTGTCACTGGGGACCATGCCAGGGACAAGGGTAGGGAAGAGCAGTGACCAACATGAACCATCCCTGAGGGATAAATTAGCTGTTCTCCACCAGCTCCGTATCACAGCTCCACAATTCAAAGAATAAAAAAATTTATTTTTTTCCAAAATTCTTTTCTTCATACATTTCTTTTGTGTTTGATTTTTTTTTTATTTAGCTTTACAACCCTACTATTTAACACAAACAAGCACATAAAAATAAAGAAAAGAAGTCTTCTTAGAGCCAACAAACACACCTCAATCTGGCTTTCCTTTCCTAGTTGCCGTGGGTGAAGCCAGGTGCTCATACATGCTCGACAGGTGTCCTACCATTTGACTCCATTTTGAACACTGCCACAGTTTTGAACCATTATTTTTGTCAGGGATTTTTAAAGTCATCTAGATAACTGGTGGAATTCAGTACATGTTAAATGTGAATTTTCTGCTGCATGCAATTTTCTCAAGCACGTTGGTGTCTTAGAAACATCTCTCAGAATTAGAAAAAAATCAGTAGAAGGCTTGCTGTATATTTATTTATAATATACGTTGTTTGTATGTTTTAACCATACTGTTGCCATGAGTAAAAGTTATCAATTTTACATGGTGTTCGGTTGTTGTTTTTAAAGTTCTACTTTTCATATGCCTAATAGACAGAAACTGGAAACGGCCCAGATGTCCCTCAACCAAAGAATGGGTAAAGAAAATGTGGTATGTTTATACAACGAAATATTACTTAGCTATGAAAAACATGGACATAATGAAATTTGCAGGCTGAAAACATCATCCTGAGTGAGGTAATCCAGACCCAGAAAGACACATGTGGAATGTACTCACTTATAAGTGGATATTAGCCACTTATAAATAAAAATAAAGTTCAGAAAGATAAAGTTCAGAATACCCAAGATAACAATTCACAAAGAAGCTTAAGTAACAAGGAGGGCCCAAAGGATTCTTGAATCTCAGTAAGAAGGAGAAATGGGTTAAATATTGGACTGGTTAAAATTTGGACTGGTTGGAGGGAGGAGATTCGGTGGTGGAGACCTGGGGACAAGAACAGGAGGGATGAGGTGGGTAGAGGAGAGAAGGGTGAGAACTGAAGTCACACAGAGGATATCTCTTGGATGAGTTGAGGCCTGGCCAGGGAAAACTATCAGGAATCTCTGAGGGTGACCCTAGCTAAGACAGGGGATGTGAAAACCTGAAATGGCCACCTCCTGTAACCAGGCAGTGGAAGGATATGTACACCAATCCATCCACCAAAACTTCAACCTAAATTTGACCTGTCTACAAGATGCACAGGGATAAAGATGGAGTAGAGATTGAGGGAATAACCAGCCAATGACTGGCCCAACTCGAGATCCATCTCATGGGAGAGAGCCAACTCCTGGCACTGTTAATGATATTCTGCTGTACTCAAAAACAGGAGCCTAGCATGGCTGCCCTCTGGAGGCTTTGCCCAGCAGCTGATGAAAACTGATTCTGAGACCCAAACCCTAGCATTAGTCAGAGGCTATGGAATCTTGAGGAAGAGAGGGAGAAAGGATTGAAGGAAAGAGCAAGAGAGGCCACAGACAACACAAGAAGACCTACAGAAGCCCATAGAGCTTCACAGACATTGAACCACCAAGTTAAGAATATGCATAGGATGGACCTTGGCTGCCCACACATACCTGATGTGCAGCTTGGTCTCCATATGGGTCCCCTAACAACTGGAGCAGGGGCTGTCTATTACTCTGTTGCTTGCCTTTGGCTCCCTCTCCCCTGGCTATGCTGCCTTGTCCAACCTCAGTGAGAGAAGATGTGCCTAGTCCTACTACAGCTTAATATGTGGAGGTGGGTTGGTGTCCTAGAGAAACCTCCCCTTCTCGGGGGAGAAAGGGAAGGGAGGGAAGGGAAAGGGAGATGGGAAGGGAGGAACTGGGAGGAGGTGAAGCTGCAATCAGGATGTAAAGTAAATAAATAGATTAGATAATGGAAAACAAAGAAATTTTAGGTCAGACCTACATAGGTAATTGAGGCAGATCTCTGAATTCAAGGTCAGCATGGTCTACAAAATGGATTTCAGGACAACCAAGTCTACACAGAGAAACCCTATCTTGAAAAACCAATGATGATGATGATGATGATGATGATGATGATGGTGTTGGTGGTGGTGGTGGTGGTGATGGTGATGGTGATGATGATGATATTTCAACCACTCCAATGGTCATTCTGTATCAAGCTATCTTTTCATGGGTGGTGGAGGGAAGTGTCTTTGTTAAAAACATTTTTAATTTTTCTTAGATAATGTCATATATGCATATGATATATTTTGGTCACATTCACTCCCTTTGCTTTTGGTCATATCATCCCTCACCCACTTGCTCTGGCTTCCTTCTGCTTCCCATCAAGCCCCCTCTTTCTTTCATGTGCCCTTGTGGCCCATGTGGCTTAATTAGGTTGTTTGACTAAGCATGGGTGTGGAGTTATTTACAGGAGCACAGGCAGCTTACCAGTGGCTACACAACTAAAGAGAAAATTACTTGCCCGTCTCCAACAGCCGTTAACTGTTCCTGAGCTAGGGTACAGCCTCATCCCCTTATCCATGTTGGAATATTGTCTGTATTGATCTTGGCCCTTCAACCACAGCTGCTGTGAGATGCTGAGTCCAAAGGCTGTGTTAAATGTCCAGAAGAATAATTTCACAACATTCTTTTCCTGGGGGTCCTGTTGGGGAGGGGCTTCCATGGCTAACTGTCCTGTACAGACAGAACAACCTGCAGAGGAGATACGGAATAGGCAAGGGGAGGGAGGGAATAAGGGGATGGTCAGGGGAATCTTGGAGCTCTGAATGACTAGCAACCCCAGGGGCTTCTTTCTACAAGTTTCACAGAACAAAGACAGATTAATGATTTTCCAAATGGTAAAATTATTTGTTTGGTTTTTAATTACATAGCCACAGATATGATATCAGTTATAATTAGAATTCACAAACAAAATAGATTTTATTCTTATTATCAGTCCTATAACTCCAATTTAAAGAACCTAAAGAATGTCTCCTCCAAAGCAAATACGTTTATTATACGACAGCCTGCTTTAAGCTGGCAGGGTTTGTACATTGAAAGCACTCCACACAAACAGAAAATAACTGAAATGCTAACATCTAGCTTCCTTTACTATATGTTTCGTCGCCTATGCTATAAAATAGGAAAAGTGCGTTTTAGTCTATCTTATTTACTGAGTTCTAGACCTCCAGGGGTGTACATTGTTAGACACACACACTCCCCCATTTTTAAACATTTCCAGAGAGTTCTAAATCTATAATAAAAGAGACCTTGAATCTGTAACCTAGTCTCCTGGCCAGTCAGAGTTCGTAAATCATCTGTTCACCCTGCTCCAATTATACTGTGTGAGTTTGCAAAGGGGCAGACACCCCTAGAAGATTCCTGGAGTAATGACTTCATCTAGCTATGTGCTTATCTGAACTTAATGATCCCCAGGGCACAAGGAAGACTTCCAAATGGTGACCAGATGAAGTTAATTTTAGGATTTTCCTAAAAAGACTCAGACAGCACTCTTTTCAGGAAAAGGCATAAAATGAATCATAATGCAGAAGTTCTCAAGAATGCAACACCCAGGGACCAAAACCTCAAAGTCAGAGACAGAAGGACAGAGGTTGTAGCAATCCCCTCAGCTGTCCTGGAACTGTGTCAAGCAGCTGTGCTGGCTTCACAGGCCTCGCCCACAGGCTCCAGTGGGTGTGGCTGTGGCACTCTTCCCCATCCTCCAGCTCTCACATTCTTCCTGTGAACCTTCCCATCATGTTTTCTAAGCCTTAGTGGAGGACCGACAGATGTCCCAGTTAATGACCAGCACTCAGCAGTCGCTCAGTCTAAGCACTTTGGACAGATGTGAGTCTGTCTGTTAGCAGCTGCCCTTTGCGAAAACAAGTTTCTCTAACCAAGATTGGGGCCAACACTAAGCCACGAGTATAAGTGTAAAGATTTAGAAGGCAGTTTGACAGCAGCGTGTCCATGTAGAAAAACAACAGTGGAAAGTTGCCCGCTTGGGACCTATGTGCTCCTGAGCTATTTAGGCTTTTGGCCAAGTTTACCAAAGCAAGAATGAGTTCCCCTTTAGGAAGCAAACTACAAATCAAATAAGAAAGCTGTTGATTATCGCCAAACAGCCGAGCCACTACTGCACAAGTGGATACATCCTGCCTAAAAGATCATATTTGTAGTATGCAGGGTCCAGCACTGGATTATTACTGATACCTTCCTCCCCAGCAGCCAGCATAGCCCCATCCAGGACTAGGAAAGCTAAACAGTGGGAAGGAACTTCCAGGTCTGCCCAACTTTGTCTTTTAGGTTTTTATTTCTCAGTTATCTAACAAGAACTGAGAGGGGGTTTTGTTGTTGTTTGCTTCGTTTTGTTTTGTTTTGTTTCTTGAAAAGCTAAATGTTTTTCTAAAAATAAATAAATATTTTTTTAATTAAAAAAAAACATGAAACTCAAGAAGAAGGAACACCAAAGTGTGAACACTTCGATCCTTCTTAGAAGGGGAAACAAAATACCCATGGAAGGAGTTACAGAGACAAAGTGTAGAGCAGAGACTGAAGGAAAGACCATCCAGAGACTGCCCCAACTGGGGAATTCATCCCATATACAGTCACCAAACCCAGACACTTTTGTGGATGCCAACAAGTTCTTGCTGACAGAAGCCTGTTATAGCTGTCTCCTGAGAGGCTCCACCAGAGCCTGACAAATACAGAGGTGGATGCTCACAGCCTACCATTGGGCTGAGCATAGAGTCCCCAGTGAAGGAGCTAGAGAAAGGACCCAAGGAGTTGAAAAGGTTGCAGCCCCACAGGAGGAACAACAATATGAAATAACCAGTACCCCCAGAGCTCCCTAGGACTAAACCACCAACCAAAGAAAACACATGGTGGGGTTCATGGCTCTAGCTGCATATGTAGCAGAGGATGGCTTTGTTGGTCATCAATGGGAGAAGAGGCCCTTGGTCCTGTGAAGGCTCTTTGCCCCAGTGTAGGGGAATGCCAGGTCCAGGAAGCGGGAGTGAGTGGGTTGGTGAGCACGGGGAGGAGGGGGGAATGGGGGGTTTCAGAGGGGAAACCAGGAAAGGGGATAATATTTGAAATGTAAATAAAGAAAATATATAATAAAAAATAAAATAAAATGATACCTCTCCAAAAAGGAAGAAGAAGAAGAAGAAGAAGAAGAAGAAGAAGAAGA
>NC_034599.1:35232402-35240909 GCF_900095145.1 Mus pahari
AGTGCTGGGATTAAAGGCGTGGGCCACCACGCCCGGCCTCCTCATTATTCTTAACCCCACCATTGTAACCCTAACTTTTTTTTTAACTTCAAATAGACATTTTTCAACCCAATACACTCTAATCACGGTTTCCCTGCCTCCCAGATCCTCATCACCACACCATCCACTAAATCCCCGTTCTTTCTTTCTCTCTCTGTCTCTTGAATTTAAAGACATGAAAAATGGAAGGGGGTCTACAAACCCCAAACGGGCCTGACAGGTATGGGTTTCAGACCGCAATCTTGTGCGACTGGGTTTCAAACTCTCATGATCAGGTTAATTTTAACCTTTAAAATCAGCTCTTTGTGGACATACTGATGCTGTTAAAGTAATAAATAACCTGGAGAGTGTCCCGCTTAGCTTATCACAATGCTTACCTGGAAGGCATAACATCAGAGAGCGACCTCCAGACAGAATCTGGTGCTGTCCTTCACAGTCACCCAGAGACACCACGATTGGAATCACTGCTTTGCAGGGGCCCTTTGAGAGTTTCGGTTGGTTGGTTGGTTGGTTTGTGTTTGTGTTTGTGTTTTGTGCTTGTTGTCTTTTCCCCAGACATGTGGAGTGCTATTTCAATACACTGCTTTGCAGGGGCCCTTTGAGGGTTTGGTTGGTTGGTTGGTGTTTGTGTTTGTGTTGTTTTGTACTTGTTATCTTTGCCCCAGACAGGTGGAGTGGTATTTCAGTACACTTACTCGGATCAACCTCATTTTGTCTCACGTGAGCTCTGGGTACATTCAGTGAGCCACATTTTGCCTTTCACATTCACAAAGACATATTTGAAATCATTCAATATAATGGTTTGTCCCTAAAGTACTACTAGCTACAACTTAAAGGTAACCTAATTTAAATCATAGAGGAAAAAAAAGTCATTTTACAGAACCCAAGCAGAAAGTAGTAAGTAGTAACCCAAGCACACTGCTAAGATGGAGAAAAAAAAACATAATATTTTCATACTGCATTTGGATATGTGATGGCTTCGACTTGGATAGCCAGATGCCAACTAGTCTCACTGGGGTCAGATTACTTGACCCGTTGCTTAATCATCTAACCCACTAAAATAAAGCATTAGATTTTAGTGAGCCCTTTACAGTAAACACACACCCAAACTTCCTGAACGTTTGATTTCTGTCACACTCCACATTATGTTTGGTTTTGTTTTCTTTAAATTATTGTGTAGTACACTGTGGGCTGTTGTTGTTGCTGCTCTTTTCCTTATTTAGTTTTCTCTTGAAATGAGATTTAGGAAAGCAAGAATAAAAAATAAATTGTTGTTTAATCCTGATAGTTATATGAAACTTCACATCAAAAATATATGTTCCTGCTTGCTTTCATACTTACTTTATTACGTTAAGCTAACATTTGGTTTATGTGATTCTGTCCTCTGAATATGTGTAATATAGTTACATAGGTAGCCCAACTCAGATTGCTTTGAAGGAACCAAAGTACATAAACACATGCATATAAACACAATCAGCAATACATAAATACATCTTAGTAAAATAGCATATTTATTATGAAGATATTTTTCTTCTTACAAGCTTCACCAGTGCATGTTTTACTTCCTTGTTCCTCAGACTGTAGATCAGTGGATTTAACATGGGAATCACTGTGGTGTAAAATACTGAGGTCACCTTCTCGTGGATGAGGGAACCATTAGAAGCAGGTTTGAGATACATGGACATGAGAGAGCCATAAAATATAAGGACAGCTGTCAGGTGGGAGCTGCAGGTGCTGAAGGCTTTGGATCTGCCCTCTTTAGAGTGGATGCGGAGGATGCTGGACAGGATAAACCCATATGAAATGACTATTGTCAGGCTGGTGGCTATCATGTTAAATCCACCAATGACAAAGATCAAAAGTTCGTCAATGTAAGTGCTGGAGCAGGAGAGTTGAATAAGAGGAACAATGTCACAGAAATAGTGTTTAATGATGTTGGATTTGCAGAAAGATAACCTTAATATACATCCCCCATGAATCACAGCATCAGTAAAACCCACTGAAAAGACAGCAGCCACCAGCAGAGAACAGACCCGAGGCGACATGATGACAGCATAGAGCAGTGGACTGCAGATGGCCACATAGCGATCATAGGCCATGGCTGCCAACATGTAGCATTCAGAGATGACAAAAATACAGAAAAAGAACAGCTGAGCCATACAATCAGAATATGAGATAGCTTTATCCCTGCTTAAAAATCCCACCAGCATTTTGGGGGTAACAACAGAAGAGTAGCAGAAATCTAAAAATGACAAACTACTGAGGAAATAATACATGGGGGTATGAAGTTGAGAGTTCAGCTTAATGATTGCAATCATGCCAAGATTTCCCACCATTGTGACTATGTAAATCCCCAAGAAGAGGCAGAAAAGGGGCAGCTGGAGCGCTGGCTCCTCAGTTAATCCCAACAGGAGGAACTCAGTCACTGTGGAGTGATTCCTTATGCTCATTCTCCTCTGGGAAATTTGTAAAGATGATTAAAAAAATTGCCAAATGATTGAGAATCCCAGTTGCTCTCTAGTCTTCCAGAGCCCAGGTGTTTCTATCTGTAAAAGCAAAGTCTTGTGTCATAAAATTCAAAGGATAGGTATTCACGTTGGAAAGCTGGCACACACCCTCCTACCATCGACTCTTATGAACCACTAATACAATTCATCATCTCTTCCTAGGCTTGTTTCCTCCTGGTAAAGGGCAAAACATTTCACCCCGGGTCCTGGGACAGGAGTGATTCTAGGGAATGTGAAGGCGTTCTCTTGAGGACTACATAGCAAAAAATATTTCCAAATGTATTTAGTAATGGATAGATTAGATAGATAGATAGATAGATAGATAGATAGATAGATAGATAGATAGATAGATAGATAGATAGATAGATAGATAGATAGACAGACAGATAGGTAAATACTCAGGAATCAAGTTCTTCTGCATGTGATTTGCGGTACTTTAAATGTGACTTTAAATGGTTTCCCTAGTGGGAAGTTTATTCTTCTCATACTTAATGGGTGATGGGAGAATGTTGACTATACAAAGCCATTTCAGCTTTTCTTGATCTGAATTACTGTCTGGGCTAAGACTTCTTCCTCATTTCCACTATTGGAACGTCAGCAACCCAAAGATCTGTATCCCTGCCTAGAAGCTTTCAAACAGGATTTCCTGTCTATTCCTGTCCTCTCATGAAGAGATAAAATGGTACCATTCTCACTATCGGGTCAAGCAAGGCCTTGTCTCTGAGCTCTGACTACTTCTTCCTTAGTTTTTGTGCTGATTACAGCTCTGTGTGTGTGAACTCTCAGTACATGTGAGTTCTGGGCTTGTACCTGTCATTTTCCCAACCTGTGTGGCTCCAAGAAGCTGTTCTCTTCTGGTTTCCAATCAGTTACTAATATTAATATTAAGGACACTTTATTTGGCTACCTGAACTTCCAAAGATGGAAGAAATTCTTATTTCCCAGAACCCTCTATCTTTTGGAAGAAAGGAAACTTAATGATATTCAACAGATGTTCTCTTAGTGAGGTTCAATTCTATGAAGCATACTTCTTTTGTATCATGAACAAATGGGGTACTCAATTGCCCTTGGCTTGTCCCTTTCCCATTATTCCTTACCAGTTAGGTTACACATGTGCAGAGTACTAATGCTGCCTGTACAGACAGACAAATAAAAGGGGCATTCTATGAGATTCATATTCTTGGGTTTTATTTCACCTTTAATCTCTTAGATGTTTTCATACCAATTTTTAATCTGTCCTAAGTGTCATAAACACACTAACAATTCCCAATACATATCTAGCCCTCCCCCACATGCCCCTGATCTTTCTAATCTTTCTATCAAAGTTAAATGTCTCTCATATTCCCTGTTTCTTTTTTTGTTCTAGTGTCCTACATATTTCTGTCTTCTGTTCAAGCCAGGTGGTTCTCTTTTTTATTTTTCCTAATTCCAGTGGAAATTCCACATTTATGTCCTTTCTACTCAAAATGGTCTTTTGGCCATCAACATTAGCATTACTTGGAAACTGTTAGGACAAATATTTGAATAAATAGTATATTTCATACTTATGGGGCATATTGAATAAGAGTAGCCAAAATTAAAGTGCTCAGTAGCCACTTATAGATAAAGGCCATTCTATTGTAAATACATACTTTTCTAAATCTTAGATCTCATTATGAATACAGAGGGTAACAAGAGAAAACTAATAATACCTCTTTCCATGTCTCTAAGACTTATAGGGAAGTCATTGATCCAAAATGTCTTTGTGAAGTTTTTATGTACAAAATTTAGAAATACTGCCAAGCATTGTTGTATAAATAAGAACAAAATTATGAACAGATTCTAATGTCATAAATTTTGAAAAGTATGTTTTGAAGCTCAGCTAATGGCATCTTCTCTCTTCTCTCCACTCCTGCCACTGACTCGGTTGGGCACAAATATACTAAGACTCTGGAGGTCATGGGGGCAATTGTGAGTAGATTGTAGGCCATGTTATAATAGTGAAATAAGCATCATAATTCTGAAACTCACCTTCTTCTTCCCCCTGTAGCTTTAGGTGAGAGTCGCTTCTCTTTCCCTACTCCTCTAAGAAGTAAATACAGGTTAATTATATCTTCTTCCTTGGCTCTCTGAACAACAGATAATAAGGTTCTAAGAGCTCTTAGTTCAAGCATGTTTTAAATGTAGAAACATAAAGATGAGTCATCCCTGGGGTTTCTTTTCTCCTGGGGTTCAGCAGCCTGTGGATTTGTAAGGTCTGATCCCGAGCTGCACTACACACCATCTCATGCATCCATCATAGATTAGGCACACTGTGCAAGGCTTCCAAACACTCCCTTAGCGCACTGGCAATCCACTGGGTCTACAGGCTGCCCAACACATACCATGTTGGGATACACTGCTCAATAATGAAGCATCCTAGGGAGCATCTACATGTTCATAGGTGTTGTTTGACCTCAGAAATGGAAAACCTCATTACTATAGAGTATAGGAGATTACAAATTATGTCATTAAAGGTAGAGTGAGTTTGATTAACCTGGAGGAATATGATATATTTGGGATGTAGATAAGGATGTTGACAGAGAAAGTAAGACACAGAAAACACAGGAACATACAAAGGACATCAGGAAGGTTGAGTGGTTCCTAGATAAAGGAACTGGTTCCCTGTATCCAGATCTAATAGCCACGAAAGCAACATGCCCCAAGGGTACATAGACCTGGCCTCTGGTTCCTAGCCATGAATCTCTGGGATATCTGGCAGAATGCTTCATGATTTTTGGATAAGCCTTTTTTGGTGACCTTAAACAGAACAAGTACTTGAAAATTCTGAAATTTCAGGGAAAAAAAAATCTGGCTTAGGGAATATTTATGGTGTATCTCATGAATTATGAATTGTCTATTACAATAAAACCAGAATCTCTAGGGCATGGAGAAAATAAATAAATACATTGTGCTCCTTCTTTTTGTTACTTTGGTGTTAAACTATATTCTGAAATCAACCTATATTCTTAGGAAACATGCCTTTGAGTTCATCCATATCTCCTTAACTGTCTACTCTTTGAGGTATCATACCTGTAAAACTTCTTCCAACACACACACACACACACACACACACACAAATCTAGATTCTACATGTGAAGGAAAACGTGCAGTATTTATTTCAGAGTCTGGATCATTTTGCTTTACAAAAATCTCTTATTCTGTCAATTTTCCTACAAATATTCTTTTTTTTTAACAGCTGAGAAAAACCCATTTTTATACGTACCATTTTTTTCTGCACCCATGTATCTCTTGATAGACATGTGGTCTGGTTCTAGTTCTTAAGTATTATAAGAAGTGCTGGATAAACAGTGATGTATATGCTCTTTGTACTGTATGAAATATGTTTAAGAGTTTTACAGCTGAATCATATTGTATGCAGGTTTTTGATCCCTCAAGAAACTCCATCATAATATTAACAGTGACCACACCAGTTCACACTCCCACAAGGAGTACATAACTGTTGCTCTTTCCCCCAGGCTTGCCAGCATTTGCTATTTGCTTTTTTAGTAATAACCCTTCAGACAAGGTAGGGAAATGGTCTCTAAAATCAGTTTTAACCTGTGTTTTCTTGGTGACCAAAGATGCTGATCACTTTTTCAAACATTTATTTGCCCTTTGTATATTTTCACTTGAAAGGTGCAAATTTACTAATCATCATCTGGAACGGTTGGTTTCCTGTGACACTTGTTAACTGTAGGATATGGGATTACCGGTGTTTACTTTTTGAGTTTCTTTCTATGTTCCAAATCCCTTGCCTAATGTTTAGTTGGAAAAGCTTTTGGTTTTCCATTTTGTAGGCTGTCATTCCATTCTGGTGATGTTGTCTTTGCTAAAAGTGTGTGGTTTTGTTTCTTTTTTTATTTCATTCAACAGTCTTTAGGATCTCATCAGTTCTTGGGATTGTGAGTTTCAGAACGTTCTTGCCTCTGCATGTATCTTAAAATGCTTCTCTCTGGCTGTTTTGGTGTTTCCAGTTTTATATTAGAGTCTTGGCCCACTTTGAATTAATTTTTATACAAAGATAATAACATCAGGTTACATTTATTTTTCTACATGAATATATCTAATTTTCCCAGCACTGTTTGTTGAGGGATCGCTTTATTTCCAAGATATATTTCTGATGATTTTTATCAAATATTAGGTGTCTGTAGTTGTGAGAACTTATTCCTGGCCCTCTATTCTACTACATTGGTCTATATGTCTGTTTTTGTGTTCATTACCATAGCTCTGTGATATAATTTGAGATCAGATATTATGGTACTTTAAGAATCATGTTTCTGTTTAAGGTTGCTTTAGTTATCCAAGGTCCATATGAACTTTAGGATTGTTTTTCTTGTTCTGTAAATAAAGCCATAGGAATATTGATGAGGATTGTATTGAGGCAGTAGAATATTTTCAGTATTATAGCTGTTTGTACAGTATTAGTCCATTCATAAGGGAGGACAGTCTTATGATCTTCAAATGTCTTCTTCAATCTCTCTCTTTCCTCTCTCTCTTTCTCTCTCTCTCTCTCTCTCTCTCTCTCTCTCTCTCTCTCTCTCTCTTTCTCTCATTTGTTTCAGTATCTTAAATTATGCCTTGCACAGATAGATCATTCACTGCCTCAGTTAGGTTTATTTTTTATAGGTTATTTTTATGCTAGAGTAAATGGGAATATATATCCTGATTTTGTATTTGTATTTTGATTTTGCTAGCTTAATATATTATCAGGTCTTCAAGATCTTCTAAGTACAAAATCATGTTATCTGAAGAGATTTATCTTTGCCTCCTTCCTTTTTTTATTGACCTTGGTGTTTGTTCTATGGAATTGGATGCTCTAACATTTGAAATATATGTATTTGCAATTGTTGAGGAATTGCTTTCTGTATTATGATGTGCTGGTGGTTTTTTTCTCTTCTAGATTGAGTTAGAAGACTATCTTGTCAGATATAACAGTTTGCCTCTGTACTGATAGCTTCCATTTGCTTGATAGATTCCCTATCAGCCTCTGACATGATATTTCACTTTTATTTATGTGTATGTATGTGTTCCTGCACGAGTTTATGTGCACCACTTAATCACATGTGCCAGAAAGTTGAAAGTCACCTCATGTGGGTGCTGGCAACCAAACCTAGGTCCTCTGCAAGAGCAGTTAGGGCTCCTAACTGCAGAGTCACCTCTCTAGTCTGAGTGTCTGACTCGTATTCTATGAATTTGTCTGTGAGGTTATCTTCTGGGAGGCAATAGGTAGTTGGATATTGTTTTTTAATTCAGTCGGCTAGTCTGCATTTCTTTTTATTGATGATTTAATATTTTAAACATATTTCTGAGATATGTTTACTAATCCCTTTAATTTTATTGGTTGCTTTCTTTCTTTCTCTTATAATAGGAAAAAAATTAAATTAAGTAATGAAAGAAAATGATGGCAAAGAATGCTGTGGCCTGGAAAAGACTGAGACATTACAAAAAAGAAAAAGAAGAAAAAAAGAACAAAAAATGGAGGAAAAATAATTTCTCAATAATGAAAGTATTCAAAAATGAAATCAGATAAAGATAATAGGGGCCTTAAAAAATAAAACAAACCTTTTCAAAATAATCAAAATGATAAACTCAAAATGTCACTAAAAGCTTCACAGAGAGAAACAAGAGGCATGGAGAAAAAGAAAAAGAAAAAGATGAGGAAAACGTGAAGAAAATAGATTACCAAATACTGAAAATATCATGTGAACAAAACTAAATGCATGTGTGAAGAAGGAAAAAGAAAGATGTGCAATAAAGGAAAGTTATCACTAAAGGTATAGTTAAAAGAGAATCGCAGTAGCAAAAATACATAAAAAGAAAGGAGGGAGGGAAGGAGGGAAAGAAGGAGGGAGGGAAGGAAGGAGGGATGGAAGGAGGAAGGGAAGGAGGAAGGGAAGGAGGAAGGGAAGGAAGGAGGGAAAGAAGGAGGGAGGGAGGGAC
>NC_034599.1:35240945-35250939 GCF_900095145.1 Mus pahari
AGGGAGGGAGGGAGGGAGGGAGGGAGGGCGGAAGGATGTGTAGGTGCTGACTCCTTTTGGGCCTTTGGAACTTGGAGAGTGGTGTCAGTTACATGCATAGGCAGGGAAGGGTGTCCTTGAGCTTGGAAGCTCTTTCCTGTCTTTCCTGTGGCTTCCGCAGCATCTGTGCCATCATTGGACAAGTGTCTGATGCTCTCCAGAGCAGTTTTTCTTTTGCTCCATGCCTTCTGTTTCTCTCTGCTCTGCTTTCAGTGATATTTTAAGTTTAGTCACTTTAGCCACTTCCCTTCTTTGCACACCAGGACTTTGGATGGCTACACTTGGCTCTGCATCTGTGTGTGAGCTGGGCAGGTTCTGCCACACACCAGCCAGAGCTACTCCAGGTCAGACTGCCTGGAGTGACTCCAGATCTAGCTGGAGAGTGTGTCCCAGGTGGGAGCACAGGAGCCACCAGATCACCGAGGTCTGTATATGTGGAGTGCCTTTCTTGATAACCTCAAGATTTCTGAAGTGTTGAAGTACTCACCACCCTGCTAGAGCAATGCAGTTTCAGTGTTCCTGGGTTCTATGTCAGGCCTGGCTATTAAACTACAATGTCATTCCCAGCCAATGAGATCTACTCCAGATCACTAAGGGCAGGGTTGTGCACTTCACTGTGCACTGATGCGTCAACATGTCAGTGGCCAGCACTCCTTCTTTCCACACTCCTGGGATGCCTCTGACCCAGGAACTGAGGCAGATTCAATTCTGGCTCCCTGACTCATATCTGTTCCTTATTCCCAGGCCCCCAAGGAACTGAGTTTTAATAAAAGATTCTCTCTCTTGATGGTACCAACCTACAGTGCTCTGGTAGCATAATTGAATTTCTCTCCACTGACTTGCCCTCTGAAGGAAGCACATTCTATCACCTTGATTTGAGGAGTGTGAGGGCAGTGAGCTTGTTCTACACAGAGGACTGCCAGTCGCTCTTCACCAGAACACCTGGCTGTTTGCCTGAGGCTTATGCTTCTGTTCCCTGGATGTGGGATGATGAGTCACTCATCTTTTTCTCAGCCATTGCAGTCATGGCTTTTCTGAATTTCTGAAGCCCTTCCTCTCTTGCTCTTAGCAATAGAATCTACTGTTTCTTATGCTACTCTTCTCATTAGTTGGTTACATAGAGGAAACCTCTAGTCCTGTCATCGTTTATTTCAAATGTTTTTCCAACATATTTTTATCACTGTATTAGTCAGTGTTCTCTAGAGAAGAACTATAGAATATATGGGATATATGGGTTTTGCTTATAGGCTGTGGATCAACTAAGCTAACAATGGCTGTCTACCAATGGAAAGTCCAACAATCCAATAATAGTTCAGTTCACAGGCTGCATGTCGCAGCTGGTCTTCAGCATCCACCTGAATCCTGAAGAAGTAGTCTCTAATGCCAGTGAAGGAATGAACTTGCTAGTGAGAGCAAGAGCAAGCAGGCAAAGAGAGCAAGCTTCCTTCTTCCAAGTCCTTTATATGGGCTGCAGGCAGAAGGTGTGGCTCAGGTTAAAGGTAGATCTCCCCACCTCAAAATCATGTAAATTGAGAGTGGGTATCCCTGCTTCCGATGATTTAATTAAGAAAAAAAATAAATCCCACACAGGTTTACCCAGACACTAGGTTTTAGTTATTTCTAGATTTAGTCAAGTTGACAATCAAGAATAGCCACCATAGTCACATAACTTCATTTCCCCTAACTCCTCCCGCATTCTCTCCACTTCAGATACATCCAACTTCTTGTCCTCCCTTTTCTTCCCCTCTCTTTCCTTCCTCCTCTCTATAAAAAAAAAAATAGTGAAAATGTAAACAAAACATTATAAAATACTCTAAGACCAACACACACACACACACAGAGAGAGAGAGAGAGAGAGAGAGAGAGAGAGAGAGAGAGAGAGCTTGCAGTTCTATTTAGGCTGGCCAAGTACTCCTGGACTTGAAGGCCCCCCTGGAGTGTGTTATACCTGAATGACACACCATTGGCACAAACTGGTTTCCCCTTTCCCAGCAGATACATGCACTGCAGCTAGCTTCCTGGCTAGGGGCATAGGGGCAGAGCCCTGTGTCTGTGTCCTCTTCTTAGTGCTGGGATTTTGTTTGGTCTGCGGGATCCTATGCAGGTCTTGAGCATATCTACATCTCTGTGAGCTCATTTATGAATCAGTCCTGTTGTATGTGGAAGGCACTGTTTCCTGGAGTTCTCCTCCCCTCCCATTCTTACATTAACATGATATGTCCTTTGTTTTCTTGGTTATGGCCACTCTTATTGGAATAGAATAAAATCTCAAAGTAGCTTTAATGTGCATTTCCCTGATAGCTATGGATGTTGAACATTTATGTGTTTCTCAGTCATTTATGTTTCATCTTTTGAGAACTCTCTGCTCAGTTCTAGACCTCGTATTTTATCAGGTTGTTTGTTTTCTCAATACTCAGGGTTTGGGGGTGTTGGATTTTTGTAGGGCTTTTTGTTTTGGGGGTTTGGGGGGTTTGCTTTGTCTTTTACTTCCTTAAATATTCTAGATATTAACCCTCTACCAGATTATAATTTTTCCCATTCACTAAGCAGCTGTAATTCTTTAATAATGGTATCCTTTGCTGTACAGAAGCTTTTTAGTTTTATAAGGTCCCATTTACTGATTGTTGGTGTTAACAGCTGTGTAAACAGAACCTTCTTTTATGTGTCAAAGATTTCAAGAAGTCAATCCTGTCTTCGTAAACAAACAGGTGACTTACGGACATATTTAAAATACAGTTGGGAGCATGCTACATGAGTCAATTATTGTAAGAGCATCAAATACAATCTGAGATTCCTGACAGCATATATAATGCTCTCTAAATGTGATTCCTCCTCTTCCTGTTCAGCTTGGCGTCATCTCTGATACCGCCAAAAGCCAGATCCCAGTAAGTACAAACACGAAACTTATGCTGTGAATTGTCTACACCCACATCAAGATGACCCCAGCTCCCACGGGCATCTTCTCACATGACCTCCTTCTAGAGAGCAGCTAGGATTCAGAGCAAATCACACAATCCAGTCATGTGAGAATGCAAGTGAAAGTGACCTCGAGAGTCCTAGAGTTCCAAAGGAAGTCAAAGAAAAAGATTAAACACAGATACTGGGGTAGTCCACAGACTCAACTAGGAAACACCAATGCTGGGAAACAGCAGGGGGAAAATCTATATCTGTACTTAACAAAATGAAATTGGATATGCACGATTAGATTTATTATAAGGGACAAAAAGGCCTTATGCACACAGAGAAGCCCTAGAGAGCCAAGAGAGTTAAGCATTCAGCTGACCTCTTCAGTGGGATGAGTCACGAGGCTGTTCTTCCTGGAATGCCAGGAATGATGTCGTTTTACAACCTGGTGATCCCTTTGCTGTCTGATGAGACAGCCTCTGCCCCTATCTCCTGGAATTTATGTTTTGACTTATCCTAGACTCTGTCCCCCTAAATCCTGAGCATTGCTTTTAGGCCATAAAATCCATTTCTCTTGTGCTTTACAAGAGCCTAAGTAACTCCTATGTTACCTTAGGGCAGGCCAATGCTGACACCCACCACAGTCACGTTCACCCCAGTCAAGCTCCCTAGACCCTAAATCTTGGGCACTATCTCTGAGTCAACAGTACCCATTCTCGTGAAAGAAGCCAGATGTTCTTTGTAAAGAATCTCAGTGTAAACGTGTCTCAAGTTGCCGTGCACTTGGGACTAAGTTAATTGTTACCTGAATACCATTTTCCCAAAACTGCACTTCGCTTAGATATGGCTCAAGTAAAATGAGCTGGAGCAGACACTAGAAGTCCTGGACCAACACAGGTCACAATAAAATCAGTGAAGTTTGATTCTTACCTCAGCCTACTCATTTTTATTCCCTGCCTGCTGTAAGGCCTACTGGGAGTCACCACAGTTTATGACATGAGACTAGGTTATGGGCAGAAAATATTTATCTTTCAAATTAAATACCCTAAGAAACCATCTGTTCTACTTCCATTTGTCTTCCCAGCACGCTGCGCAGAGATCTGTTCCAGATTATGAGCAAATGAATTAAACGTGCTATAAATAATGTTTAATAAAAGAAAATTTTATATCAGCCTTTCGTGACTACATGCGTATGTGCTCTTTCATTATGCTAGTAGTTGATTTGTGAGATAAACATTATTGTTATTTGTTGTACAATATCATGTAGAAGTTAGCTGATTGGGAAGAATAAGCCTAATCAAAGGCATAAATATTCACTGATTTACAGAGTCGGGAAATCTTACAGTATAGCAAAGTCCATCACCTACTTCTGCACATGAGGAAATCCTATTCTAATGGGCTTTGCTCCCATCCCAGGAACATTCCTGAATAAGAAAGGAAAGGAGTCTGAGGCCAAGTAGTATAACATGCATCTGACTGCAAGTGTATAGATGCTCCATAAATATATGTGGTATAGACACTAACACATTAACACGTTCTTCCCTTAGGTAGAGGACAGGGTTCTTCAAGTAAGTCCCCCATGATTGAGGCTGAGTCTTTGTGACATTATTTTCAGTGTTACGATTTCCAGCTACAGGAGACCTTGTATAAATAGCCTTGGCTATATTTCCTTCAAACTGGAGACAGAGAACCTAAGCATCAGATAGAGAGGGCTGCTCCTGGAGAATCTCTTGTCACATGAAATACCAACATGCATTTCTCATTGATCCAACGCAGGCAGGCATCTCCCTTTCACTTTAAGGTGAAAGAAAACAATAGCTGGGCGAGCATCCCAGAAACAATACAAGTAAAAACTCACCCTGGAGATTCCAGGGTTACAAAAGTTCAGAAGTTCATTGTAATTTGCTAGGCCTTATGATTCAGTTACCACTGGATCACAGAGGCACCTACACAATTCATTAAGAACAGAAAGAAATGAACTTGGGTTAGTAATCATTTCCTCTTTCTTACAGTCTCTAGAGCTAGTATTATTTGGAAAGTCTTAATTGTCTCAATGGGGCACATCCAATTATTTGAAAGTGAATCCTGCAATCATTAATGCCATGCTGTTATCATTTCTGTGCCTCATGGGCAAGCACTAATCCCTGACACTATTAGTGATACTCTTTTATACTTACTGACAAGAACCTAGCATTACAGTCCTCTGAGAGGCTCAACCAAGCAGCTGATTAAAACAGAGGCAGATACCTATGGCCAAACACTGCATGGAACTTGGGGACTCTTATGGAAGAGGTGGGAGAAGAATCAAGGGCTCCAAAGGGGATAGAAACTCCACAGGAAGACGAACAACATCAACTAACCTGGTCCCTTGGGGGCTCCGACAGACTGAATCACCAACCAAAGAGCATACACAGGCTGGACCTAGGCCCCCTGTACATGTGTAACATATGTGTAGTTTGGTCTTCATGTGGATCCACAACAACTGGAGTGGGGGCTATCGCTAAAGCTGTCGCCTGTTTGAGGAATATGCTCCCCTATCTGGGATACCTTGTTTAGCCTCTGTGGATGAGGATACACCTACCCTGCAGGGACTTGATGTGCTAGGCTGGGAGATACCCAAGGGGGCTCCACCCTCTCAGAAGAGAAGAGGAGTGAGGATGGAGGGAGGGACTATGTGACTGGGGACTGGTAAAGGGAGCAGCAATAGAGATATAAAGTGAATTAATTAATTAATTAAAAATATACATATATAAAGCTATAACACCACGTACACTGTGAATTTGGATCAATAAAGAGTTGTTGCTGGCTTATGGGAACAGGGAAGATCCATTTTTGCTAAACTGAGCATGGTAGTCCACACCTTTAACCCCGACACGCAAGAGACAGAGACAGGTGGGGTTCGCTCTATAGGAAGAGTTCAAGAACAGTCAGGTATATACAAAGAAACCCTAACTCAAATAGATAGATAGATTGATAGATAGATAGATAGATAGATAGATAGATAGATAGATAGATAGATAGATAGACAGATAGATATTTTTAAAATAAAATTAAAAGACCCATTTCCTCTATTTTGTTAGTTTTTGTGTTCTGTGGCCAAGTTATCTCACTTTTCTAAGCCAAGGTTTCTTTATCAGCAACATTGATATAAAATGAAGTTGTTCTTTTTAAAGATTTTGTATTTTTGAAGGCCACACAAGAAATATGCAAAGAGTTATTTTATAAAATATGAAGAGATTCCCATCAATATGCTGCTATTGGTAGCAGTCGTTGGGCGTCCTCTAGGAAAGGAAACGGTGAGAAACTGAAACCGTCCAGTTTCTCAGACCCCATCTCATCTCAGGATACGTTGATATATAATATGTGAACGTGAACATGACCTGTATATCACAGGAGCATGTTAAAACTCACTTGACACAATGAGCTGCGGACCTATTTAAATTGTTTCTAACTGCCCATACTACCAATTATATGTAATATAAAAATTTTTATTCCATCCTTGATATGTATGCATACAAACAGAAAGGGAAAAATTATGCAAAAGCAAATTGGTTGTTTCAGTAGGAGAGTATTTTTTCTTTATTCTTCTCTCATGTATTATATCCTGAGTGTAGTTTCCCCTCCATCCTCCCCCAACCCACACCACCCCCTATCCACTCCTCCTCCATTTCTCTTCAGAAAAGAGCAGGCATCCCATGGATATCAACCTAATATGGCATTTTAAGTTGCAATAAGACCAGGCACCACCCTTCATATTAAGGCTGGAGGAGGCAATGGGTCCTCCCGTAGGAGGAAAAAGGGTCCCAAAGGCCATTAAAAGAGTCAGAGACAGCCCCTACCCACTGTTAGTCCCACAAGGTACACAACCATAACAAATATACAGAGGGCCTAGGTCAGACCCATGCAGGCTCCCTGGTTGTAAGTTCAATCTAGGTTATTTGAGTCTGCAGGCTTTCTTTGGTGTCCTTGACTCCTTTGGTTCTAACAATCTTTGCCCCCTACCTTCCTCAGGCTCCCCTGAGAGTCATCTAATGTTTGCTTGGGGGTCTCTTCATTGGACAGTATTATTTCTAATTTTTTGGAATTTTTCATATCCTATCATTCTGATTTTGGGCTTACTTTTTTAAAAGTGACTTTAATGATTTTTTCACTTCTCAATATGTAGAGCTCTGTGTTGTTTGGGTTTGTCAGATGCTTGACAACTAGAGGTTAATTTATTGTTTAAGGATTCCACAAGTGAGTACTGCATTTACATCAATTTTCCCCATCGCACCTCCAACTTCTCCTGTGTTCCCTTCTTATCAAACTCGTGACCTCTTCTTCTATAACTACTGTTCACACACACATAAAAAAAATTTATATATAAATATAGGCTGGGACTGGTGAGATGGCTCAGTGGGTAAGAGCACCCGACTGCTCTTCCAAAGGTGCAGAGTTCAAATCCCAGCAACCACATGGTGGCTCACAACCATCCTTAACAAGATCTGACTCCCTCTTCTGGAGTGTCTGAAGACAGCTACAGTGTACTTACATATAATAAATAAATAAATCTTAAAAAAAAAAAAAAAGTTTAAAAAAAATATAGGGTAATGAGGTCATTGGCATTGCTCATATGTATATGTAGAGAGCTGATAACTTAAAATTGGATAACTTTTTTTATTTCTTTTCTTTTATTGGATATTTTCTTTATTGACATTTCAAATGTTATCCCCTTTCCCAGTTTCCCCTCCGGAAACCCCCTATCCCATCCCCCTCCCTCTGTTTCTATGAGGTTGCTCACCTACCCGCCTACCCACTGCCACCTCCCTGCCCTGGTATTCCCCTATGCTGGGGCATCAAGACTTCACAGGACCAAGGGCCTCTCCTCCTGTTAATGCTCAACAAGGCTATCCTCTGCTACATATGCGGCAGGAGCTACGGGTCTCTCCATGTGTACACTTTAGTTGGTGGTTTAGTCCCTGGGAGCTCCAGGGGTTCTGGTTGGCAGATATTGTTGTTCTTCCTATGGGGTTGTAAACACCTTCAGCTCCTTCAGTCCTTTCCCTAACTCCTCCATTGGGGACCCTGTACTCAGTCCAATAGTTGGCTGCAAGCATCTGCCTCTGTGTTTGTCAGGTTCTGGCAGAGCCTCTTAGAAGACAGCTATATCAGGCTCCTGTAAAAAGAAAAGATTGGGGAGTTCAGAGAGTTCAGGACAGGAGAAGATCAGGTATTTCTCTCTCAGATGCCATTTATTGACTGTAGCTCTTCACCTAGAGCAGTGGTTCTCAACCTATGGGTTGAGACAACTTTGGAGTCTCCAAAATATTAATATTGCCATTCATAGCAGTAGCAAAATTACAGTTACAAAGTATCAACAAAAATAATTTTATAGCTGGAGGTAACCACAACATAAGGAACTGCATTAAAGGGTCACAGCATGAGGAAGGTTGAGAACCAGATTTAGAGGTAGAGCCATATGGGTTTTTCCCCAATCCATACTGGGATGCCAACTAATGATGTCATTGTTTAGGAAGGCCTTGTTTAGGTAACCATAAAATTCAGAGATCATGAGCACATCTTCTCTATCATATATAGAAGACGCTGTCTCACAGCAGACATCCTAGTCCTCTAGCTCTTGTGACCTTACTGCCACACTTCCCAAGATGTTTCCTGAGCCTTGGGTGTAGTAGTTGTGTTGTGATGGATCAACTACTGGATAAGTACTCCTAGATCAGTTGTTCTCTGCATCTTAGTCAGTTGTAATTTCTTTAATGGTCTCCATCTGCTAAAAACCAGAAGCTTCTTTGGTGAGGGGTAAGAGCTACATGCATCTATGAGCTTCTAAGTATGTAGAATGAGGTTTAGACATATCCTGGTTTAGAAAAATGACAGTTGTGGGTTCTCTTTAGAGTCCTTGACCTTACTAGACACAGGCGGTTGGCTAGGTTTATAGTAGCTGCCATGAATTTCCTTCTATTGAGTGGGCTTTAAGTTCAATTAGACAGGTGTTGGTTCCCCTCGAGGTAGATGTGCACCTTGGGGAATACCTTGCCGCATATGCTGCTCCTTGTTGTGGAATTAGAGTGATGCAGAACTGTTGATTGCTTTGCCCTCTTGTCAGTTTGAATAATCCTTCAGACACTATGAGAGTTACTCCTCAGGGTAGAAGTTTCCAGAAGAATTTTTTTAACCAAATATATTCCAACAAAAAGGAGAACACTTCTCCATTGCTGGTGGGATTGAAAACTTGTACAACCACTCTAGAATTCAATCTGGCAGTTTCTTAGAAAATTGGAAATAGCTCTACCTGAAGATCCAGCTATACCACTCCTAAGCATATATCCAAAAGATGCTCCACCACACCCCAAGGACACCTACTCCACTATGGTCATAGCAGTCTAATTTGTAATAGGCAAAAACAGGAAACAACCCAGATGTCCCTCAACTGAAGAATAGATACTGAAAATGTGGTATATTTTCAAAGTGGAATACCATTTAGCTACTAAAAACAAGGACATCATGAATTTTGCAGGCAAATGGATGGAACTAGAAAATATCCTGAGTAAAGTAACCCAAACCGAAAAGGATATGCATGGTATGTACTCACTGATAAGTGGATATTAGCCATAAAGTACAGAATACCCAGGATATACCCCACAGACCCAAAAAAAGGTAAACAAGAAGGAAAGCCCAAGCAAGGATGCTTAAACACATTTAGAAAGGAGAACAAAATAGTCATAGGAGACAGAGGAAGGGAGGGAACTGAATGGAAGAGGGGAGGGGGAGGAGAATGTGGAGGCATAATAGGGGACAAGGAGAGACAAGAGAGAGGCCCAGAAGGCCAGGAGAATGAATGGAAATCTGGAAGTGCAGGAAGGGGTGTGTCTTAGTCAGGGTTTCTATTCCTGCACAAACGTCATGACCAAGAAGCAAGTTGGGGAGGAAAGGGTTTATTTGGCTTACACTTCCACATTGCTGTTCATCACTGAAGAAGTCAGGACTGGAACTCAAGCAGGTCAGGGAGCAGGAGCTGATGCAGAAGCCATGGAGGGATGTTCTTTACTGGCTT
>NC_034599.1:35252574-35264677 GCF_900095145.1 Mus pahari
TTGCTCAGTCCACTCTCTTATAGAACCCAAGACTACCAGCCCAGAGATGGCACTACCCACAAGGGAACCTCCCGCCTTGATCACTAATTGAGAAAATGCCTTACAGCTGGATCTCATGGAGACATTTCCCCAACTAAAGCTCCTTTCTCTGTGATAACTCCAGCTGTGTCAAGTTGACACAAAGCTATCCAGTACAGGGTGGATCTCTAAGAAGTTCCAGAGACCTGGTATATGGGAAGCTCTGACCTTAGCCGAGATGTCTAACAGTGGGGACATGAAACTTGAAGAGGTCACCTCCTGTAGCCAGGCAGGACCCCTAGTGGAGGGATAAGGGTACCAACCCACCCTCAAAACTTTCAACCCCAAACTTATCCTGTCTACAAGAAACACAGGGATGGAGCAGAGACAGAAGGAAAGGCCAACCAAGACATGGCCCAACTCGAAAACCATCCCATGGACAAGCACCAATCCCTGACATTTTTAATGATACTCTGTTATACTTTCAGACAGGAGCCTAGAATAACTGTCCTCTGAGAGGCTTTACCCAGCAGAGGACTGAAACAGATGCAGATACCCACAGCCAAACATTAGATGGAGGTTGGGGACACTTTTTGAAGATATGGGGGAAGGATTGAAGGCCCTGAAGGAGATGGGAACCCCATAGGAAGATCAAAATAGTTAACAAGCCAGGACCCCTGCGAGCTCTCAGAGTCTGAGCTACCAACCAAAGGACATACACGGGCTACAACAAGACCCTCAGCACATATGTCGCAGACAGGCAGCTCAGTCTTCATAGCTGCTTTGTCTGGCCTCAGTGGGAGAGAATGTGCCTAATCAGGCTGAGACTTGATGTACCAGAGAGGTGAGGTACCCAGGGGATTCTTACTCTCTCAGAGAAAACGGGGAGGGCATGAGGAGGGACTCTGTTCGGTGGGAACCGGGAGGAGGAGCAGTGTTTAGGATGTTAATTAATTAATTATAAAAAATGTCCTCCACCAAAGAAATTAGTACATTTCTTTCTAATCTAGACTAAGGTAAATTCTCAGGACACAGGCAGAAAGTTTCCAGGTTCTAAGACAAAATATTACCTCTATCCCAGTTGCTAAAAGATCTTGTTTCTCTTTGAAATCTCTTGGGCAAGGTCTCCATAGTCAGAAGTACTATCTTCTAGGCTTCCACTAGAATGGCCAACTAAACTGTGTTCACAGAGTTCTGGAGTCTTAAGTTTCTCCTATTGCAACTACATTTCCTTCAATTACTGCTCTGACCCATTACCATTATACACCAACATAGGTGGTTCCCAGAAGTACATTCCAGTAAACTGTCTTCATGCAGATTTACATAGAATTCCCTTCTTCAAGAACCCAAAGGTCCTTGGTCCTGTGAAGGCTAGATGCCCCAGTGTAGGGGAATGCCAGGGTGGGGTGGCCGGAGTAGGTGGATGGGTGGGGAGCACCCTCATGGGAGGGGGAGGGGAATGGGATAGGAGGTTTCCAAAGGGGAAACGAGGAAAGGGGATAGTGTTTGAAATATAAGTAAAGAAAATATCCAATAAAAGATAAAAAAAAAAAAAGAAAGTAAAAAGGAAAAAAAGAAAAAACAAAGAACCCAAAGGAACCTAGAAGCTATTGCCCAGATACCATTGACCATTTGCCGGATTCTCCTCAAGTGTTGTACATCTGAAGTCTTTGCTGACATAATGGTGTTTTTTATAAAAAAAAATCCTTATATGATAAGAATCATTACCTCTAAGACTACTGAAGGGTGGAAGAGCCAAGATTTAAACTTAAGATACTAAGTCTTTTCTCTTAACCATAAAGTCTTACTTCTAAGACTCAATTTAATCTGGAACACTGTCTTTTCAAAAATAAAACTATAAGGGAAATGTACTACTATCAAACAATACGTAGCCAGCTCTGAGTTGAAAAGAATGTATTTGAGGCAATTAAGGAAGCCCTTTTGGACCTGGGGAAAAAAAAAGGATCCTGTGATGAAATTAAAAAAAAATAAAAGGAAATTGTGTGGACAGGCCTACATGGGTCATTACCAGGTCCTCTGCACATATGTTGTAGCCATTAGCTTTGCATTTTTATGGGACTCCTTCCTGTGAATACAATCAGGTCTCTGCCTCTTGTGCCTGCTCTTTGGGACTCATTTCCTCCTGTTGGGTTGCCGTGTCCACCCTCAGTATGAAAGTTTTTGTTTCATCTCTGTATTTGATGTTGTCATGTTTGGTTGTTATCACTTAGAAGCCCTTTCTGTTTAAGCAGAAAGGAAGCAGATTCTGTGGGGAAGGAGGTGGGAGGGGAGAGGGAACGAGAATCAGGATCTTCTGTATGAGAAACGAATATTTTCAATAAATGGATTTTTTTAATTGAAAGGAAAGAAGCATGTCTAGACAGTTGCATTTTTAGCTCAGCAAAAAGCAAAATACACATGGAAAAAGTTACAGAGACAAAGTTTGGAGCTGAGACGAAAGGAAGGACCATCCAGAGACCACCCCACCATCCCGTATACAACCACCAAACCCAGACACTATTGCATATGCCAGCAAGATTTTGCTGACAGGACCCTGACATAGCTGTCTCTTGTGAGGCTATGCCAAAGCCTGGCAAATACCGAAGTGGATGCTCACAGTCATCTATTGGATGGAACACAGGGCCCCTAAAGAAGGAGCTAGAGAAAATACCCAAGGAGCTAAAGGGGTCTGTAACCCTATAGGAGGATCAGCAATGTGGACTAACCAGTACCCCCCAGAACGGTGCCTCTAGTTACATATGTAGCAGAGGATGACCTAGTTGACCATCAATGAGAGAAGAGGCCCTTGGTCTTGCGAAGATCATTTGCCCCAGTACAGGGGAATGCCAGGACCAGGAAGCAGTAGTGGGTGGGTTGAGTAGGGCAGCGGGAGGGTATAGGAGACTTTTGGGATAGCATTTGAAATGTAAATGAAAAAAATATCTAGTAAAAAATAAATAAAATAAAAATAAAATAGAAATATGAACCGAGAAATCACACACACACACACACACACACACACACACACACACACAAGCATTTAAGGAGTTTTAGAGCATCCCTCTGGATGCAAACCTAGTGCGTACCATAGTTTTCTCTTCAACGACTCCACAAAGTGTGTTCTCTGCCAAATTACAAAGGCAGTTCTGACAGGAAATGATTCTTATGCTTTATAGAAGACAGTGGAATGAAATGGCCCAGTGTAGCAGAACAATTTGAGTTTCACTGTTTGAGTCTCCCTCGAAGACTAATAAAATAAGATTCTTTGAGAAACCATATTGAAGACCTGAGGTTCTACAACACATCTAAATTTTTTTTTTTGTACAAGGGAAAGCATTTAATTGAGGCTTGTTTACAATTTCAAAGGTTAGTCCATTATGCCATGGTGGTGAACATGGAAACACACTGGAAGACGAGTTAGTGCTGGAGAAGTAGCTGACAGGATCTGGATCTGCAGGCAGCAAGAAGAATTGAGATACTGGGCCTGGCTTAGGCTTTTGAAATCTCAAAGCTCACCCCCAGTGACACACCTCCTCCAGCAAGGCCACGCCTCCTAATCCTTCTCTAGTAGTACCACTGCCCCAGAGATAAAGCACTCAAGTACATGTTGTGCCTATGGGAGCCATTCTTACTCAAACCACCATCTGAATCATAAGCATAAAGGCTGATTCAATGTGGGCACATGTCAAAGGCTTTATTGTGAATAACTGGAAATCTGTGGAGGGAAAGATAAAGGACTCATGAAAGTGCAGAAAGCAAGAAGACATGTTGGAGATTACAATCTCTAAAACTCAGTAGGTGGGGAGGATCAGTGGTGCTACTTTGCTAAGGAGAGGGTTGGCCCTACAAATGCTTATCTTAATATCTGTTTCTATGAAACAAAAGGTAGAGAATGTAAGAATGAAATATTTCATGAAATTAGTTTAAAAATATGTTGAGATTTAAGACTGTGTTTTTTAAAAACAATTACCCATTCTGTTAAGAATCACACACAAAGTAAAGTCTCCTGGGAGGGGAGTGCTTAATAGTGTTTGTGTTTCCTCTGCAACAGGAGATGGTAATGTTAGCTGAGAACCCAGGTCTGTTGTTCCATGTCTATAGTTCCAGTACCTGTGAGTTTAAAGCAAGGAGGAGATTGTGAGTTCAAGGCTAGCCTGGGCTACATAGTGATATCTCAAAAAAAAAAAAAAAAAAAAAAAAAAAGAAGAAGAAGAATCAGGAACCACAAACAAAACCCCACCAAAAGATGGCAGCAGTTTTCTTAATATTTATCCTTTTTCTGGAAAAAAGCTCTCTGGAAATATCAAACCACAACGTCATGAGTCGGTGAGATGAAGTTTACAACTAATTTTTTCTCTTTTTGAAGCAGGATCTCACTCTGGAGCCCACACTGGCCTTGTACTCATGACCTTCCTCTCTCAGCTTATAATTAGCAAAAACCACTAGGCCTGTGAAGATTACAGGTTCTTTTTTTTTTTTTATGGTTTTAAATTATAAATTGTGACACTGATTTTTTTGTTGTTGTTGTTACTTTCTTTACAGATAATATCTCTTTAAGACGTTGGTATTTTCTAACAGTTGGACAAGAAAGTGTTTTATTCACTGTTTTTTGAAGAGATTTCTGCTTGTCATCCTTGATGGCTCTTGGGTTTATGGTTTGGTGTTTCTAATTTTGGAGAAATTTGGCTTTTTTTGGTTTTATTCATTCCACTTTTTTCTTTCTGAACTAAAGTCTCATGTTAGACACTTGGTATTGTTATTTTTAAAATTCACCTTTTCCTTAGTTTTGCTCTGTGATCTAGTTGGGAACTCTGTAAATCTATCACTACATCTAGCGTAATAGTCTTGGTCTCTAACACTGTCTTGTATAAAATCCTAGTGTTTCTGTTCAATGGTCTATACTTTTTTATGCTTGTCTATTTGTGTGTGTGTGTGTGTGCGTGTGCGTGTGTGTGTGTGTGTGCGTGTGTGTGTGTGTGTGTGTGTGTGTGTGTGTGATGACATGTTGTGTTCAGAGGACAACTTTTGGTAGGCTGCTCTTAGATTGCAGGCTTGGTGGCAGGTACCTTCATGTGCTGAGCCATCTCGTCAGCCCTGTGATGTTCCATTTTAATAGTTCCAGACGCTCTGCTAATATTTCATCTCCGTTTGTTCTTTTTTTTTTTTTCTGTTAGATGTCTGACCACACTGATCATGATAATGGCTCTAGTATCTATATCATCTCTCTGTACCTGTGATCATTTGACAACGGACTGTCTCTCCTTGCATCTTTATTAGATGCTAGACATGTAAGAGACTGAGGCTGGTAGTATGTTTTCCTTGCCAAAGGCTGCATTGCTTTTTTTCCATTGGTGCGAAGATTGGGGGAGAGGAGTCAGGTGCTAAGCTGGCAGACTTTTAAGTTCTACTGGCAGTGGCTAATGTTTGTTGGTACTTGTGCTGGGTGCTGTGTTCCAGTGTGTCTGCCCTGCCTGCTGTGGTCACAGCAATGCTCCTGCCAGCTTGTCCATTGGTTTTGGGCTTGTGAAGGGGTAGAAGGCTTTTCTTCCTGACAGTTGAGTCTCAGACTCAAGGGGGCCTTGGAAGTGGGTTTTCTCAGCATGCTTTCCTCTCCTCCCTTGGCAGCCAGACTGTTGTGTCTTGCCTAGTGTCTGTGTTTGCTCTTAGGTGGAAAAGCATTTCTTGCGACTCCTTGTGTGATTGATACCTTCTAAGAGTTCTGGGCCCTGGACAGTTTCCCTTCCAACTCCAGAGGCAGAGAGGTGCCAGCTTCTGTCCCTTCCTTAGAAGTAGCAAGTCTTTTCACGTGGGCTCGAGGGACAGCAGTATGTTGTACCGCCTTTCACAGTGCAGATCTGCCACTTCCTGTATGGGAGTATCTATCCCCACCGTAGCAGGTGGGGCAGAAGAGGGAGGGCTCTCTGAGATCTCATCTTGCCTCACCTTTCTACCAAGAATGGACACCGGTGGTGAGGAGAAACCTCCTTTCTAAGGCTCCAGTTGTCCCACGTGGGTATCTGCTAAAAAAGTCATCTCAGCGGCACCCAGCACTGGGAGGTGGAGACAGAAGGATCATGAATTTGAGGCCCGTCTAGACTACAGTGAGACTCTGTGACACGTTGGCTCTGACCAGTTCTTTCTCCCTTGCTTTGGAAAAGGGTCTATAGTGTGTATGCCCCTAGCTCTCTCAAGAAATCTCACCTCTCTTTGGACTTCAGGAGTCTTGGTTGTAGTATGACCTCAGCTTTCTGATGGCTTCAGGAACTACATAGGATTTTGTAGATACCCGATTCTTCTCTTGTGTCCTCTTGATGGCGTTCAACACATAGGTGAGCTGCAATTTGGAGCTTTTCGTTAACGTGTGACCATCCATAGTAGCATAAAACTGAAAGGAGATCTCAGGAACTGAACGGAGAAACACAGACACTTCTGTCTGCTGCTCTCAGGAAGGCAGTCAACATAGAAGGTTCACAGTGCTGACCATGAACCCCCTGGAATCATGTCTACAACCAGTGCCCTGATGTCTCCGAACTCCGTGCCTTTCCTGTCCTCTCTTCTCTGAATCATCAGATGGGAGGGTTGGGGCTCAGAGACTCACTGCAAACCAGGCAAAGGCTTTGGCAGCTGCAGAAGCTGTGCAGAGCCCATGGGGTTGTAGCAGGAACTACAGGAGCCACCTTTCTTGAATCCGGTCAAGCTGCTGCGTGAAGGAAAACCCAACACAAACTTAGTTCAGAAACGATGGGAACTCAATTGCTAGGCACAGCAACTAAAATCCTAATCTTGTAAACCTTATTAAATCTAAATCCTTCGGTGGCGAATCCTGACAGATCCGCCATTGAAACCGGGAGACACTTGTAGCTACATCTTGTCCTCACAATATCGCTGTCCAAAAAAGCACATCTAAAATTTTTAATGGGCATTAACTCTTATGGTTCCAACTAACTGAGCACTCATCCAAAAGACCTTAGGATTCTCCTTTTCACAAACTCCACTGCGTGTCACTAACCCTCTACACAAGTATTTCGACGCAGTATAGGACTAGGACCTCTTTAGTTAAGCCTGTTACGTCTTTGAAATTTCTCTCTCTCTCTCTCTCTCTCTCTCTCTCTCTCTCTCTCTCTCTCTCTCTCTCTCGGGGGGGTGTGAGTGGGGGTGAGTGTGGGGTGTGTGTGAAATCAGACCTCATCACATTACAGCTCTTTCAAAGAACCTTAGTTGTTCCAATGCCCTCGGTACCGAGGCCAAAGGTCAAACCAACAGACAGAGGATTCCATAGTAGTTTGTTGCTCTGACAACAGTCTGCCCTTTATATAAGAATGGTAAAAGGAGGAAGCTATCTTTTCTGTTCTTCAGCTAACTTCAGCTTCTGCCTCTACCGGTGTCTCTGCCAACATCTCTGCAGTCAGTGAACATCCAGAGTTCATTCTGCATCTTCTGACTCATCAAATCAAAGACATGTCAAAAACTGGTGGTAGTCTCTGGTAGAAATTTTTATCCACAATGATGCACATCCCAAACAGAAGTATCCAGGCTGCCAACATATTCTTCTCCTCTGGTGCCATACTTCTGTTGATAGTAGGACTCATCATGGAAGACTGGGTGGAACTGATTCCCAAAGTGAGAAAGGATAAAACTACTCACAGTCCATGGCTGGGATGCTGTCCTCCTTTTTGGCCCGAAGGTCAGAACTATACTATGGGAAGTGGTGGGTAGGAGAGAAATTTTCTTTGGCCGATCTGATCAACTTACCCATTATTCCTGGGAGGAACGTTCTCAGGCAACTGTAAGCCACTTGCTGTAAAATTACACCATGTAGATGCTTGGGAGAAAAGATTGGGGTCTCGCTGGTTTAAGCACTGATTAGTTTTTTTGTTTTTGTTTTGTTTTTTGTTTTGTTTTTTTTTTTTTTTTTGGTTGGTTGGTTGGTTGGTTAGTTGGTTTGGTTTGGGGGTTTTTAGTTTTGTTTTTTGTTTGTTTGTCTTTTCAAGACAGGGTTTCTCTATGTGACCCTAGCTATCCTGGAACTCACTCTAGACTAGGCTGGACTCAAACTCACAGATATTCATTTGTCTCTAACTCCCCAAGTACTGGGATCAAAGGCATGAGCCACCACGTCTGCTTAAGCACTGAACTTTTGATAAACCTGATCAATAGCAGTAGGGTAGTCAGTACAAGTAGACATGAGGGGATGTGAAGAAAATGACTGGTCTAAAGGAAAATGGATTTTAGGAGAAGGTGGGGTAGTACAATACTTAATGACCTATGAGTTATAAAGACTCTCATAAAAACACTAAATTTCTGCTGGTTCAATTTTGCTGTCTGAAATACACTGCCTCTTTATTCTTCTTTTCTCTCCTCTGTATTCTGATTTTTTTTTTTTTGACTCTCATGAAAGTTTGACCTAGACAGCTGTGGAAATGAGTCTAGAAGAAATGTATATCCTTCTCTCAGTATAGATTCTGCTTCCCAACAGAGAGCCTGGAGGTGGTCAGGCTGATAATGAGGATGACTCTCAACATTGCCATCTATCTAAACTTGATCATAGGTCTGCAGTTCACCTATATGATTTCTCAAAACAAGTCTGTACATCTCTTTGTTGGCTTCCTGAGTTTCTTCGCAGGTAACGTCCTAGCTCCATTGGTATAGATGGAAGTCACAATGGGCTTGTGGGTTCTAGTCTGCAATCTTTCGATAGCTAAGCTTTCCAATTCTCTTGATTCAAGGGTACATGCTGTTTCTCAATCAGATCTATCATTAACTTAGGATCACTCTGAGGAATAGCTGTGCTGGCCAAGATAGGATGAATGGGAGTGAAGACTTAACTAATGGGTTTAAACTTCCTGAGAATAAGACTTTTCCTTTTGGACACTAGGTTGCCTTTTGTTCTATGCGATCATTGTGTATCATCACAAGCTAAATAAAGGTCAATATGTGTACTTCGTTAATTACAAGACAAAATGGATAGCTTTCACTGTCTACTTAACAATCGCCCTCTTTCTTACCTGTGGTGAGTATCCTCCCCGCCCCAGGGCCCTTAAAGAGAGATGAGAGTCAGTCAACATCCAGGGAGTGGACTATGAAATAACAAAAATGGAAAATCAGAAAAGATACCAAAGCCTGTATTTAAAGGATGAAAAATCACCTGGACTAACTCTCTAGAGTTCTTAGGAGCAGAAAGCTGAACTTGAACATGGTAGACTATGCCTGCACTCCTTATCTCCTTTTCAGAATTTTTAGTACCTTTCCAACTTACAGGCAAATATAAATCATGAAAGACACCACCAATGGCAATGGCTGAGAACAGGTGTTTGATTATGTTAAGAGAGGACCAGGGATTCAAGGAAAACAATATGGTGCCAATGTAATTACAAGACAATTACAATGTAATTACAGCTATCAGCAGAGGCTGATATCAGAGACACCCACCAATAGAGAAGGTCCCTTTCTCTTGGAAAGCCATAGGATTTTATAAGAATTGCACTTCCCCATGGAACCCAGGAAGAAGCACACTTTCATTCAGAATGAGCCCTCCCAAAGGAGCTGAGAATTACTGGTTACTGTGGGTATATTCCACTACCTCTGACTAAAGCTGGGAAGTATTCACAAAGCTCAGTGGTCAGAGTCTTCTAAATATTTTGAAGGAAGTGATCTTACATCTCTGCATAGTACACTAATCCTGCTCCCTTGCTTCTCTGTCCCTAGGTATCTTCTGTTTCATACAGAGCACAAATAGATGCAAATGCATGAAATTCTGTATACCCCACATGGAAAGTAAAAGCCAAAAAATGGCTCCAACTACAATCGAAGTTATTTCACTTCCACCACGATCCGCAATGCCTCGAAGCATCGTCCATGTGCACTCTGTGACCTCGAAGGATGGTTCCTTACACAAACCACATATCCAAGCACGTCGTGTAACCTGGGCTCTATGACTTGACAATATATACCTTTCAGTACTACCTAACATTGCTATGGAATTAGCTGTGTGTATCCAATCATTCATCTGTGTATGGCAATAAAAAGTTCAGAAAAAATGTCTGTTTTGAATCTTGACCTGATAAATAATTTCCTCTATATTTGTTAATAATATAAAAACTTTAAATGAATAGTATTTTCTACACTGTTAACTCTATAACAGTATAGGATACTTTTTTCTAATTTTACTGTGTAATGTTTTGAACATATTGATGGGAAGAAAAAGAAATATGATGAACACCTTTGGACACATCACTCTACTTTATGAATTTTTAAAATTATGTTCTTTTTATTATTTCTACATTTCTATTAGAAGATTTTTAATTAAAAATGATGTTCCTCTAGACATTTTCCTAATTTCACCTTCATTTCCCATAATACAACACTTTTCAGGATGGATGGATGGTGATTTTAGATCATGTTCTCATTTCTACTTTAATGTTGCTGTATAAATGATGTCCAGCTAACTTTCTAAGTGTTTGGAGAAATGGCATAGGTGTAGGACACAATGGCAAACATAAGCTAGGACAGGACCACAAGGGAGAGCAAGACAAAGTTTATCACCTCAGTGAAACAAGTGTCTATATTCAACTTTTCTATACCAATGTGGCAAGCCCACATCATTGTTCAATGGTGGCAGAATTTCCTGTCAGAGTAAGTATGTAAACAGGAACTAAACACTTCTGATGCTTCATCTGCGCTAAAAGCAGGCTTCATTCAGGTAACAAGAACATCACTTTATGATTGTGGAGATGCAGAATGTTCCAAGGCAAGCACTAAACAATCTGGGGCTAATTTTACACCCCCATTAATCACTATTTACATTAGTGTTTGTATCAAGCCTAACATTTTTAAAACTGCAAGGCATCTCACACAATGAATTACTAAGTTGCTTATAGAGCAAGCAGGTCCATGATGTACATTGCACAATTTGAAGCACATATTTATATATGTATTTTTAAATTCCTTGAGAAATCTTGTGGGGAAGGGAAAGCTCCAGAGTTCTTCTCCTTGTACTCTGCAGTGTCACATCTGTGACAGTAACCAACTGACTAAGCAACCCCTCCCCACACCCCTCCCCTTACCCAACAAGTTCTTACAGGGTCTCTCAAGTAGATCTCATACTTTTATACTCTATCTGGCCATTGGAAAGCCCGACACAATCAACAGCTGTGTAAAACAGTGGATGCTGATAGGTATGTTTGAAACAAGTTGGTTTAACCTCTAAGCATTGTTCACTATTTGTCCTTTTCTACTGTTTATCTACATAGCATAGTGCATTGTGTTTTGACTGCTCCTTGATGGATCTAGGACTAGTTTTGTCTTCAATTCTACTCCCTCAGTTTCTCTTTGAAGTCATTTTCCACAGGCTTGCTCTCTAGGAAGTGATTTTCCAGCAGCCATTTTCATTATTCGTATTATTTCATATAACTATTATTTAAGGTGTCACTGGTATTTTTTACGTATATGCTAGACATCACCCAAGCTTTCCATGCTGGAGCTTATATCACTGGAAAACCAAATGTAGCCAAACAAGAGTGAGCAGCCTGATGAGAATAAGGTGCCATCAGAACAGGGTCACTCTCCGTGCCATGGGACACTGCAGAGACAAAAAGGAAAGTGGATTTGAAGTTAGCGAGATCACGAGTGAAACAATGTGAAACAATAACAGGCAGATAACAAGTGGACAGATAGCAGGCAGCTGGATAGGAACACATTACTCAACCTTCTAGGCTTCAGGGTTAGTGGTCAATGGAAGAAGGAGGAAGTGAATGTGAATTCTAAAGCAGTTGTCTCATTTGTACCGTAGAGTATGCTGTTTTTGCAGAAGTAAGTAGTTTGGAAGTTTATTACTTGGGCATGGAAACACTGGAAAGGATAACAATATTCAAATATTTGTGGTGAAAGATTACTTTTGTTAGCATGTAAGCCTTATTTCAGTAGTTAGGACCCTTTGGGCTTTCTGGTTACTTTGTTCTGAGTATACCTTTTTTGTTTTGTTTTGTTTTTTGTTTTTTGTTTTTCGAGACAGGGTTTCTCTGTGTAGCCCTGGCTGTCCTGGAACTCACTTTGTAGACCAGGCTGGCCTCAAACTCAGAAATCCGCC
>NC_034599.1:35265707-35267380 GCF_900095145.1 Mus pahari
TGAGTTCCAGGACAGCCAGGGCTACACAGAGAAACCCTGTCTCGAAAAACCAACCCCACCCCACCCCCCAAAAAAACAACTTACAGTTAAATAAGGTGAGATTCTGGGATACTATTTTTAGAGTAACTTGACTGTGGGTAACTTCAATGTACATTTCAAAAACCTGAAAGAGACACCATATCAAATCTCTCCACGCAGCCTGATCCTAAACATCCTTTTCCAGGGTCTAGCCCTGTGAGTCTGCCTTAATTTCTCTTCCACATACCATCCCCAAGCCACAAGGTCCAGCCCAGGTCTCACATTCAGTACCCCAGCCCAGGCTGGCCACCCATGCCTGAATCACAACCCACAGGCCCCTCCCACTGCACATCCAACATCTCCACCCAGCCAGATCTATCCCTATACTCCAGATTTGGAGCAGGATGCACACAGTGCACAGCAGCTCAGTTCCCTTTGTTCCCCTGACTTTATCCCAATGAAGTCCAGAGGTCCAGACCTCATTTTTAAAGTACAAACAATTTAAACAAGAGCAAAGCAGTATCTCCCCCTCTGAAATGGTCAAAAGCGAGAATTACACAGATGACAGAACACAAAATTTTAAACAACAGTCATAAACTTCATTAAAAAGTTAAAGGAGTATAAAGAAGCCATGAAAAAACAGCAAAGTTAGAGAGAGAGATCAAGGAAAATAAACACCTGAGTGATGGCCAAGAAGTTACACATATAGGTGATGGACATGGTAAGACAGCCCAGGAGGGGAACATGAGATCCAATAAAGACATAGAAACACTTGTAGACTCAAGCAGAATGAAGATGGAATTGGAAAGCCTGGGGCCTCAACTAGAAAACTCAAAAGGAAGCCCGGAAGGTGCGATACATCAAGCAGAAGAGAAAATATCAGGACTCAAAGACAAAAACGTGGGATTTAGACCAACTAAGGAATATGGAAAAATTATAAACAGAGGAAAAGAATATACTGGAAATGAAGAGATGAGACCTTTAAATTGGATGCATAGAAACAGAGAGAAATCCCAAGTCACACATCACCACAAAGATCAAAGAAGAAAGCTTCCCAGAACTAAGGAAAAACATCTGAAAAAAGATACAAGAATCATGCACAACCCCAAATGGACAAGACTGGAAAAGAATATTTCTACAGCACAATGCAGTTAAAACATGATAAATAGAACTAGTAATGTATTAACTATACTGTTAAAAATGTTAAGATAATGAAAGTATTCTGACTCTCCTTCTGCCAAAAAACTAGTGGTCAATATGAGTTAGAGTATGTGTCAATTAGCTAGATTTAGTAATTCTCCAATATGTCTATACATACATACACATATATTTCAAAATAATATGTTTGACATATTGTTAAATATATACAATTTATGTCGAATTTTTAAAAATTTAACAATTGTTTAGTATTTTGGTTGTTTTGATGCTTTTGATGTAAAAAAATAAAGCAATTGGAACCTGAGATGGCTGGCAAGAAGCCTCGGCAAACAGAGGCACTGTTTACTACCAAGTTTGATGATGTGATTTCAACTCCCAGTACCCACACAGTGTGAGATGAGAACTGACTCCCACAAGTCTTCTCAATCTCCTTATGAAGTCTGTGGCATACAACACGGGGTGGGGGGAGGGGAGGAGGGGGAGGAGAGAGAGTGGGG
>NC_034599.1:35267525-35331794 GCF_900095145.1 Mus pahari
AAAAGGAAAAGGAAAAGGAAAAGGAAAAGGAAAAGGAAAAGGAAAAGGAAAAGGAAAGGAAAGGGGGCTGTGGAGATGGCTCAGAGGTTAAGAGCACTGACTGCTCTTTTGAAGGCCCTGAGTTCAAATCCCAGCAACCACATGGCTCACAACCATCCATAATGAGATCTGATGCCCTCTTCTGGTGTGTCTGAAGACAGCTACAGTATACTTAGATATAATAAATAAATCCTTAAAAAAGAAAAAGAAAAGAAATGTTTAAAGTATTTTTTTTATAGTTGGACTATAAGAGAAACACAAACAAGGCATCAATGTCAGAAAGGCCTTATTATAGGCTAGAGGCTCTTGATTCCGGGTGCAAATGCTTTCTTTAAGAGTCTTCTCCTTTGTTTATCCCATCCAAACAGTAAGATTTCAAGGAGTCATGAAGCAACTGTGACTCTAAGTTGCCTCCAGTTGTGGAAGTACTTCCCCTGAGAAGCATAAGTCTTGGTATGACACAAATCATCCAACTCAACAAAAGAATAGATTGAGGTTGGACTTCAAGTTCAATAGCAAGCAGTATTATTTCTATGTCCATATCCTCCACAGATTCAAAGGACAGACTGCAGCTGCTGTCTAGCAACAAAACCAAGAATTTGGCTTCATGGGTTCCAACCATCTCTCTGTTGGCTTCTGACATTTGAAAAGGTTGAGAGAAATGTATTGTACATAAATAACCAAGCATACTATTATCTTTTATAGGTTATTTCTTTCATAAAATAAACTCGTTGAGGTGGACTTCAGAGAGAAGTTGGCATTCGCGAATCTTAAGAATTCAGTAGTAATTTACTGTCAACTTTTAAACTGGAAAGGCATCAAGTTTTGAGCAGAATCAAACTCACATAACGAAAAAACAAAATTTCATCTAGTAAAGAATAGCTTTCCATAAAAATGGAGGCAAAGGAGTCGCTACACACTGTTCTCTAAATCGTATACAAGTATTGTTGTATCCATAAATATTAATATAGTATGAATGGCATAAATTTATAATTAGCATTTGATTCCTGTGGCATGCTGAAGGAATGCATTATTGGACTCACTATTCTTTATGCATGAAAACATACTACAGGCACACAAAGCCAGAGAGACGCTGGCAGGGGGAGCACACAGCTGTTTCCTACATACTGGTCATATAATCGTTAATAGAAATAAAAGCAGCTGGTGCAAACAGCTGAGGATAATGCAGATTGCTACAGATTAAAGAAGTAAAATGGAGACACTGACTCTTTCTGGGAAACCCAGGAATCAGGAGAAACTGTTATGGGTGAGACCTAGTCCTTGCAAAAAAATCAAATTCCTTGGTTCCAGTCATGCTCCACTTCCTGTTGTCGAACTCTGGTCCAACCACCAGTCCTCAATAAACCAATGAAAAGAGCCAAATTAAAAGTGGAAAGAACAAAATAAAGATTGATTTGATAAGGCTACATTGGGAAGAGGAATAAGGAAGTCCAATGAATTCCTCCAACTCTCCCCTCACCTCAGACATCCTTACCCATGTGTGGGCATCTGGTCTCAGCCTGTGAGATGATCTGACAAGTTGTTAAGAGCTGTGTGACATCTCTTTCTGGGAAACAAGTTCAGCCTCTGGCTGGGGCTTTTTCTTTTTTCCAGCAAGAGATTCCTGGGGTAAATTTCTACTTCTTTGGAGCCAATTGTTTCAATAGTATGATAGTCTGATTGAGAGGCTTCAATGTCTTTTTAGAATATCTTCCTTTCTGCCAGGCATGATATGTTATGCCCAAATTGCAGCTACCCCAAAGACCATCGAGGAGACAATTCTGATGTAAACCGAATAAAGGTCTTTAATTTGAGCTGGTCTCTTGGGCTCTCAACTTCGAAAGAGGTCAGAGTGAGAACCCCCGAGTCCAAGAGTTTAGAGTTTTTGTTGTAGTTATAGCAAACTTGGGGAATTTCCATATGGGTCAGCAAGTTAATATTTTAAAAACTGCATTTCTGGAGTATTCTGCAGGAACCAAACACAAGGGCAGAAGCACCTGACAAGCAGGATGGTCAGGTTATCCATTCACTGCGGATGTCTTAGGTTATCTCTATGTACCTTGGTCCTGCTGATACCTGGCTGTTGCTAAAGGGGGTGGGAGAGGGGGAGGATGTTTGCTCAGGTGTGATTTTCTTCCTGGAATTGGAGTTTAGTCGCTGACCTCACATAAAATGGAGTTTCTTCAAAAACGGGGTTGGTTTGGTTTTACAGTTACACCACAATGCATTTCTATTTCCTTGGTTGCCTTGATTATAAAATAAAGTGACTGTGTTGTGTGACAGAGAACAGGAAGATCTGAGCCAGTAGGTGCAGCGGTTCCAGGGGACTTTGTTGGTAAAGGAGATATACCGCTCTAACACTTACAGAAAAGCACTTACCAGAGCCCAGAAGATCCTGAACAGATAACGAAGCATCCTTAAAATCATCCAAGCTGAAGATGGGGCTCTAGGTTCCCCTTTTCTCTTTCTTTCTCTTGTTTCTTGCTCTCTCCCCACATCAGAGATAATTGTAAAAAATTGTCTGGGGCAAAATGGAGTCACACATGCCAGACTTTACAAATGCATGCACATGTGTAGAGCTCAAGACCATGAAGAAAGTGTGCCTCTGCGCACCCGTGCATATAGAAACTATTACAAATCCTTTCTGGAGGACTTTTACAAGCAGTCACCAAAATAATAATTTTCATAAGTACTTTGTTTGGTTTCGAACCCTGTGCCAAGAGACTGAGGTGCATATCTTACTCACCAAAGCAGAGGTGTTCTCCTAGCATCCCTCAGTCCCTACCTGACATACCCTACCCTCAACTGTGAACTTTCCAGCTCCAGGAAGTAAGCTGCCCTTTCCCCAGTGGCTCTTCCCTATATAATCCAAACATTTTGGTCTCTCTCCTCTCTCCTCTGTTTGTCTGTCTGTCTCTCTCTGTCTCTCTGTCTCTCTCTGTGTCTCTGTATATGTTTCTCTCTCTGTGTCTCTCTGTCTCTCTGTCTCTCTGTCTGTCTCTCTCTCTCTCTCTGTCTCTGTCTCTGTCTCTGTCTCTCTCTCTCTCTCTCTCTCTCGGCACATTTTATTTTATTTTTTATTGGATATTTTATTTATTTACATTTCAAATGTTATCTCCTTTCCCGGTTTCCCCTTTCCTATCTCCCTCCCCCTGCTTCTATGATGGTTCCCCCCACCCACTCCAGCCACCACACCCTGGCATCCCTTACACTGGGGCATCTATCCTTCACAGGACTGAGGACCTCTCCTCCCTTTGATGCTGTTTCCCCTTGTCTCAACCTCCTTAGGTTCATACATAGCTTACATTGTAATGCTTTTTAATGTCTTTGAAGAATCTCTGTCTCTCTCTCTCTCTCTCTCTCTCTCTCTCTCTCTCTCTCTCCCCTCTCTCTCCCTCTCTCCCTCACACACACTTTCTCTTGTTCCCACATTGTTATTTACATTGACAAAATTAAGTAAGTCATATATCTCAGGCCAATATAAAATGTCAGTATTAAAACCCTCATTTATCTCAATCTCTTTTCATCTCTCTAATCCCTAGCGATGCCTTCCCCTGCCTCTTCTGAAAGGCACTTACATGAAATCTTATATCATGGATACTATTGTTTAGCTCTGACTAAAAACAGCCTTAACGTTCTTCTCAACTGAACTCTGAACAAACGCAGCAGCGATTCAGAGCAGTGGCAGGGTTTCGGGGTGCAGGAAACACTCTCTGAGGCAGGATAGAAAGATAGATAGCCAGGCAACGTGAAGAGGACATGATAGGGAAAGGAACCCTTGACTCAAGAGTTTAGTTAACGTCTCCAAGAGATGCTAGAAGAATGCCTTGACACAACTAACAAAGTTCACTAGTGAAGATTTCCTACACAAAACTATTTCTTTTCATATGGGGATACTTCAAATCATGATGTTAAAAGAGCAATGGGGGCTGTGAAAATGGCAGGTGAAGTGGTTCACCTGTAAAATTACAGTTCAGAGAACAATTAAGAAAGTATAATATGGAGGGTTAGTGTGGGCAAAGAGACAGTGGGTTGGGAAATCACACGGAAGGCTCCTCACAAGGTTATGGGGAAGAATTGCAGGCTAGAAAGCCAGGAAAGGATTAAGGGAATGCAGGAATGGAAAGAAATCCTTCCCCCTAACGCTGAGAATCGAGACACTTAAGTTGAACCAAGCTCTGAATTGCCTGCAAAGATAATCCTTGTGTTTCTAAAGATACTTTAATGAAGATGTTCAAAGCAAGTGTAACATGATTACTTATAGCCAGAATGTTTGTGACCCTGAGCTCACCTGTGTCACCATTCCTATCTCTAAAATATCTAAACAATACACCAAGTAAAACTGCTCTAACAATTTCATTCCCATGAGTTAATTGAGATAAAACAGAATCAGTCCATAAATCTTTGCTTCATTTTTTTGAAACTACATTTCTGCATGCACTGAACACAGGAACAAAACCACCTGACGAACAGGATGGCTAAGTTATCTATTCTCTGCAGGGTGTCTTAAGTTATCTGTATGTACCTTGACCCTGCTGTTGTGGCCTGACTGGCTGTTGCTAAGGGGGTGGATTGCCATAGGATGCTTGCCCAGGAGAACTCTGTGATTTTTCTTCCTGAAATTGGAGTTTAGCCCCTGATCTCGCAGAAAATGGAGTTTCTTCAAAAATGGAGTTGGTTGGGCTTTACAAGGCCCTTCAGGTTGTAACTTCGTCTCTAATACAGTAGGAACTTATGCCCAAAAGAGGCCCCCATTTTGCCTGGACAGGACATGGAAGTTCCCAGTGGTAACACTTAAGAGTGTTACCAACCACCAAACATGCCATTTGTGCCAGAAGACACCCACGTCCTGATAGTCACGTGTCCCACGCGGTGCCCGAGAAGCAGATGGCAGCCAAGAGCCTTCCCTCATTTGCTGTCTTAGTAAAACTGAGGCTGTGCCTGCTCTCCTTGGGTTTGCATCTCGGTTCATGTTTTCACTTTTCTTACTTACAACACAGGTATGCCTCTTGGATACGGCAAATAGTATGGATGTCTGCTTTTCAAATCCTCTCTGCTTGCCCGTCTCCTCCCTGAACAATTCCATCCATTTCCACTTCTTTATTGGCAGATGCAGTTTCCTTTCTCTCTTTCTTTCTTTCCTTCTTTCTTTTTCTTTTTTCTTTCCATCTGTCTTTCTTCTTGTTCTTTTCTTCCTCCTTCTTCCTTTTCTTTTTTATTTACATCCTTTAGTTTCCCTTTGTTCCCCCGGCTTGCTTTTACTTTTTCTTTTCCTTCCTTGCTAAGTTCTGAGTTTTTTAGTTGGGTGTTGTTTTTTCATTTTTCCCATTTGGTTTGCAAGTTGCTATCTCTGGTCTCTATTTCTTTATAGAGACTCCAAGTGTTTTGAGAAGCACAGTTTAAAATGTGTTCAACCCCTTTCCCCGCACCTTAACAAGGGCACAGAATCCCTGGAATGCGCTGTCTGCTGCATCTCCTGGTTCACTGGACATTGTTGTCTCAACAGTTTAGTCATTTTTAAGCCCTTGGTTTAAACTGGTTGTTGTTAGTTTCTTTAATGGAACCCTGTGGTTAAAAAAAAAAAAATTCTCAATTTCTATTCCTTTGAAAATATTTCCATTTTTTTCTAAGAGTTTTCTAGCTGTGAACTTAGAGGATGGCAGTATTTTCTCTCCTCTTCTGGCCCCTACTGTGCTGTGAGATAGGTAGTGTAGCTTCTGCTCTGTCATGTGCAATGTGTCCTCTTGCTCAAGCTACACCACTGTGTCATAGCTGCTCTGCATCTACCTGTGAGACATTGGTTTCTTTTTGTTTATTCCACTTGGGACTCACCAGAATTTCCGAATCTGCAAATCACTGTCATTGAACACTTCAGTTTCAGGTTTGTTTGGTTTATGACTTATACTTTTTTATTTTCCCCATTAATTTATTTATTGATTCACTTTATATTCCAACCCCAGCTCCTTCTCCTCCCAGTCCCCCCCCCACACACACACACATACCAACTCTTCCCATTCCTGTTCCCCTTCTCCTCTAAGAAGGTAGAGCTCCCCCCCCCAATACCAACTCACCCTGGCACATCAAGTTCCTTTCCTTTGTGTATATTGAGCCTGATTCCCTCCTGTCTTGTAATTCATTCATATATTCAGGATGCATAACACCTCTCATTTAAATAACCCATTAAATTTGCAAATTTTAACATACTTATGTTATTTGGAAGCCTGGTAAATGTCTTTTTCCAAATTTGCTTGACTATTTCTCATTGTACTCATCAGCTCTTTCCTCATTTTAATGCCTTTTTATTTTGTAAGTACTTTTCTATTTTTTTAGATTATAATAGGATCACTTCCTTTCCTTTCCTCTACTCTCTCCCAGTGCCTCTCTTTGCTCTGTTTCAAATTCAGTGCCTCTCTCTTTTCTTTATTAGTTGTTGTTACATGCGTATATGTATAGGCATATATATTCCTAAATATAACCAGCAAAGTCTGCATGATGCTATTTCTTGTTTACGTTTTCAGGGCTGACGGTTTGGTACTGGATAACCACGCGGTGTGTGCTTCGCTCTTTCCTTCCTGAGTTGCCTGCAGTTTGGGGCAGGGTTGAGGCCTCATGGTCTTCCCCCACCCCTGCTTTAGCCTGTCCACTGCTCCTTCATTTTTTAAAATAAATTAACATATGCTAAAGTAGACCTCAGTCATCATGCCTGGCTCTGGATCCCAGCCCCCACCACCATTAAAAGAAAATCACACAATAAATACAAACATGGAAAAGATGAATTTACTTACAATTTTGACCAAAACTGCAAAAAGAAACATTGTCAATCTACCCCTGCCCAGTGTCCTTTACCATGGTGATGTCAAGATGTATTAAAGAGATGAAACTAACACCAACATAGATCCGAGGAGCTAGCTCAGCACTGATGTGCTTAATGTGCCAGCATGAGGAGCCCAGTTCAATCCCCCATACCCACATAGAAATTCAACACATCTGTGCATACTTCCAAACATAGAAACAGGGAGGTGGAGACAGGCAAGTCCCTGGGTCTCACTAGCCAGCCAGCCTAGACTCCTTGGCTCGTAGCAGCCCAGTGAGAGACCCTGTCTCAAAAAAAAAGTTGGGTGTCATTTCTGAGGAAAAACATCCAAGATTGACCTCTGGCGTTCTCAAGCAAACTCACCACAGAAACACAGACACACACACACACACACACACACACACACACACACAAACACACAAACACATGCACGCACACTTGTGCACACATTCTCCCTTTTAGATAGTCTTTTATTCTGGTCTCAGGATACCTGTGGGTGGCTCATCATTATTCCTGTCATGAAATTTCCTAGAGAAACCCTAATTACTAGCACCTCCATGGCATATAATTTTATCAAAATCTAATAATCTGGGTATTTTAAGTTTTTGTTTTTAATGTGTGCGTTTTTGTCAGGATGAGCATTCACCACTGTGCACCACAGTATCTATGCATGGAGGCCAGAAGAGGGTTTGCTCTCCTGGGACTGAATTGACACGCCATTCATCCAATATAAATTGCTATCCAATATGGGTGATGAGAGCCAGACCCTGGTCCTCTGGAAAAGCAGCAAGAACTCAACCCCTAAGCTATCACTCCAGCCCCAGTTTTAATATTTGAATAATGAAGCAGCTGTAGGTCCAGCTCAACTGCCATCTGCTACTGTTCCTTTTGTTTATCACATCGTATGTACCTTCACAAGAGCCTGATACCTTCATTTCACAACCAGGCTACAATTTTCCTATGTGTCTAGAGAGTTCTTTCTGTCCCATGTTGACAGTGTCCTCTACTCAGGATTTGCAGACACCCTTGCCAGTTGCCTCAGTATAGGTCTAGGTTTACCTCCAATTGACACTCATTACTTTTAGTTCTTCAAAGAAAAGAATTGTAGGAAGGCTATTAATTACCAAATGGATTGTTCCCCTTGATCTATGGCTGAGATTAGATATGTCACATGGATTTTTTTCACCAGTTCACAGTTCTTCTGAGAGCACAGTACTTCCTGGTCTTGGGCACCTTTGAAGTTGATCTTAATCCTTACCCAAATGCAAAACTTTTGCCTTCCATTCCTGAGGACCAAACCCTGGTCCACCCCTGCAAGTACAACTGGCACCATCAAACCCAACTGACCTGTCACACTGATGGACCCACCTCTTCCTGGACTCAGATGGCTGCCCTAATTCTGTAAGGTTCACTAACATAGGTAAAAGGTTGGGGCTTCGGGTTTAAGTTCTGGTGCTTCTTTTCACAGTCTGTATAGCAGAATAGTTTCCTAATATCTAAGATCTAATTTTGTCAGAAAGAGTAATCTAAGACGGAAGAATTTAATTTTTAAAATTAAAACTTCTACAGTGACAGAAAACTCCATGAAGTGGTAGAAGAAAAAACAGACACGTGAAGATAATGTGTGCACGCAACAATGAATCTATGTGAATCTATATGAATTTATATACAGTGTTGAGGATAAACACGAATCTTGCTCCAAAGAATGAAGTAAGAGCTCATTCTGAGTGCCTATAGCATAGAAAGACAGATTCAGGTTGCCCTAAGGACATCTTCCAGTATGGAGGTGATTATGCAAGCTTTGAATCACAGGGGAAAGAAAAAGGCAGTTGTGAATCAATACATTTACAAATATTTCAGTGGAGATGCCAGGCAGCAAAGTGGAAAATACCTTAGATTTTATTGTTTTTTGTTTGGTTGGTTGGTTGGTTTTTGCTTTGTTTTTTTGTTCTTGTTTTTGTTTTTGTTTTTCGAGACAGGGTTTCTCTGTGTAGTCTTGGCTGTCCTGGAACTCACTCTGTAGACCAGGCTGGCCTCGAACTGAGAAATCCGCCTGCCTCTGCCTCCCGAGTGCTGGGATTAAAGGTGTGTGCCACCACGCCCATCAATACCTTAATTTTGTATGCTATCTAGAAGCATTCCTAGTTTTGAGGTTGACCACTTCGTGGATAAAATGATCTTCTAAGAAAATACCTCTCAAAAGTTTTCCCTAATAGTCAGAAAGACGCTGAATCTGAAGCAGACAGGGATGATAACATGGCTGCTCAGGGGACAAAATGTAAACTGTGCAACTTGAATAAGAAATGTCCCCCCACAGGTCTGGATATTGAAACACTTTGTTCCCAGTTGGTAGTGCTGTTTAGGGACATTATGTAGACTTTGGAAGGCACATGCATGCTGGAGGAAGAATGTCATTGAAGGCAGACTTCGGCGGTTTATAGCTTCACCTGACTTCCCTGTCACTCTCTCTCTCTCTCTCTGCTTCCTTTATGTTAGCAGTTCTCAATCCATAAGTCTCAACTCCTTTAGGGTTCAAATAACCCTTTCATGGGGATTGCATATCAGATATTCTGCATATCAGGTATTTATATTACATAACTTATAACAGTGGCAACATTACAGTAATGAAGTAGCAACAAATCATTTTGTGGTTGAGGGTCACAACAATGTGAGGAACTGTATTAAAGGGTCACAGCATGAGGAAAGTTGAAAACCACCGCTCTATGTGGATGAAAGAAATGGGATTTGCATGCTTCCTGCTCCCACTGCCCCCCCCCCATGTCCTTCTTGCCTTCATGGACTCCAGGCTCCTTGACGACCCACCTAACTAAGGCCTCTCTCTTTCGGTTGCTTTCGGTCATGCTATTCTATCAAAGCAACAGAAAAGTAACTAGTACAGAACATAACCTAATTTTGGCTCTGGTCCTGCAGCATTGTACCTCCCCACAGTCATCAACTTCCAGTGGGCCTGTAGAACATTCACCATAGGTTTCCCAGAAACTTCTACTCACTCTAAAACCCGACCAACCCTGTTTTTGAACAAACTCCATTTTGTGCAAGACCTGGGGCTAAACTCCAATTCCAGGAAGAAAATCACACCTGAGCAAACATCCTATGATACCCCCACCACCACGTTTAGCAACAGCCAGGCTACAATAGCAGGACCAAGGTACATAGAGATAACCTAAGACATCCGGAAGAGAATAGATAACCTGACTATTTGTCAGGTGGTTCTGTTGCCATGTTTGGTTCCTGCAGATTACACCAGAAATGCAGTTCTTAAAACATTAACTTACTAACCGATATGGAAATTCCCCAAGTTTGCTGTAACTACAATAAAAACCCTGCACCCCAGACTCAGGGCTCTCATTCTGACCTGGTGCAAAGTTGAGAGTCTAAGAGACCTTGCTTTTGAGCTGATAATAAAGACCCTTGTGCATTGTATTAGTCAGGGTTCTTAGAGTCACAGAACTTACGGATAGTCTCCATATAGTAAAGGAATTTATTGATGATTTACAGTCTGCAGTCCAATTCCCACCAATGGTTCAGTAGTAGCTGTGAATGGAAGTCCAANGATCTAGCAGTTGCTTAGTCCCACANGGCAAGCAGGCGAAAGAGTGAGAGCCAGACTCCATTCTTCCAATGTCCTTATAAAGGTGTGTGCCACCACACCTTTAATCCCAGATGACCTTGAACTCGGAGATCTCCCTGTCTTAATCTTCTGGAATCAATAGCCACTGTGTCTCAAGATCTCCATACCAAGATCCAGATCAGAAACTTGTATCTCCCAGCCTCCAAATTAGGGTCACTGGTGAGCCTTCCAATTCTGGATTGTAGTTCATTCCAAATATAGTCAAGTTGACAACCAGGAATTACAAGTTGACAGCCATTACATGTGTTTTACATCGAAATTTGTTCTCCAGTGGTCTTTGGGTATCTGCAACTTGGGCATAACACTCACAACAGATTATACAAAGAATTGGTTTTCATGATCAAACAATTTCATAGTAAGAAAATTATAGATTGGCCTTTGTGGGGATATTTTTATTTTATGTGATCAGTTGTCTTTGTTTTAAACAGTGTATGCAAGACATGCAGCTTTCTGTGTAATACTATTTTAAAACTAGTATTTGTTCTCAGGAGACACATAATATGATAGGAAGACCATGAAAATTTGGAAACATGGATTTCGGGGGGGGCAGGTGATAAAGATTTGTGTGTTCATGTAGCTTCTTTTTTCTTCCTGTTTCAATAGAGGGGGTAAGGGGTGATAAGAATGGGGGCAGGGAGATCTAGAGATGACTTTTCAGAGATTAGCTCAAAACAGATTCACGGGTTGACCCAGATGGCGAACTCCATAAAAATGATAGTTTTAAAACTGATTTCTGTTTTCTTCTCTCCAGGTGGCCTATATCTGAACAAAGCTCATCTTACAAAGTGAATCTTTACAGAAAAACTGAACATTTTCGCTGTGTGACTCTGATAAATATGCTGTTTCAAATCTACAAGCTGAATGGATGCTTTAACAAATAAGGATGGAACAACTGCACAGTATGCCTAACAGCACACATAATAAAGACAACACACAATGAAACGGAAATGAGTGCTCTGCAGGGTTGCTTGCAGAAGCCAGAGATTCCAACTTAATTTTCCAACATACAATATACATGACAGTACATGCAGGCTTACCAAGTACATGCAAAACATGGCAATGACAGGAACACTAGCAGAGAATTGACTCAGGGAGGGGATGTTAGCAACAACTTTAAAACAGACACAGTATATATAAAACATGCTACACAATAAAAATACAAATGTGAATGAAAGATGGGGCAATTGCTTATGAAAGTAAATATTAAGAAATACAAATGTGTCTTGAATAATGAGAACATTGGCTGAACCTTACAGGAGGATAGAAAACTAGAGGGAAGTACCTGAAGCCTGGAGCCCAAGCCTGTGTTATAACCATGCTTCAGGACACTTATGTTTTATGAAGGAAAAAAAGAACCTCCAGGGACAATCATGGAAGAACCTGGTCAATACTGTTTGAACAGCAGTATAAATAAACATTCATTAGGAAACAGTCAAACTAGTTTTTAGCCATGATACAACATTTAAATAATCAATACCTTTCCTCTGGAATGTCCTAGTGGTTTCTTTACACATGTGTGCTTGCACATGCACACGCACACACACACACACACACACACACACACACACACACACACACACACACAGAGAGAGAGAACATTCATTAGGAAACAGTCAAACTAGTTTTTAGCCATGATACAACATTTAAATAATCAATACCTTTCCTCTGGAATGTCCTAGTGGTTTCTTTACACATGTGTGCTTGCACATGCACACGCACACACACACACACACACACACACACACACACACACACACACACACACACGGAGAGGGAGAAAGGGAGAGGGAGATAGGGAGAGGCAGAGAGAGGGAGAGGAAGAGGGGGAGGGGGAGGGGGAGGGGAGGGAGAGGGAGAATACCAAAAGCAAATAGAAGAGATCCTTGGTAAAACCATATAATTGGTCAATTTCTTATTTCTCCAACTGTCTCTTATTTCTCCTGCAAACGTTTTGGGGTCACCTTCCTCCTAACTCGCCTATGCTGTGCTTTGGAGGCAATATTTACATTCTATATTTTAAAAGGCTTCTCCAAAGCATTTAATTATTCAGCCTTACTTCTTGGGGAATTCTATTCAATAACATTTTGTTTATTTATTTATTTATTTATTTTACACTCTCTGTAAAAACATTTTATTTCTTAAGACAAAGTCCAAAGCTACATTAAGATTTAGATTTGAAAAGGAAATAAAACAAAACAATGCAGCTCTAGGAACATCATTACCCACAACATGCAGGAAGAGAAGCTGGAAGCCAGTTGGCTAAGGCACGCCTGCTGGCAGCTGTAAGATAGTCATTTCCAGAAGTTTCTAGTACTGAAGCCTCTTCCTGCCAGGTTCCGGGGATGTGGTTCCTTTCCTGCCAGAACAGAAACCCTGTCCTGCTGATTTCACTCACGACCACTCTTCTCAAACCAGTTGTACTGTCCTTCCTTAACATTTCCAAATTCCTCTCGGTTAATATTTAGCTGTTTCAAATGAGACTTGCTTTTCTTCCGCTACCAACTTTTTTTTCCTAAGTGAAAAACTAACATAAGGTTTTTATAAAATAACTACAAAATGGAAAAATATGTATTTATAAACACTTATCCCCTTTTGCCCAAACACACTTGATTTTAATTTTTGCTGAATCATTCTTTTTGGTTTCAAATCCATTGAAAAATATAGAATTGATAATTATATGAATGGGGTTAAGAGGTCAATGTCCTAGTTTGCTTTTTTGTTGCTTTGATAAAACACTGACCAAAGACAACTCCAGGGAGGAAAGGGTTTGTTTGGCTTACACTTCCACATTACAGTCCATCTTTGTGCGGAGTCAGGAACCCAAGCGGAAATATAAGCAGAAACCATGAAGGAATGCTGCTTATTAGCTTGCTTCCAATCACTTGCTCAGCCACCATTATACAACCCAGGACCACCTGTCTGGGGTAACACTACCATAGGGACTGGGCTCTCTCACATCAATCATTCATTAAGAAAATGTATCAAAGACTTGCCCACACGCCATTCTGCTAGAGGGAATTCTTCAATTTAGTCTTCCTCTTACAAGATGTTGCTAGTTAGTGTCAAGTTGACAAAAACTAACCAGCTTGTCTTAGTCAGGGTTTCTATTCCTGCTCAAACATCATGACCAAGAAGCAAGTTGGGGAGGAAAGGGTTTATTTGGCTTACATTTTCATACTGCTTTTGATCACCAAAGGATGCAGGACTGGAACTCAAGCAGGTCAGAAAGCAGGAGCTGATGCAGAAGCCATGGAGAGATGTTCTTTACTGGCTTGCTTGCTTNCTCTTATAGAATCCAAGACTACCAGCCCAGAGATGGTCCCACCCACAAGGGGCCTCTCCCCCTTGATGACTAATTGAGGAAATGCCCCACAGCTGGATCTCATGGGGGCATTTCCACAACTGAAGCTCCTTTCTCTGTGATAACTCCAGTTGTGTCAAGTTGACACAAAGCTAGCCAGTACACAGCTCAACCAACAACAATGACTCTGTGCCCTGTGTGCAAATACCTGTACTAAATACACAATGAGAGGAATGAGGGTTGGGAATGTGTGCCCTCACATTTTTGGGGGTATGCTTGAAAACCATCAGTAGATTCCTGAAGCTATGGTGAGTGCCAAAGCATATGGAAGTGGCACTATTAGGAGGTGTGGCCTTATTGGAAGAGGTATAGCCTTGTTAGAGGTGTGACTTTGGGGTCTCATATACATGCTCAAGGCTGGCCAGTGTGATCCAAACCCTCCTGCTGGCTGCCTGCAGAACATATTCTCCTCCCGATGCCCTTGGATCAAGATATAGAACTCCAGTACCATGTCTGCCTGGATGCTGCCATGATTCCCACTATGATGATAAAGGACTGAATCTCTGAAACTTTAAGCCAGCCCTAATGAAATCTTTTACTTTATAAAAGTCATCTTGGTCATGTTGACCCTTCACAGCAATAAAACCCTAAGACACATGGCAAATAGATTGGCAATACCTCACCATAGATCCTAACAACATCTGCATACGATTGCTTTCTACATTCCTTATTAAGTCAAGAATTTTCATATTTTCTTATCTGAAGGAAATGGTATTAAGATCCTCTTCAGTATCTTTAATTTGCAGCAGCATAGCCTTTTTACTTTAGGACTGTTATAAAGTAAATTAGAATCACTTACACATAAGTGCTGGGGATATCACAACTGTGGATCTGATAAGCAATATGCAAATAGGTATCATACACAATCTGGATAAAAACTGTAAGAGGATATAGTCTAAGAATGCTAGGCGGAATGATGTAATATTTCCTTCTGACAATCCAAATATTGTGTGAAGTTGTTGAGTTATTTATTTCTATAATATTCCACCCAATATACCAGATCACTACTGACCATGGGTAACTAAACCACTCCAGTCAAAACTGGAGATAAAGGGCTGGGGAGACTTCAAAGGTCAAGCATTTGCTGTGCAAACAAGAGCACTGAAGTTCAGGTTCCAATCCCCACGTGTATGTTGGATTGTAAGGTTAGAAGGGAGGCTCTGCAGTACTTGAGGAGGATTCAGGTTCAGATCGCAGTACCCTCAAGGCCACTCACAACTGTATAACTCCAGTTCCAGGGAAACCAAAGCCCTCTCCTGGTCTCCATAGACACCATATATATGCTACATAGACATATATGCAGTCAAATACTCATATATACAAAATGAAAATAGATAAACCTTTTTCTTTAAGTTGGAAAGGCATAATGGCCTGCCTATTGTCCAGCATTTGGTAGAAAGAGATGGGGGATACCCATGGCAGGCTGGCTAGCTAGGCTACCGGAGGCAGTGAGCTCCACATCCAGAAGACCCTCATCTCAATAAAAATAGTCATTGAGAAAAACGCCCATGCTTAACTTTAGGCCGTATATACAGGCACATACATTCACACAAATCTGTACACACATGTACCCACATATATGCAAACATGCACAAACACACACACACACACACACACACACACACACACACACACATATAAAGAGGAATTACTGCTTTTAGAGAAAGCTCTGGATGGCTCCAAGAAACCAGATTCTGTCTAGGTGTACCATTACCTCATTGCTTGACATTGATTAAGTCACCTTCTCCTCCAGAAACCAGTTTCCTTATCTATGTAATAGAACTGATCAACATTAGGCGTACTGAGACACTGTGTTATTAATTATCCTTCTTGTTGCTCCATCTCCATACACACTTGAATTTATTCCATTTGTGTTGTGTTGTGATCACTTGTTTGAATTTGTGATCCACTAGTATTGTAGTACATTAATCTTACGTTTTGCATATGCAAAACTGTGTGCTATAGTATCTATTATAACCAGTGAAGGAATAAAAGATGGAAAATGGCATTTATGATCATTTTTACTTTGTTGAAGAAAGGTTCTACAGGATTTGGAACATAAACTTGCAAATACTTGCAAATTTCCCAAGGAGTCGAAATTTTCAGCAGATGAAAATACAACAGGCATTTCAAGGGGAAAATGACCAAGGTTACCATTTAATGGTTAATCTGTTCATGGTAGTAAGAGAGCAACTTTCTTAATGAATCGTTCCGTCTGCGGAAGTGATCCCATATCTTAAACCAGAAGCTTTGTAGAGGTCGGGGGGGGGAAAGTGATTTTGTTTTTAAGACTTGGAAATTTATTTTAAAATTTCTCTAAACTTCACTTATTATAGGCACAGAAAGCAGACAGATAACTAGATTGTCTACTTGCCAAAGCTTCAATCAAGCGCAAGAGCGGGATGGTTACTCGGCCAAATAACGTAAAATGTTGTCCTAGTTGAAAGAGCATGAGGATGCAGAAGTTACAGAGCACTCATTGCTAGGAGAAACGCCGCTCTGTGTGTGTTCAAGCATTCACATCTTCACATATCTAGGCTGTTCTGGAAGATTTTATCTTTGTTTTATTACTTTACATTTTGAAACAACTCTGAATACTCAGTCTGAATTCATTTTAGGTATCCTATAAAAATTGAGTTTTTTCTTTCTTACCTGGAAGCCTAAAAAGGATGGTGGTACAACATGCTTGTTTTTTCTAAAAAATACTTCAAAGAATTTAGAGGAATGTTCAAAGTGCCTACAGAGCAGATGTTCACCAAACCAAATAGCGATTTCTTCTAAAGACCATTACTGCAATTCTGTTTTTTTGGGACTGCAAGCAGGAAGAGCACTTAGCATCAAATACCTGTTTAATCAGTCTCAAAGACTAATACACAGAGCCTTCAGCCTGGAAATGTTTGTAAAAAAAAAAAAAAAAAAAAAAAAAAAAAAAAAAAAAGAGCACTGAGTAGAACCTTCAAATTAAAGAACTCGGCAAACTCGAACCACATACATTATGATAAAAAGGACATCTCCAGTAGGATATGCTTATCAAGTACCAAAGCTAGGGAAATGCAAACATAAACCTCATAGTAAAATTGATAATAATAACAATAATATTTCAACTTTGAGGTTTGGAAGAAGAAAGATATTTACCTTCTTGGGTCTTAATTCTCTAGCAGACATGCAGGACCCAAGTCAGAGTAACCAGTGATTGTTGCTTTTTTTGTTGTTGTTTTGTTTTGTTGGTTTTTTTTTTTTTCAAGACAGCGTTTCTCTGTATAATCCTGGCTGTCCTGGAACTCACTTTGTAGACCAGGCTGGCCTCGAACTCAGAAATCTGCCTGCCTCTGCCTCCCGAGTGCTGGGATTAAAGGCATGCACCACCACTGCCCGGCTTTTTAAATGATTTTAAATGAAATATCTATTTGAACGTCATAGTCCTTTCATTTTTAGCCGCCTCTTCCTTCTCCAAGTTCACTCTTCACCTTTGTGGATTCCACTTACATATGTTTATTAGAAAATTGCTAATATCAGTGTGAATATGACTGCTAAGAAAGTATTTAGTGTCGCCCTGGCATTTAGATGTTTGCATTTCAAAGAACTACTCAAGACTCAGAATAACCCAGGGCCAAAATTATTTATTCTTCAGTAATGGATCATTAAGTATACAATCCTGGTAGAATTAAAATTACTTGGGATACATGACATCTTGTTACCCAGGTAACCACTCCCAGTCTGCATTCATGTCAGAGATTCCCTCAGTTTTGTTAAACAGCATAGACTAGTTACAATCCTAAGCGCTGACAATTATACTTCTTAAATACAAACTTTCCCAGAATCCAAAAGCTTTCATGTCATGGATGGAAATTTCCACAGCTGATTGATATCAAAGTGCAGATACACTGAAAATATTACCCCAAATTACTTTCAGCCTATCTATATAAAGTATATCTGAAATATAAATGAACTGTTGTGTTTAAATTCAGTTTCTATCGCCAAGATATCTCATTATGAATATGCAAGTATTCCCAAAAATGAAGCAAATCTAAAATCGGGAACTCCCGTTCTTAAACTTTTTTCATTTGTTGGATGATGGATCTGTATACTTACCATTTACACTCCAGTTGACGATGATTACTGTCCCTGTGCCCAAGACAACTAAACTGTGAGAACTGATGGCTCAGTACAAAGCATGTCCTTGGTGTGTGACATTTATATATCAGAGTCTTACAACAGCTTCTGAACGACCTTACCTGTCATCACAAAATGAACCAGGGTTTTATAATTCAGAAAACAGAAAAGGAAAATCAGTGTACAAATGTGAGAACACTTACATGCATTGTGGTAACACTAGGCTATTTACTTTACTATATTGTACTGTTCATAAACCTCTGCCAGACTCCAGGTAACAGATGCAGTCGGTGGTTACTTACCAGAGAGAAACAGACTGGAAGGAATATGAAGTTGGCATTAAACATCACTGCAATGGACTGAATACTTACTTTCTCCCTCAAATTCACACGTTAGCATCCTAACCTTGAAGGTGGTGGTAGCAAAAGCAAGAAGCTTAGTGAGAAGACCGGGCCCTCGAGCATCCACCCTCATTATCAGGATTACAAAAGCCTCAGACATCTGGCTTGTCGAGTAAAACGGTGGTCATCGATGAACTGACAAGTAGGGTCTCGCTACGTTAGCATCTGTAATCACCTTCTCTTTGCTAGAACAGCAAAGTTAAAAGAAAACATGTTTGTGCTTTTCTTTTTTTTTTTTAAGATTTCTTTATTATTATAGATCAGTACACTGTAGTTGTCTTCAGACGCACCAGAAGAGAGCGTCAGATCTCATCATGGGTGGTTGTGAGCCACCATGTGGTTGTTGGGATTTGAACTCAGGACCTTCGGAAGAGCAGTCAGTGCTCTTGCCCACTGAGCCATCTCACCAGCCCGTTTGTGCTTTCCATAAGCTAACCTATTTGTGGTGTTTTGTTAGAGTAGGCCAGACAGATGAATGGCCTTTAATGTTGATGGAGCAAAATGAAATTGCAATGGATCGCAACAAACATAACAGAGAGTCGGAGCCAGATGACACTCAGGAACCAAGGCAAATGTGCAGTCAACATCCAGGAAGGAGACAAACAAACAGGGAAAGCCCTGCCCGCACTATAGGATGGAAAATCCCTAGGAGAGAATATGGGAGACGTCCATGTGTTACAGCTGTTCCCTGAACTACACTATTTTAAAAGTTCTTTTAAAAGATCTCTTGCTGCAGGTCAGGTATGGCAATGGAAGTCAGGCATGGCCATGGAAAGGAGACCAAAAAATTTTCCTCTAAAAATGTAATTATATTTAAAAATTAGAGCTAGAGAAATTACCCAAGGAAGTGAAGACAATATGAACTAATCACTACCCCCAGAGCTCATGTCTCTAGCTGCATATATAGCAGAAGATGGACTAGTCAGCCATCGTTGGGAAGAGATGCCCCTTGGTCTTGCCCCATACAGGGGAACGCCAGGGCCAAGAAGTGGGAATGGGTGTGCAGGGGAGCAGGGTGGGGGGAGGGTATAGGGGACATTCTGGATAGCGTTTGAAATGTAAATGAAGAAAATATCTAATAAAATAAGTCAAAACAAATTTCTCACTTGGATTTTAAAAAAAATGAGTATCTATTTGAATAAAAAGAAAACTAGAAAGAAAGAGAGAGAGAAAGAAAGGAAATAAAGAAAATAAACAAAGAAAACACAAGAAAGACAGACACACAAAAACAAAATTTATAAACACAAAATTGGAAATCATACTATACAAGCCAAAAACCAGTAAGACAAAAATCCGCAAACAATGTGATATGAGACAAAACATCTATAAAAATGCCATTGAGTTCATCTTGTGTTGGCCATTTACTGCTCTGTGTGTGGTTAATATATCCAGTGAGGCTCCATTCAAGAAGACTAATTGTTCCTTTGCAAGCAGATGTCAACTGGAGATAGCTTCTTGGCTCGAGTTGGGAACAATTTACAGTTCCAAACCAATTTTCATATTTCACAGAAAACCTTCTCCAATGATGAGTTATCTATGTTCCCTCTATCAGCTCTCTAAATAGCATTGAACATGTCGCTATCTGACTTTTCATTAGTCACCTTTGAGACGGTTCATACAAAACTCAAATACAACCCTATTCCATTTGCTCTCAAATTCCTGTGCCCTTGACCATTTGGCATCTCATTAATAAAGTGTCCTACCCATGATTCACGTGCAGTTCCTCACCTAACCAGTCAGATACCATTGATTTCCATTCTTAGAGAACCTGAGAAATTGAACATCTAGTAAGTAAAAGTGTTGGTTCTCGGGTGAAGATTAATTACCTTAAGAATACAAGAATGATGGATACCAATTAGGCCTCAGAAACTGCAAGTTCTTGAGTTTGACTTGTGAATAAACTTTCAGTGAGAACTTCCTTTTCTCCCAGGACTATCTGAAGCTCATCCATGGGGACTGGTGTCTCAGAGGAGACTAGAAAGGTGGCCCACTGACAAATCATTATTTTCAAAGAAGAAAACTTGGACTGGCATGAACTCATCCGTTAATCACACTCAATGCAATTCTTCTAAACACTGAGGAATTTTCTTATTTCTTAAACTATTTACGAAGAGAATTCAATGATGCTGAAAGACACCCGCCTTCACATCTGAAACAGGGTTCATTTTCCTTTACCGGAGGTAAAAGGAACACTTTTTTGTTTGTTTGTTTGTTTGGACTATACTTCTAACGAGACTCCTTTTCTCTCAGAAGAACGGTGAGCAGAGGCACACTTCTGGACCACAACTGCTTTCTCAGGCATCCTCAGCACTGTATCTCTTTCTCAGGCATCCTCGGTACCGTAAGTATCTCTTGGTTACAAAGAGGATACAGTTTTGGTTTTCTCTGGAATGAATAAATGCAGTTAACTTTGATGCATGGATATCGTCAAGCAGATTTTAGCAACTGAACTTCAGCCTCATACTGCAAAATCATGACGGTGCCCTCAACCTTCTCCAGCAAAAATGACATTTTTCTCTTGCACCTAACCAGGAGGCTGAGTCCTTGAGTGGACTTCAAACTAGCTGTTTACTCAAGTTCTACTGTGAAATGTATACTACATAGTACCTGTGCTTTAAGGCTCTATTGTGCTAAGAATCTTCAAATTAACTCAATGACCAAATTCTTAAAAACTTGAATTTGCCTACATCAGCAATTAAAAACTTAAAATCAAACAAGTTTTAGGGTACTATTAAATTTTAGCTCAAATCCAGAAAAGAAAATACATAGAGTAACACTTTTTTTCTTCTAAGACAATGAAAAAGACTTAAAAGGGCAAAGTTCTTTATTGCAACAACAGAACTTAGAAAAAGTGACACAACCTCAATACAGTCAGCATTAAATGAGTTAAGAAAGACTTGGGTGCTCAGGCAATCTGGAAATGCTGGAAGCAGAAACCAAAAAGGAAACAGCACTTCCTATTTAGGAAAAGATAAAGCAGGGAGATTTACATGTGGCAAAACCTTAATAAGGAGAAGCCACGTGCAACAACAGACATGGAGACAGATTATGTAGTACACTGTCTCTGTTATGACATAACCCAGGTGTTTAAAATACAAGTAGATATCACATATAAACGCATGGATACATCAGTCTACATAAACTTATAGATAACTGGGGACATACTGTCAATAAGCTATGCACCTAGCCGGGCGTGGTGGCACATGCCTTTAATCCCAGCACTCNGGAGGCAGAGGCAGGCGGATTTCTGAGTTCGAGGCCAGCCTGGTCTACAAAGTGAGTTCCAGGACAGCCCTACAGAGAAACCCTGTCTCGAAAAACCAAAAAAAAAAAAAAAAAGCATTCAGATATAGACATGTCTAATAAGACATCCTTGTTAGAAAGGTACAGATACGGTCTCTTAGCTGGCCTGAATATAGAAAGCTGGAGAAGACTTTCCATGGAGGGGACCCCTAAGCCGAGACTGAGAAGTCAAGTAGAACTTAGTCTACAAGGAAGATAGTGGGGAAGAGCATTAAGCACTAATTGAAAGGCAAAGGGAAGGGTTGCTCTCAGGGAACTAGAGCGGAGTGAGCAAACTGCCGGCAAAGGACCACACAGAGGATGTTTTAGTCGCACTGGGGGCCTGTGTGATCTCTATTACAACTGCTCAAGTCTGCCATTTAGCACAAAAGCAGGCAGATAAAACCAAAGCAAGTGGGTCTGAGAACTCTGCTCACCAAAACAAGGTAGTGATTTGCCAGACTCTGAATCCAAGTGGCAGGGGAGGCTGGAAAAGTGGACAAGGCAAGGTCCTCAATGACCGTGAGTGTTACGCCAAGAAGGGTGTGAGTGATCAACCTTACTACAGTTTGAGCTGTGAGCTGGAAAGGGAGCCCAGTTAGGGGCTATACCTTCACACTGATGAAAGTTTAAAGACACAGTCTCAAATGCCAATATGAGATCCAACCCAGGGGCAGGGGGAGTAAGGCGCTAATCATTGATCCCCTGATCTCAGAGAAGGTAGAGCAGTGTCATTTGACTCTACACATCACAACATTCCTAATGGGGAAGTCAAATGTCGACAGAATATAGATCCAAGCGTTTAATCTAGTGTTTTAACTCTGAAGCCTTAGCTTCCTAACGTTGCTTTTTTTTTTTTTTTTNTTTTTTTTTTTTTTGGTCTGAGGGGTTGTTGTTACTTGTGTGTATGAGACATACAGCTTCCTTCAGAAATATCATCAAAGTTCACAGGGTGCTCCAAACCTTGCCTGTGCAGTTGTCTGGGGTGCTGCCACCTATTTTCCTGATAACTCTAGTAGCTTAGCATCCCTTCTGTCGGGTACTGCAGCATCTGGCACTCCTATTAAGGATCACTCCTCTCAGCAGGTTCTGTGCTTCCATTAGCATCTTTTCTATTGCCACTCCAGGATCCTCACTATTCCTGTATCAAGCCAGATCCTTTAGAGAAGTAGGGAGAAAATGGCTCTTTCTTGTCTGCCCCTTGTGTGGTTGGTTACCTGGATACCATGTTGTTACTGTGCACAGGATCTCAAACAAACTCATGCAGATGCCACCTAGACTTATTCAATAAGCTTAATCCCACCTGCACGTGTTAGGGGATGAAGGGGAACATCACACTGCCTACACACGTGAACATCTTTCCATGTGAACAAGACTCAAGATCCTCCCCTACAAAAGCTGTGTGTCTCCATCTTCAGAAAAAGCCTGATTCCCAGATCTAACTTATATGAGGTTCCTTACTCTGGTTGTAGCTCACAAACATAGGATCCTTGCCCCCTCCTTGTACTCAACCCTAAGACTCTGTTTTATGGTTCTTTTTCTCTGACTCTATTTTCTGTCCAATTGTCTCTGGGCAAAGGGTGTTTTCTGAGTCTCCCCAAAGATACTTGTGTGTGACTCTACCAAGTGATTTTTCATTTGCTGGGTCATGTTACAGTTATCATTCGGAGTGTTTATATATCCTGATTTAAGTGGCAAGCTCCTTAGTGGCCTACAGATTTTGAAACATAATAAACTTTTATCAAGTATGGGTAGAATCCATCCATCAGCACTAGGACATTTTATATTAAGCAGAAGATGCTGTCACTCTCTACACAGGAAATGAGGGCAACTCCATGTCTGCCGTAGATTAAAAAGTCCAGGCAGATGGCCAGTTACATTGGCCGTTAACGCAAAGTCAGAATTTTCTCCCTTTCTCCTTACCTAGAAAGTACTCGGCTTATGGTACTACAGAAAATGACCTTGTCTTGGTCTGGGGAAGAGAAGAGATGAAATAGAGGAATGTTTTTCCCCTAACTGCTCAATGTTCATTCACATTAGAGAGAAATTAAGCAAGCTATCAGTGAGCCAGTGGCACCCTTCTTCCAGCTGTTGTTGGTGTACTTTAAAACTATACAGTTCATCTCCCACTACTTTATCTTATTGATTTCAAAGGAAATGACAAGGAAAAATACTCTAATTAACACAGACTGTTATTTTACAGTTTCCTAGTGAACTTTACTAGAACCAAAGGAAAATTCTGCCCATGAATTTGCACATGCAAATGGGATAGTTTATTTACCAATGAAAGGTAATGAGTCACAGAAAAAGAGTTTGCTAGAAGTGTGTTTTTCCAGGATTTTCAGTTTGGTATCATTAGCAGCTGTCGGGGTCCAGCCTCGATACAGGATCGGAGTTCTCAACTGAAAGCAGGGATATCTGGAAGGCACGTCATAAATATACACAGACTACTTTTTGGGTACAAGCTGACAGGCAATTTTCCAAGGCTTAAAGTTTCTCTCTTCTCTCTCATTCTCTGCTCTCTTCCTCTCTTGCTTATTCGCTCACGCTCACAACTGCACACACTCTGCACTCTCGTGTGCTCTCTGCTTTTCTCCTGTGCACTTTTCTTTTCTTGAACTCTCACGCTCACACACACCTCTGTGCATTCCCCTTTCACTCTCACACACACACTTCACACACATCACACAAATACACACCACATGCACTCTTCTTTCACACACACACACACACACACACACACACACACACTGTACACGTCTCACATTCTCTCTTCACTCACTCTTCACATGCTCTTCTCATGCTCTCTCACCTTTTTCTTGCCCCAGTCTTTTATTGATACTTCAAAAGCAGGTTTAAAAAAAAAAAAAAAAAAGGACATTGTATAATAATTGCCAAATCAAATTCAAAAAAATAACCACGTCCCACAGAAAATTAAGAATTATAATTGTTCCCCAAAGCTTCAAGCTTCCCTATTCACAGGCCTATAGCCAAAATAATAACTGCAAGCTTATCATTATTTAAACTTTAACTTATCATACTTCAGAGCTCAGAGCTCCGAGGCCAGCTACTTGCATTTTCTTGTGAAGCTCTTATGATACATGACATGGGCAAAGCTGCCAGGCAGTGGCCAGGAAGAATCAAGTTAACCCTTAACTCAATAGTTCTGCTAGCTTTCTGCTTCTGCACATTGCACACAATGACTCTCCTAAGAGTCACAGTGTTTGGACCTAGTTTTACTAATATAAGATGTTATATATTCTATACTTGCTTATCCAGGAACCACTTTCAAATGTTATGTAAAACTTATTTCATAACTTTAATAATTTCCCTTTCTTGGGGTCCCAATGTGGGCTCTATTTCATTTTCTAATAATTTCTTCAAACTTTCTTTGCAAGTCAAGCATTAATCTGGAACTACCATTGTGCAGCTATTACATTGTTTCCAAGATGAGAACACACATTATGTATCTGGACCATTAGGACTGTGCTGTGCTGTGCCCCATGCCTCCATTTTTAATTGTTAAAGAATCATTATATCAAGGAACATCTAGTTTCACAGAATTCACCAGAGTAGAAGGAAAAAGAAGTAAGAAAGTCAGATATAATAGAATAATTATGCACATCAAGGCCAACTGAAAAGCAGTCACACACATATGAAATCTATTCAGCCGTTGTCTGGGGCTAAGGTTAGGAGAAATGGGAACAACTGTTTTTTACAAAGAGCTGCCTCGGGCTACTGAGATGTCTCCATCCCGGCCTACTGCAGGAAGTCCCTGTCATTGTGTGCTATTCCCAGCAAGCAGTTGCTTATCTTTTTACTTATTTAGGTTAAAGTCTACAGTTCTCATTACATGTTTCCATAGATCAAGTAGCTGACCCTAGATATTTTAATTTAAGGACATTTTTCTACTTCCTCAAGAGTCTTGTTTACTCAGTTTGTATCGTTTTATTAAGTCCCCGTAAAAGAAAGACCTTAATTAGAATGTGAACCCATTAACAAACATTTGATTTAAAGCTGAGCTTGTAGTACAAAAATCACTATCTATCTATCTATCTATCTATCTATCTATCTATCTATATATATATATATATATATATATGGAGGGGGGACCTGAAATACAACCATGTCCTGAAGGACCATAGATACAAATCTATTGCTGTTGTTGTTCCAACTCTCCTTGAAAACATGCTAAAACTATTTAAAAAAAAAAAAAAGCAGGCTGGAGCTGTGGCTTCATGGTAAAGGGTTTGTCTAGCATGCATAAAGCCCTGAGGTACATTATCAGCACCACTGATTAAATAAATGACTAAGTGAATGGATGAATGAATGAATGAATGAATGAATGAATAGCAGTGAATAGATAACTATTTTTAAAATCCAATTTTCTGTTATTCATAATAGATACATCTAAAATGTAAACAACCAACCAATATCTCTTGACTAGAGGCAGTGGCGGCAGATTCTAAGAAGGACATCCTTGCTGTCTTCCTAGGAGATCGAAGGACATGAGAAATGGCACTGCAATCACTGAGTTCATCCTCCTAGGTTTCCCTGGCATCCAAGGCTCAGAAGCCCTTCTCTTCATAGTGATCTTTCTCATCTACATATTAACCCTTTCGGGCAATGGGCTCATTATTGTCATTGTCTGGGCTGAGCCCAGGCTTCAAACTCCAATGTACTTTTTCCTTTGCAACTTAGCCTTCCTAGAGATCTGGTATACCACCACCGTCATCCCAAAACTGCTAGAAACCTTTGTAGTACCAAAAACAGTCATCTGCACTGCCTGCTGCCTGCTGCAGGCCTTCTTCCACTTCTTCCTAGGCACCACTGAGTTCTTGATTCTGGGCAGCATGTCTTTTGACCGCTACCTGGCCATCTGTAAGCCCCTCCGTTACCCCACCATTATGACCAGCAATCTCTGCCTACAGCTGGCCCTCAGCTCCTGGCTAGCAGGCTTCACCATTGTCTTTTGTCAGACAATGCTGATCGCACAGTTGCCATTCTGTGGCAACAATGTCATCAACCATTTCTACTGTGACGTGGGTCCCATCTTGAAAGCTGCCTGTGCCGACACCAGCATATTGGAACTACTGGGTCTCCTGGCAACGATCCTTGTGATCCCAGGGTCACTCCTCTTCACCATCATTTCTTACATCTACATCTTATCCACCATCCTGCGGATCCCTTCGGCCACTGGCCGCCAAAAGGCTTTTTCTACTTGTGCCTCTCACCTGACAGTAGTCTCTCTGCTCTACGGCGCTGTCTTGTTTATGTACCTGAGACCCACAGCACACTCCTCCTTTAAGATTAATAAGGTGGTGTCTGTGCTAAACACTATCCTCACACCCCTTCTTAATCCCTTTATTTATACCATTAGAAACAAAGAGGTGAAGGGGGCCCTAAGAAAGGCCATTACTTGTGCAAACAGGCATCATGCAAAATGAAACCTTCAGTACACCAAAAAGAGCCGAATGCAGACGCCAATGCTGATAGTGAGGCAAACCTGTAGAACAGTTTGACAAAGGTCTCCCCCTAAATATCAGAAATTCTAGTACAGTGTTATCCAAAGACAGAGAGCTAAGAAAGCAAACTGGTTGGTAGGGTCCCCATTAAATTATCTAAAATGAATGTATATTTGTTATATATAAATGAACTGGGATTTCTCCTTAGAGAGGAAAAGTTTCTGAAATCTTCAGCCAAAACATCTTAAGATTCTTTAAGATACATGCAGCAGAACTCAGGACTTGCTTAATTACACGCTAAAGGGAAAAGAGCAAAGTCAGACAAATGTCAGTAAGTTTTTAAAGTGTGTGAAGAATCGTGTTCCCCCTCGTTTATTGATAACTGTTAGATTTATGCAGCAGCAGAAAGAGACAGGAAGTCTGGATTTCAATAAACAGGGCTGTGTTTATTAGCATACATAGTGAGGGGCAGCCTCTCTCCCAAGGGAAACTTGGGATCTGGCAAGGAAAAAAAGCTGGCTTTGACTGTTTACAAGGGCAGGGTAAGGGGCTAGGAATGAGGAAGCTGTTCCAGCCACAGGGGCCACAGGACTCTCCTTCCTGAAAGCACCGGCCCAAGGGAGATAAGCTCTCGTGGGAGACTGTCTTTACAGACATTCCTTTCTGTGCTGGCCAGTAAGGCTTAGCAAAGTCATCTATAATCTCATAGGAATCCTGTTTTACCACTGAGACACTCTATCAATAGCTGCATCTTGCTGTCCCATGCACAAGGCATCCCATGCCTCATTTTCTCAGCCCTATTGCTTTTCTGTAAGAGAAATGCACTGGAGTGTCCTTGTCAATGCTGATGGTCTTTCAAAAAATGTCTGAAATGAACCCACTTTCTGTTCGATTAGTTGTTAATAAAGTTCCCTCTACCTTGACATGATACACAATTTTAGGCAAGATGAAAGGGACTCGTTCCCAGGTAGTATAAAAACTCAAGGGTATCTTGTAAAAACATTCTGATTCCTATTTTGTGGATTATTTCAGTTTCTAGAATTTAGTCCCAGTAGAACAGGCACAAACACAAGATGCCTCAGAGCTAATATCACTGAAAGCCTTGTTGGAGAACTCCATTTCTGGTTTCTATGAAGTTCATGACTGTGAACTTGCAGACTTAGCATGCAGAGTCCCTAAGAAGCAAACACACACTTGGGCAAGATATCTGCCATAACTCTACTGATGATGCCAGCGAGTTAGCTTGTAGAGAGGAGTATTACATATGCCCTTCTCCCAAGGATGAAGACTACCATTTAAAGCCCATCAAAACCCAACATTTTAAAAGGATGTTTGTACATTCCTTTTGTTATCAAATTGAACACAAAAGCCGGGCGTGGTGGCACAGGCCTTTAATCCCAGCACTCGGGAGGCAGAGGCAGGGGGATTTCTGAGTTCGAGGCCAGCCTGGACCAGGACAGGCTATACAGAGAAACCATGTCTCGAAAAAAAAAAAAAATGAACACAAAAAAGCAGGCTGTATGAGAAAAGTGTTATTATCTCAATTGCTATACCTTACATTCACTAAGAAAAAAGCAGCTGCATTGGAAGTGATCAGGGCAAATGGTCATTGGAAGGTAAAGTGAGAGCATAATCCTGTGGATTTTACCCAAAGCCATCTAGAAAATAGTGGAAATTGCCTTGGATAAGAAAATGGAGTCATCTTTAACAGTCTACAGAGAATAAAGTAATAGTGCTGAAAAGAAGAGAACAAAGGGCCCAACATGGTACAGGAAAAGTCTGTGTCTATTTCACCAGGCCAAGGGATGCCCAGGTAACTGGACAAAACCTATGTGTCCCTTACACATCCTTGCCATGTGTTTGAGTGTGGAAGTTATTAGCACTTGAATCAGTGGGTCTCAGTCAATCTGTTGTGGGCTAAACAGAAGAGAAAAGCAGGAGAGAGCAAAATATCCTCTTTTGAGGCAAGGCATTGTTTCATCCTGATATACCAAGAACCTGATCCTGGTACCTGCTGATGCCGGTTTACAGCGACACCCCACCTTGCTGATGCCGGGTTTACAGCGACACCCCACCTTTAACTCTCTGTTCTGGGGCTGGATGTCGCCACCAGTTTCTCAGTTCTCCATTCTGCAGTCCACACAGATCCTGCACCATCTCAGCCTCCTTAACTGGAAGAGCAAATTCTCTTACTAAACCTTCATTAGTTAGTACTCTTCTCCGGGTACTTAGCCCTGTTAACAACAGAATTTTAAAATGGACTAAGAAACCTCAAAGATGATTTTATTAGGAAAAAAAAAAAAAAAAAAACAGAGCAGGCAAACTAAATTTCAGTTTCAGCCCCTGCCTAGAGAAGGAAAATGGACAAGAGGAAGAAAGGAAACCTGTCATTTATAAGCAGTCACACAGAGCAGGGGAGGAAGGGATACTTCAGAATGCAATGGAAAGGCACCAAGTAATAGAAAAAGCATACTTTGGCTCTGGCCAGTGTCCTCAGATAAAGTTTTTTTTAAAAAACGAAGGGGAGGAGGAGGAGGAGGAGGAGGAGGAGGAGGAGGAGGAGGAGGAGGGAAAAACCACCTGAGTCAGGACTCAGAGGGGCAGGCAGACCTGCTCATCCTGGCACTGACTCTGCCTGAACTGAACAGAATCAGGTTTCTGAAAAAGTACATTATCTCATATTATCTCATTAAAGGGATAGCTTCACCAACTCCCATGTCTTTTACCATGGTATTAAGTGAACCTGCATTGTGGTGGGGTGATCAGGTGATTGACTGGGCACAACTGGATTAATTCTCATGATTGCCGGGTCTTCAGCCAGGCAAGAGGTAGACTCCACTCCTTTGACCAAAGAAAAACAGTTTTCTTGTTGGGGCTTCAACAGAGCCCTGATCAAGGGTGCTGTAACATCCTCTGCAGAACCGTAACTGCCTCTCTAGCAAAAGCAATTAACATGTCCAGTTCAAAGTATGCTAAACAGTCTCTAGCAGCTTGTCCCACGAACGGAAATGGTTTTCAAGAAATGGCTGAAAGGAGAAGACTTGGACATGTCACTATGTGACATTCAGGGCAAAACTGACTATAGAAGTGTTAGGGACAAAGACAAAAAATGAACAACTTGGATCAGGGAAGACAGTGGCAAAGAGGCACCAAAATAGCACACAAAGGTTAATAGAGAACACCATTTTCTTACTGAGCTTCAGTCTACATTCCAGTTTTTAGTTCTAAGACCAACAGTTTGTGTTTTCTCAAGACGGACAGAGTTGACAGGCAGATGTTCTGGCGGCCCGGCAACAGCTGTGCATGAAGGAGCCAGCATTCAAATCCAAACCTTTCATTTTTTTATTCTTCCATGCTTAAAGGAAAAGAAAACTGCGTGGGAAGGAGGGGATTCTCTTGTGGAGATGTAGATACCAAAACCAACATGAAAGATGAAAACAAAACCCTGTAGGAGGTAAACAATGAATCCCACGCCTAAGAAGGTGATTGATTTGCCGCAAAGGGGACTGGCCATAGAGGGCAGCAGTCCAGGGAATGCTTCCCGGCATGGGTCTCACTGGACGAGCCCCAGGCTTCAACCAACAGAAACACATCGAGTGGACCAAACCTCCTACAGCCTAGACAGGCTCCAGCACCGCCTGGAGGTGGGGCGAGTGGTCGCTTCCGGTTCCGGGCGCAGAGGACCCACGTGTTCCGACCCGCTGGGCCCCGCGCGACTCGGATCCCGCTCGGCTCTTTCGGCCGGGAGTGGGTGGGGGAGCACCGGGCAGGGGAGGAGCCGCCGGAGCCGCGGGAGACGTGAGTGTCGGGGACCTGGCCGGCGAGCGGGCACCGCAGCGGGCGGGGAGTGGAGGCCGGGAAGGGCGGGAGCGTTGGGAGGGGCAGCAGACCCCGCCCCCCCGGCGCCGGGGGACAGCGCCTGCCAGGGAAGGGGTGGCGGCGGGGTCCCCGCGGCCTGGGCGTTGTAACCATGTCACCTCCTCGCGGCCGGAGCCGGGACGTCCGGAGACAAGGGTGGCACTCCAGGCTTCTCTGCCCATCCTTCTTCCGCCCCCTCCGGGGGCCTGCGGACATGCACTGTGCCCCTCGGATTGCGTCCATACCAACCGCTCCCGTGCCCTAGAAGCCAGTGGGGTGTAGCCTAGGCCCCTCGGCGCCCACCTTCCCTTCTCATCAGACTTTTCACTCTGCATCGCACATTGCTCCAGAACCCTCCCTGCAGCTTGCTGCCTTCCCTGCGGGCCCCGCCCCCTTCACATGCGATCTTATCACCTGTGATCCTTGTCAGTCCTTGGAGACTGGGGTAGCCGGCTAGCGTGTGGCTCTCACCTGGCTTAGTGACAGGCTCAGAACTTCCCTGTAGAGCTAGATAGAGGCTACTGTCTGCACTTGGAACTTCTCTCTTCCTACCCCTGACAGCCAGTTCGGGGACCTCTTCTCCGCCTCATCTCACCATCTGTGGGACTTTCCGTAGTGGACTGAAAGTTTGCTAGTTTATATTCCATGGCCGACCTGGTCCTCTCACACACTTTCTTCCCCCTGGGCTGTGGCTGTCTCGTATTCTACACAAGGATAGCGCTGTCTTTGCTCTGTGCTGAACTCCCCCAAAGGGAGATCTATAGGTCCAGCTGATCTTGAACTGTCTTGGTCGTGGATAGAAGTGCCACATCCAGGGTCTGGCTGACAGACTATCCTGTCCACAGTCTACAGGTGACAGCCAGGGAAGCTTGTGGCGACGAAGTGTTCTCTCTGTGCAGCTTTTTCTTTGAACCAGCCCCATGGACCTTAGTCCAGAAAACAGTTTCAGTGAGGTGTCAGGATGGCTGTGAGAGGCTTGTTGGGAGAAGCAAGTGACAGTGGGATATTTTGGGGCCATCAGTCTTGAGTCACTTTCTACCATTGCTGCCTAACATAAAAGGGTTAGGAGGAAGGTGGTACATTTTTCTTCTAGACATCTGCTGACCTTTCCTCCTGTCTCCTATGCACACACCACTTGCATTCTACCTGAATAATTGCAGGAGACAGTCATTCCAAGGCCACTGCAAGATCTGCATCACTATTGAGGGACTCCTGTCATTTCAGAATATACAGGTTCGGTGACCCACTTGACACAGGTATAAAACCTAGACTTTGTGTTTTATTTTCCTCCACTTGCCTGAATGTCGGCATCACTGGATAAGTTTGTGCTTTTTTGCATGAAACCTCAAATTTACTTCCTTTTCCCAGGTAGTGGGTATCGAGTTAACATACCTGAAGTGGTGCTCTGTGTTCTGTATTGATCACTTGGGGAAACACTATTTTTGGCCAGATCTCTCTCATGATACCTGCCTTACAGAGGTTTGAGGACAAAGACTTGCAAATACTAGTAGTGTTGACTAATCTTTGATGGGTCATCTTACCATTCGAGTGTACCATTCATCTTACCATTAAGTGCTTTTTAAACAGAAAGCCAAATGCTGTATCATCTTTTGTGGCAAGTTAAGATGAAATTCTGATGAGGATTGGTTTCTGGTTTGGTTTGCTTGCTTGCTTGTTTGTTTTAAGACAGTGTCTCTCTGTATATAGCCTTGGCTGTCCTGGAGCTCACTGTATAGACTAGGCTGGCCTAGAACTCAAGCCAGCCTGTGTCTGCTTCTTGAGTGCTGAGAGCAAACGCTTGCAAGCAGCTCCCTTGATTCCCTTGATAAAGAGCATCCCATTCTGATCACAGGTCAGGTCTCATTCTAGGTTTCGATGTGAATTCCTGAGATTGCTAAAGGCCCTACTGTTCCCTGATTAACTTCTTCACGGCTTCTTCCCCACTCTGCTCAGCACTCGGAATATTAGGAGATATAAAATTGAGGTTCAGTGTATGTTTCTGAACTGAATCAAATCTGTGTACTTCTCCCCTCAAAGTTTCTCTCCATTGATACTAAAGCAGTCTGTCTCTATTGAACAGTAAAGCGAGGTAAACTTGATTGATAAATTCCCCCAAAGAGCTTAGAATGCTTAATACCAAATTCCTACGGCTGTCTGAATGAAGGACGTATTACCTAGGCGCCCTGGCACCCAACAATTGCAGTACTTCTGTTGGGGCGTGTATTTATTGAACTTCTTTCCCTGCAAACTACCTGGAAGAATGCTATAGGTCTAGGAACGTATCTTTGCTTAGGGGTCCCAGCTTACCAAGGAAAACAGACATTAAACTGCCCACGAGGAATGACTGCTGGAATTTCCTCTGTGCTCTCAGATCCTGCTAGGTCAAACGACAGCTCCCAACCTTTGCCAACATATATACGCAAGAGAGCCTCAGACCAAGCGAGAAGGAAATCACCTAGCATAGAGCACTAGGTAACCAGGATGTATTGATTGTATACACATAGACAGTAACTTGTCCTAATACCGTCTTCTTATTTACCCTTTCCTATTAAGTGATCCTTTCTCTGTTGTAAGATTATTATTGACTGTATTTGTTGTGGGAATTTAAATATATCTGCATAACTTTGGCTGCCAAATAATAAACGCTGTTTTCTTCCTGGTGGGTGTCAAGTGTGATGTCCCTTACATTTTCAGCTTCAGATTAATTTGTGGCATTTTGTCTTAAATTTGTATTTAAAGATTGACGCACATTATTTAAGTCAGTAACTAATTCTAGGTACGACCCATTAAATGTAGGAGGATTCACTTCATGTGGAGGTTAATGAACATGGTCATAATGGCCAGATATGCAGGTTTTGTCTCTTAAAATATGTATTATCTCAGTTCTTAAATAAACCTCTTTCATTATCCCCTTGTGAATAAAACAGTAAAAAGAATTTGTCTGTGTTCCTCTTGAAGCCCCTCCTTAGCATCCTAAAATCTGGAAAGCTTCTCAAAGGATGACCCAATTCTTTGCCTTTAGATAGAAAAATCATCTCCTTCAAAATGAGCTGATTGATACAACTGGTCCAGGATGCCACATCTTACAAAGTAGAGCAGGGTATAGGATGTGAGTCTTCTGTCTCTATTGCTACCCATATCTGTGTGTATGAGGAAACATATTATTAATTTTCAATTTACCATATTGTCAATGACATTTTTTATCCACCTTAAACCTTGCTGTTGACTATAAAGGCAAAGTTCAGAGCAGAAGATAATTAAGCCTCTGACCACACTGACCATCTTGTACAGCCCCTACTTATTTGACCTCTCCTTCCTATCTTCTCATTTTCCATTCCTCATTCTGTTTCTTAAAAGCTATTGTAATAAGCTTTGAGCCAATATTCTCGTGCTTTTCAAATATGACTTTTATGAGAGAAAAGGTGGCAAAACAAAATCTTTCTCAAGGTGGGGCTGTAGCCCAGTGGTAGAGCACATGCCTAAAATGCAGAGTTCTGAATTCCATCCCAGGACTTCGGAATTAAACCAGTTCCAGCATGGTTAAGGCACACTGATCATGACATGCTAGAAGGCCAAAAGCCAGGGAATGCATCACTCTCACTTTCTTTGCCTTCCGGGTTGAGCTTTCACAGGACTTGACATATTCGTGGATATGAATCACATGCATCCTGCCAACTGCAGAAAGGGAAGGGTCTTTGCTTTGGGTAAGTAGAAGCCTTCCTGATTCCATCTTCAGCTAAAGACTCAATCACCAAGGTTCTGCCCATCTGTGTTCAACAACTTACTTAATTCAGTTTACAGTGCCTCCAGAGCAAGGACTGTTTGCTTTTGGTTTGAGTTTAACACTTCATTTGCGGTAAGACAATAAACAAGCCAGCCCTTCCCCTCATTTTTCTTTTGTAATTAGGAAGAAATAAAATGGACTGTGTGCTTATTTTCTAAGTCTTGATTTCTCAAAAGAACTTAAAGCTTGAAGCAAAAAATAATGAGCCATACTGAACATCTACCCTATGCCAGATTCTATGCCAAGAGATTTGTATATCATTTACTCCATAAAATAAGCATTTGAAATAGGCATGTTAACCACATTTCAAGGGTCAGGTTGAGAATTAGAGAAATTGTGCCATGTGACTTATGAGAGTAGAGATACATACTCAAAATTCCAAAGCCATGTTACCATTACATGGGAAGCAGTGGTGTGCATCTGTAGACATAGCAGTTGAAATAAGGTCAAGAATTTTGCAAGTGGAATGGCTGTATTGTTACATCCTTTTGTGGCGCAGCAGCATTGGAAGAGAACAGTCAAGAGTTTAGTTTGGTGTTTTGTTTGTTTTTAATTTGAATTCTAGAACAGCTTGAAGGCCCTAGTAAGCCCCTCCACTAAGCAGTTGTTTTCACAGTTCCAGACTATGAGGCTACATTTGTCACTTAAGTTTTGTGACTTTTCCTGGAGAGATGTGACCAACTATCCCCACAAGATAAGACATGAATGACAGATCAAAGAAATTCTTCTACCCATATAGGTTGCTAAGTCATTGAGTTCATTAGTAACAGCTTGAGTAAAGGGCTACTCATAAGCACAAAGGTAACTATGTCACCAAAAAGTTCACCCCAACATGGACAACAACTCTTGTAGCTGTGTGCCCATAGTCTTGTTCAGTCTCAAGGTGGCTCCACCAGAGTCTTCACCACCAGTTGTTTCCTGTTTGTATCAGAAGAGGGGGCTGATGAATCTTGTGTATAAGCTTCCTAAATGAATGACCTTTCTGAGCCTAAGTGTCATTAACTTATGAGACTTATGAACCATACCCTCTGCCTTTCCAGAGGGGAATGGTTTATTTGGAAGGAAATAGCTACACGGGATTCACTCCTGTGGCTCTTACGTTCTTACCACTCTGCCTTCCAAGATCTTCCCTGACCCTTTACAGGGTAAAAAAGATGGCTGGATATTTTCTACCATTCCTACCTGAGCATAGGGGCCATAGTAACAGTCACTTATTCTTAGCAGTTTGACAGATTGTATCAGTCTCTGCAGTTTTACAATACCCACTTGGGGGGACAGCCTTTTCTTCCACATTAGAGGCTGATGACAGCAGAAATCTTTAACAACTGTTTCAAGGACAGGTAGGTGCATCACATTCATATATTAAAACAGAAACAGTAGTTAGTTTCTTTTTTTTTTTTCTTTTTTTTTTATTAGATATTTTCTTCATTTACATTTCAAATGCTATCCAGAAAGTCCCCTATACCCTTCCCCTGCCCTGCTACCCAACCCACCCACTCCTGCTTCCTGGCCTTGGCATCCCCCTGTACTTGGGCATATAATCTTCACAAGACCAAGGGCCTCTCCTCACAAAGATGGCCTACTAGGCCATCCTCTGCTACATATGCAACTAGAGACACAAGCTCTGGGGGATACTGGTTAGTTCATATTGTTGTTCCTCCTATAGGGTTACAGACCCCTTTAGCTCCTTGGGTACTTTCTCTAGCTCCTTCATTGTGGGCCCTGTGTACCATTCAATAGCTGACTGTGAGCATCCTCTTCTGTATTTGCCAGGCACTGGCATAGCCTCACAAGAGACAGCTATATCAGGGTCCTGTCAGCAAAATCTTGCTGGCATATGCAATAGTGTCTGGGTTTGGTGGTTGTTTATGGGATGGATCCCCGGGTGGGGCAGTCTCTGGATGGTCCTTCCTTTTGTCTCAGCTCTGACCTTTGTCTCTGTAATGCCTTCCATGGGTATTTTGTTCCCCATTCTAAGAAGGAACAAAGTATCCACACTTAGGTCTTCCTTCTTCTTGAGTTTCATGTTTAGCAAATTATATCTTGGGTATTCTAAGTTTTGAGGCTAATATCCACTTATCAGTGAGTGCATATCATGTGTGTTCTTTTGTGATTGGGTTATCTCACTCAGGATGATATCCTCAGGATGTATCCATTTGCCTAGAAATTTCATAAATTCATTGGTTTTAATTGCTGAGTAGTAATCCATTGTGTAAATGTACCACATTTTCTGTATCCATTCCTCTGTTGAGGGACCTCTGGGTTCTTTCCAGCTTCTGGCTATTATAAATAAGGTTGCTTTGAACATAGTGGAGCATATGTCCTTACTTCAAGTTGGAACATCTTCTGGGTATATGCCCAGGAGAGGTATTGCTGGATCTTCCGGTAGTACTATGTCCAGTTTTCTGAGTAACCGTCAGAAAGTTTATACCAGCTTGCAATCCCACCAGCAGTGGAGGAGTGTTCCTTTCTCCGCATCCTCGCCAGCATCTGCTGTCACCTGAATTTTTGATTTTAGCCATTCAGACTGGTGTGAGGTGGAATCTCAGGGTTGTTTTGATTTGCATTTCCCTGATGATTAAGGTTGTTGAACATTTTCTTAGGTATTTCTCAGCCATTCAGTATTCCTCAGTTGAGAATTCTTTGTTTAGCTCTGTACCCCATTTTTTGATGGGGTTAGTAGTTAATTTCTTAACCCTTGGTCTTCCTGCCCTCTGTAGCCACAAATATTTGCTTTTACTTAACAGAAGTAGCTATCAGTTCCTCTTATAGAACAACCATTAAAATCTAAGCAGAAAGCAATTGTCTGCATATATAATGGTTGTGCCATTATTGCAACAGCTATGTTCATAGTATATAGTATATAGAATTTATAGAGCAGGACTGTTGGTGACATTTCTCTCACAGTAGACTGCATAGTACCTTCTGGCACTGTGAAAGCCCTTCAGCAGGTAAGAACCGTCAAGCTCAGTCCCAGATTGATTTCTCATGTTCCATAGACAAAGTAGGCAGTGTCTTCAGTAATAGTCTTACCATTTGTTTCTAATGTAAAACCAACAGCAGTGCCAATAGCTTATAGGGAAGTGGGGTAGGAGGTGAGCAGGGAACTCAGTCTCCTTGGCCAGTAGCTCATAGCAAGTCACTCCTAACATTGGAATTTTCACTCAACTTCAGAGACTGGTTTTCCTCATATTGCTTTAGGTTACACATACTCTGTCTCAAGGAGGCATACGTACTTACATTTCTGTTTCTCTGCTTTGATACATGGACTGCCCATCTGTACTCATGTCTCACAGCCTCATGAATCAGGCTATGAGGGACTATCTCATTCTTTGTTTTAACATCTGTTCAGTTAAAACTTTTCATGCATAGAGCATTCACTTTGGTATTGCTGAATCATGAATTTCCCCTTTTTTATTAGAGGTTAAAATTGAGGGGGTATGTTCTTTTACTTCTGACTTACCTTTGCCCTCTTCACTCACTTATTTTCCCAGTGGGATTCCAGTTTTTAGTCAGGGGGTGGAGTGAAGTGCTTTTTTAGCAGGGTTCTAATTTGTATTGTCTTCCGTGCACCTGCCAAATGCAGGAAATGACAGCGCAACACCCCATCTTACCAGGGTTTTGCTTGCTTGCTCGCTTGCTTGCTTGTTTGCTTGCTTGCTTTCTGCACCTTCTGCTGAATCAGAGGATAGCATCCACGTGTCTTTTTTCATGGCAGAATTCCTTTTACATGGACAAGTGCTTTCCAGACAGACAGCTGTGACTTTTCACTTACAACAGTGGCCAAAACTGTTGCTATAGCCTGCTTATGGCCATAGCCCATGTATTGTACTTTCAGGATTGGCATAGATTCTCAAGTTTAATAGCATTTCTGGGAATGTCCCCAAAGTCACCTGATAGGCCCGGTTCCCTGGGGAAGCATGCCACCTCATAGCATGTAGATAAGATGACAAACTTAGTGTTCCCTCAAAGGACACTTGATTCTCAGTGGCTTTACCTTGGGTGGCATGTCTTATCACCCATTCGTGGAAGCACTACAGAAAGGAAGCACACTATCCTCTGGCACATGCAGAAAGGTTGTCAACATTGGAATTGCCTCTGTAAGTGCTCTGGTCTCAGATCAGTGTTAGTGCGTGCCTCAACCCATCATTGTCACTGTGCAGCTGCTCCTCCCCAACTCATCTTTGATCCTTTCAGATTCTGTGTCCTTGCTAGTCGTGTTGCATGCCTTTTGAATGGGCATGTGAATAAATGTCTCTTCACACACCCTCCCCCCCAATAAAGTGCTGACAACATACCAAAAAGAAATTATTCCATCCAGACCTGATTTCGTGGTCTGGTGAATTTATTAGGGTTATTTACAAAAACATGGGTAAATCAAAGGCATTTACATCACAGAAAAGGTCTGTCCTAGCATGGGTGGAATCATAAAACTATCTGTCACCCTGGATCTCCCTACTTAAAGGCAGTGCCACCAAGGAGTTTGCTCTTCACAGCAGTTGCTTGCTGCTCTTGTAGTCTTGGGGACTGGGCTTGATAGATGTAACAACTTACTGAGCTTCCTGAGTTTTGTGGACATCCTAAGCCTTGTTTCATTAGTTCCCTAAGTTTTTCTGAGCTTCACTCTTTCCTCAGGAATGTTTCAACTTAAAGGAAATGGCTATACACACAATATCTAGATCTACTAAATATAATCATTTAAGTCCAAATTGCTAGTTAATTGTCTGAAGACTATTTTCCAGTAAAAAGTCAAGTCACCCTTTTCCTGTAGCTACAAAAGATGTCTTTTAGAGTACGAAATTGATAATTCTTTTATGTCTTCTGGTTTTCTGTGCTTAAGAGAACTGAATTAGCCACTTCTGTCATGTGACATCTTCAGGTAAGGGACAGAGAAAGCTAAGCCAAGATTGGTTAAAAAAAAGATCTTAGTTTCCCCTTGCCTCCTTCCAAATCATCCCTCTTGTACTTAGCAATGCATACTCAAAAAGGCCAGGTCATAAGACTGCCCCATCTTATGAAGTGTCTTTGCAGACATTTTCTAGGTGACTCATCTAAACAAATCATTTACTATTCCCAATCTGGTTATTATGGACTCCCACATGAGTATCCAAGAGCCATCCCACCTCAGGCAGCTACTAGGAGAGGGCCACTGGTGATGGGGAGTGAGCACTGGGTAGAATGGCCAGAAGCCCAACCCCCAGGAACTTGCTACAGAGCGACCAGGGTTGATGCCAGGGTTTTATCAGGCTGTGGAACTTTTCCAAGGACACCAAAGAAAGATAATGGAATTGGAAAGCCAACAAATTGCAGGTATCATGCATGTAACCTTGCACATCCCATGAACTGTAGGGTAAGCAGTGAAAACCAGTTATTCTTGTCTCCATTAATGCCTGACATTTGCGTAGTATATTTTAATTCATGCCACTCCACTGCATTAAAGTAGTTATTTACAGGACTTTACCTTTTACAGGGGTTGGTTCTGGTATGTGTGAATCTGGAGCTGGATCATGGTTCTTTTGGAACATAATGTATATATAGCTTTGCCCAGCTGCCATGCCTATCCAACCCCATCTCCTGCCAGTGCAAGGAATCCTTCCCCTCTTCATTGCTGACCTCTTTCCCTCTATCTGAGAAGCGAGCAGCAGGAATATCAACTGTGGAACATTTAAAGTGTTAAAGCAAGGCTGGGTTGGTTTTTTGGTTTTTTTAAGCGTAAAATCACTCAAAGCAGGATTCCTTCTTTCAGAACTCACAGTGTATGGAACCTTTTTGGACATGATGCTCCTTGAAGACCAAGGGAATTTCTAGATTACTTCACTGATCTGGTTCTCAGACTTTTAAAATAATAGAGATCTTTTTATTAAGCTAAGTTACCTTGTATAGCAACTCTGTTTATCTGTGTTGCAGGTGAATATTAGCATAAAGGGAGATATATATATATATATATATATGAGTAAACAGTGAGTATTGACATTAAATTAATGTCTGGTTGGTGTTTATTAAAGCTGATTGAAATCTCAAGAAAAAATATTTTTTCAAATGCCCAGTTATGTGTAATGTACATTTGAGTTATCCCTAATGTGACCTGAGGATTACTTATGACTTCATCACACTTGAAACTTGGGAATGTCTTGTTTATGTACTATACAAACAATAAATTTTTCTTTATTCAGCACACATTTTGCTGAACACGTGACTAAGTACTAATTCATATGACATAGTAGCTATCCTTCCCAGAGACAGAAACTCAGTAAATGTTCTCTGCCCTCACCAATTATGAAGCAAGTACCTATTTTTTTGCTAGACTTTGGTTAGGGCACAGTGTGCTCCTCCCTTCAGAGTCTTACAGTCTCCTGAGTAATACTGCCACTGGAGGAACAATTTTATAACACAGTGTACACTGTGATATGGAGAGCCATGTTTTTACTCATCATCTAAGAGGGATCAGTGGGGCAAACTCAAAATAGATCAGATGGAAGAGTGGAGCCAGGCAAATGAAGGCTTAGGATAGTTCATAGAGAAGCTTGAGAAATCTTGGTAAAGGGAAACAAGATGTAAAATACTAATTTGAGCTGGCTCTCATGGAAGTGGCACTCACAGTAGAAAAGAGAGGCCCCAAGAGATCTGGTCTTGAATTTTGAGTATCAGAGAAATTCTTTGGTGAGACAAAAATCTCTTGGGGGACTGGAGAGACAATTCAGTGGTTAAGAACACTTGCTCTCACAGAGGTGTTCCCAGCACCAAATGTCAGGTAGCTTACAGTCACTCTTCTGGCTGTCTCAGGCACCTGTACATACATTAAATCTCAGTCTAAAAAAAAAAAAGACTTGAGGGAAGAGGTTCAAATAACATACTGAAACTACTTTTTCAGGAATACCGTGAAAAGGTAACATTAAAACCAATCCAAGATTACTAAAACCATTAGTGCTGAGCTAGAAACAAATGAAATTCTGTCCATTTTTCTGTCCATTTTTTATTCTACCAGAATACAAAACAACAACTACAAATAAATAAATAAATAAAAACTTCACTAGAGATGAGCATATGATTAAAAACAAAAATGCAAGCTATCAAGTAGTAGAGAAATTTAGCATAAGATGTCGTAAGAATAATAGTACTAGTCAAGATGGTTTAATGGGTAAAGGTGCTTACTGCTAAGCTTAGTAACCTGATTCTTAGAACCCAATTGGTAGGCAGAGAACCAGCTTCTGCAAGTTGTCCTCTGACCTCCAATGTACACTGTGGCATGGCCACACCCACACACAATTTTTAAAAATAGTTGCATAACTATCAAAAACATGGAAGCTATATTACAAATGATTGAAGATAATAAAATGAAATAACTTAGATCAAGAGAAATTTGGAAAACATGATTATATAATTATTAGATAAGACACTTTATATGTCATATAAAGTGTACCAGTGGTCAAGGATCAGCTGGTGAGAGTCAAGTGATAACCTTGAGAGTTTATTGCAGGCAGCTGCAATGCAGAACAAAATGACTGGTCAATAAGGGATCCCTGGGCTGGGTATCATTCTTGTCTGGAGGAGGACAGAGCCAAGACCCCTTGTAAAACTTGAACTCAGTGGTTCACTGTGCTGACACATAGTTCCAGACACAGGCCAGTACTTTTCCAGGGTTGAGACTTTAGTCACTCAGACTGTGGCAGGTTATAATACTAAACTAGAGCATTTAATGCAGATGAAGACATGATGAATTTGAAAGACATTTGTTAGAATTAACAGACTCAGTGACCCAGCAAAGTATGATGATAGGTAGTGAAAGACTGGGCTATAGGTGCTAAGATAGCAAGAAGGTATGAGAGTAGAGATTCATGGGGCTTAAGTGCATTCATTGTGTTCTTTGTAATAGCAGAGTAAAAAAATCACAGTTGCTAACATCAAGTTTCTCAAGGAAAATAAGCAGTGTCTATGTAATAAGACAGAAAATGGAATGGATGGACCAAGGTTGCTTTTGGCCCATTTCAGTGATTTCTAACCATGTGGAAGGGTAGAAAGAATAGGATCAAATTAAATCTCAGAAGACATGAACCTAAGCTGTCTTAAAAGATAAGTAAAGTTTAGCCAAACTAAAGGTCACAGGTACTAAGATTCATGTGTGACTTTTCTCCAAGCCAACCAACTGCCATCTTGGAGCATTCAGCTGTGCCACCTTGCAAAGGGTCCCAGCTGGACTTTTTTACTAGTTTATCCCCAACCCCAAGTATACAACTGGCAACTCAGCAAATTCCCTGCAGAAGGGGCCAGAATATACACAGTCACACCAGAGAAGACTAGAGCAGGACTTCAGTCTGTGCAGCTGTGGGAAGCCTGGGGTAAAGCTTTCTAGGTGTGTCTCTTTGGGGGAAGAGAAACCACATCCTGTAAGTAACCCCTCACCTACTCCATAAGGATGCCCAATAAACTCTTTTGTTCCCTAGAGTGAAATTTGGTGGAATCATGCCTTCATTTATTAGGAACTTGGGACAAAGGATGGATATTGTTTATGTTTTCCTTTGGGAAGGAATTTTAACAACTGCTATTCCAAAGCTAAAGTTCATGGGACACTTGTAAAGATTGTATACACCCAGTTCAGGAATGGGGGGGCCATGGCTATAAAGGATTGCAAAGGGAATAACTACCTTAAGGCCAGCTAGTGTGTGATATACTTAAAGAATCTGTGTGTGTGTGTGTGTGTGTGTGTGTGTGTGTGTGTGTGTGTGTGTGTGTGGTTTTTTCAAGATAGGGTTTCTCTGTATAGCCCTGGCTGTCCTGGAACTCCAGACCAGGCTGGCCTCGAGCTCAGAAATCCGCCTGCCTCTGCCTCCCGAGTACTGGGATTAAAGGTGTGCACCACCATGCCCAGCTATACTTAAAGAATCTTACTGAAGAGAAAAGCAGGAATGACTGAATGATCTTCATTAGGGGAAGAACATGACCAGATTTAGATTTACTGTGACAGCCAACAATGAGAACACTGTAAATTGAGGTGTCCAAACTTTTGGCACTGAAAACTCTCATCTACAAATGTGCTTGTTGGACTGTATTCATAACTAGCCTGGGAAATGTGTGGCCCACAAGCTGCAGATAGACATACCTACTAAAGAATGCTGACTTGAAATAGCAACTCCAGAGGCAGTTACTGTTATCTAGATGAAAATTGGTTAGGACATCATCAGAGCAAAGGAGTGACACAGGGAAAACTCTAAGAAACAGCCACCCGGTAAAGAGTATGCCACAGGTACAGTCTTCAAAAGGCAGGGAGGCCTGAAAAGCCATGCTGGCCCTCAGTGGTACAGAGAATGGGTAGACTATAAAAAGCTTTGCATCCCCTACACAGTTTGAAATGGTCTTACATTTAAAACATGTTTTTATAATACCAAGTAATAGCATTAAGAAAATACTTTAGAAAGTTAATAGTTAACATTGAAGTTCCAGCTCCCTTCAGAACACAGAAAACAGAAAGACATTCAATCTCAAATTTACAGAAATATTATCAGCTCCATACTGTTGATGAGAAAATACATATACAGAAAAAAAAAAAAAAAAAAAAAAACTTCCCACTGGGCTGTACTCCTATCCCGTACCTTCTAAGTGATAGCAGGCAAATTTAAGCACTTTTAGTCCCCCTTACTTCTCTTTATATTACCCAGTCAGGGTCTCATTAGAATGATAAGTGGCCCTTGTAAAGATACAACTACCTAGACATACTGAATCAGAATGTCTTTTGGAGAAAAAGCTTCACAACTAATGTATCATCTTTTACTCACTGTTGAGTGCAGAGGGAGCACACATAGGAAGTCATGACTGTAGTTCAGGCAAGGTGGTGCGGACCACACTGGAGTAGCAGGCAGGAAGAAGGGTAAAAGTTGAGAAGTTTAAGAGGTAGGGTTGGTTTTAATAAATTTTAAACGAGAAAAAATCATAAAGTTGAATCACAAATTACTAAACTAAGTATTTTCTTTACAATTGGTCCCTTCCAAGGCAGGAAGAAGGTAAGTCTGCAAACAAGGCTAGAATAAATGAGTGTCCTTTTATTTAGGGATCAGTAAGTCATCCAGTTAAAGATGCCTTAGCAGAATAAGGGCAGGCTTCTGGGGTGCCACTGTTAGTGTCTTTCCTCACTGTTGTTCCTTGGAGTGCTTAAATCCCCAACGGTTCCCATTTTACCAAGGTTAATATTAGTTTAGTGCAGCCTTGCATAACATATGTCCATCCTGTTGATGGCTCAAGATATACATACTATATGCCTGTGAAACAAAGCACGGCCACTGGGGCATTGCTTCTAGGCATCATGAGCATCGTTTCCCCCAGCCATGTAAGTCTGTGGGGAGCTCACAATGTGCTGGCTGTAGTACAGACAGGAATTGAAGGAGCCAAACTAAAGAACTGAGCAGGAAGAAAGTAGAAGAAAGGTATTAGGAGGAAAAGCTACACTACTATGAGTAGAGCAGCATACTGCTTTCTTATGAGCTAGGAACCTTCACTAGGAAGTGAGGGGAGAGGACCTTGCCAGGCCTATCCCAACTTGATTTCATTGCAACATACAGTTATGGAGATACTGGGAAAGGGGAAGTTAATGATTTCAGAAGTATAAAAAGGATTACTAAGTCAGAACTATTGTCTCTGCATAACCGCAGGCTTCTGTTCTCTTTCATCTTTACTACTCCACCCTAGGTCCCTTAGGAGGAAGCCCTTGAGCTACCTGGTCTACGTTAATGCCAGTGTGAGGGCTAAATGGTGTGATAACACCCAAGAGCCAGGAAATGGCCACAGCCTTGGAGCCAGAGGACCAAGATCTTTGGGAAGAAGATGGAGTTCTGATGGTGAAACTGGAGGATGATTTCACCTGTGGGCCAGAGTCTGCCTTGCAGGGCGATGATCCTGTACTGGAGACCTCTCACCAGAACTTCCGACGCTTCCGATACCAGGAAGCATCAAGCCCCCGAGAAGCCCTCATCAGACTTCGAGAACTTTGTCATCAATGGCTGAGGCCAGAGAGGAGAACAAAGGAGCAGATTCTTGAGCTGCTTGTGTTGGAACAGTTCCTCACCGTCCTGCCTGGAGAACTGCAGAGCTGGGTGCGAGGCCAGCGGCCAGAGAGCGGCGAGGAGGCAGTAACACTGGTGGAGGGTTTGCAGAAACGACCCAGGAGACCAAGGCGGTGGGTGAGGAGGGGGAGTCCTGATCTGTGTGATGTGGAGGGGGCCTGTTCCTCAAGGCTGGATCTGGGGAGAGAATGAGGGTCCCATACATGATCCTTTAAATTCTACTGGTTCTGCTTTTGGGTTTCATCCAGATCCATGAGCCCAGTGGTGCAGGGATGGATGTGTGCGAGTGTGACTTTCTCGGGTTTGAATCACCTGCCCGTGCCATCTAAAGATTGGGTTTTAAATTTTTTTTGGATATTGAACCTTGGGGTCCTTAGAAAGCAACTATTCTGACTTCCTCTAGGTTCACCTTAATCCCCAGACCCCTTTCCTAGGATGGTAATCTGAGAAAGCTAACAGTAAGTAGCCCTGAAGGATAGATGGAAGCCTCAGGGCCCCGGGTGATGAGATTAAAGGTTGAGAGAAGGGGAAAAGTAGGAGAGTCCTAGTGTGTCCCCTGCCTTGTAAAGATAACTGGTTCTTCATGTGCCTTTGCAGCTTGAGCTTCCCCCTCCTCATCTCGTTCCCTTTGTGAGTGTTCCTCCCAAAGTACCCCTGATGACAAGCAGGAATTTTCTCCTGACTCCGTCATGACTGGAAGTTAAAATTGTTCCCAGGTAACCGTCCATGTTCAGGGCCAGGAAGTCCTGTCAGAGGAGACACTTCACCTAGGGCTGGAGCCAGAGTCCTCCAGTGAGCAACAAGATCCAACACAGACCTTGACCACTGAGCAGCCCCATGAGGAAGCACTCCGAAGCACAGATCTGGGGACACCGGGACAGGAGACCTTGCAGCATGAAGGGGAGCACCTGCCCCTGCCGGAATGTGGTAGGAAGAAGCCTCAGCAGAAGGAAACATGTTGGCAAAGTGAAGAAGTGAGGGGGGGTCTCTTGTACCACAAAGGCTGGACAAATTCTAATAGAAAGCACAGAATATTGTTGTTGAGAACACAAAGAACCAGCTAGAACCTGCCTACAAATGGAGCCAAGTTTAAGTAGTGGTATTGAGTGTTCCCAGCATTCCAGTGGAGGTATAGGTCGTTGTGATAATTCTGTCCACCTTAGATCAGTTTCTTGATTCTCTTAGCAGAGAGAGTTAAGTAGTTAAGGGCACTTTGTGTTCACTGTAGTAGAGGAAGCTCAGCCTCTTGCATTTCATGTTGCTGATCTCCTTTTGTTTTTTAGAAGTTTCAGTGTCCCAGGATGTAGACCTTCCCACAGAACAAGGGTCTGGACACCCAGAGATGGTTGCTCTTCTCACTGCTCTCTCTCAGGTAAATCCTAATTCAAAATACATATTTGAAGATTTGTTGGGTGTTAGCCATATGCTGAACAATAACAGATTTAAGTGTGCATGCTTAGAGTAAAAGTTTTCTGATCTTTCTGTGGGGATGCAGGAAAGGGGAAGAAATTATAAAACTAAACAGCTGTTTTCAGCTCCAGTCTTGATCATCTCTTTATTTGCCAGAGGCACTAACTATTCTTTTCTTCAGCTAGACTACAACTCCATAAGTAGTAACTAAAGGCACCAAGTGGGATCATTTTGCAGTATTCAGTACAACTTTGAAGTTGTTCAGTGAACAGGTTTATCATTTGTAAGAGTGCCTAGCATGACTGCGATAGTATTTATGAGCTAGCCCTCTTGATCTGAAATTATGGGGCTGAGAAAAGCAGATAGAATTCATAGTGGTTTAGAGTTGTAGTCTAGTGGAGGAAAAGTTCTTTCTTGTTCTGACCATGGAACAATTCTTAGAAAAGATGGTTTTTACCAAGGCCTCCCATTAAAACACCAATTAGGGAGTTAAATGATTTAAGTCCCATCTGGGTTTTAAACAGTAACCTGAAGAAGAGTATAGTTTGGCCTGAAGAAACATAATGGGTTGGAGAAGCAGAAGCAAGGCCAGTGTTTTCCTCAAGTGCTGAAGGTTCACAGCAACACCATTAACAGGCTCCCCAAGGGAAATCCTTCTGCATCTTCCCACTCCCTTTGTCTTCGGATGGACCCTACCTCAAAATACAGTAGGCTACCTGAAGCATCGCGTCCTGATTGGATCCTTGTGTCATTGCAGGGACTGGTCACATTCAAGGACGTGGCTCTATGCTTCTCACAGGACCAGTGGAGTGATCTGGATCCAACACAGAAAGAATTCTATGGAGAATATGTCTTGGAAGAAGATTGCGGAATTGTGGTCTCTCTGTGTAAGGAGTTTTACGTATTTCCAGGGCATTCTAGCCACAAACATCTTTTCCCTGTTGGAATATAAGGAGTCAGGGACCTTGAACTACGTGTACTAAACTTCCACTAATGCATGCCTACCCCACAGTGAGATTAAAGATCAGTTAGCCGACAAAGATGACACCTTTCCAGCAGAAAGGAAGAAAGAAAGGTGCTTGGAAAAATAGTGAATAGAAAATGAGAAAATACAGTTATAGCTTTTGAGTTAGTATTTAACTTTTGAAGTAAGCACATGAGTTTTGAAGCAGTCAAAACAAAGATAATCTACTTCCTTCAACAAGAGGGGAAGGAGCAGGGAGCACAGTAAGCAGTCTAGCTACTGAGGCTCGGGGGAAAGCACCAGAAACGCTCAAGACGGCCAGCTCAGAGACACGCCGCACTGAAGAGCAGTGAGGTCCGACCAGTTAACAGGCGCCTTTGCTCTGCCGTCTACCAGTCCAGACAGATGCTCTTAACTCAAGGAAGTATTGAGCCAATCATGATGTACTTTTTTTCCCCATCTCTTGAGCAGCATTTCCAATTCCCAGACTAGATGAGACCTCCCAGATTAGAGAAGAAGAGCCTCAGGTCCCAGGTGTCCATGAGTCTCAAGAGCCTGCAGAACCAGAAATCCTGAGTTTTACCTATACAGGTGAGGAGTATCAGACAAGCCTGGCCACCACAATTGGGCAGTTCCTCTAGTCAGTGTGTCTCTGTCCTCCGGGGCCTTTCTCATTGGTTCTTTTTCATTATTTGATTTTTTTGTTATGGTCTTACTTTATAGACTTGCCCCACAGACCACTGGTTCTAATATGCCATCCATCACTAATGCTTTCTTCCAAAAGGCAGACCCCTCCACCATTATCCTCCCCTTCACTCTTCCTTCCGTTTCTTAGAAAATCCATTCAAAATCCTCTCATTGTATAACAGATAAAATTGTTATTATAACTTCTCTTTTTCTGTTCTTGCCCCTTCTATAGGAGACATTAGTGAAGCTGAGGAAGAATGTGTTGAGCAACAAGATACACACAAGTCTATTTTGGCAAACACAGAAGTTCACCAGACTCCAGATTGGGAAATAGTCATTGAGGATAATACCAGTAGACTTAATGAAAGATTTGGCACAAATGTTTCTAAAGTTAATAGTTTCACAAATATTAGGGAAACTATGCCTGTTCACTCCCAATCAGGGAGGCAGCATCATTGCCCTCTATGTGCAAAAAGCTTCACATGTAATTCTCATCTTATTAGGCACTTAAGAACTCACACAGGAGAAAAACCCTATAAATGTATGGAGTGTGGGAAAAGTTACACACGGAGCTCACATCTAGCTAGGCACCAGAAAGTCCATAAGATGAACACTCCTCATAAACATCCTCCAAACCGGAAGACTATGGATGGCCCTTTGGTCCCGTCTGCTACCCGTGTGGAGAAACCATATACCTGTGATGATTGTGGAAAACATTTCCGTTGGACGTCGGACCTGGTCAGGCACCAGAGGACACATACAGGAGAAAAACCTTTTTTCTGTACTATTTGTAGCAAAAGCTTCAGCCAGAAATCTGTGTTAACGACACACCAAAGAATCCATGTTGGAGGCAAGCCCTACGTGTGTTCGGACTGTGGCGAGAACTTCAGTGAGCAGAAGCAGTATCTGACACACCGCAAGACACACGTGTCTGAGGAGCACCATCTGTGCAATGAGTGTGGCCGCTCCTTCAGCCATAGTGCAGCATTTGCCAAGCACCTGAAAGGCCATGCTTCAGTGAGGAACTGCCGCTGTGACGAATGTGGTAAAACCTTTAGCAGGAGGGATCACCTTGTCAGGCATCAGCGAACACACACTGGGGAAAAGCCTTTTACCTGTGCTACCTGTGGGAAAAGCTTCAGCAGAGGCTATCACTTAATCCGGCATCAGAGAGTCCACACAGGAAAGAACAAGACCTAGCTAGGGGCCATATGTGGAGCTTAATTCCGCCGCCAACTGAGACGGATGGGTTCTGTGTTCAACCTGAGAAGAACTTTTCTGAGGCATCTCTGACCTGCCCGTACCTTACTATCTATCACCTTTTCCAACTACCAAACAGAAGCCCCATCCAGAACGACTCAGCTCTTCTCAGATGAGGCTTCTGTTTCACTGGCATGCTCCTGCCTCTACCTCATAGGTGTGGTGTAGGAGATGTAGGACTTAGGAAATTTGGGTCATTGTATTTTGAGAAACGTAGGCTGCTCTAGATCCTGGAGTCTACTCGACAGCCTCAACTTCAGTGTGGTCAAGGATAAGTATGTAGGTCTGATAAGCGACCAACTTAAGAGTCCTTATCGGACTCAACCTTAAAGCACAAACCCTAAACTCAAGATAGGAGGTTTGGGTCCTGATAGATTTGCCACACACTGACGGGATAGCTACAGTTCCTCACTAATTCGCCTCTTCACCGTACACTTTCCTTTGATGCTGGAGACAAAGGGGAAGAATTTTGAAGGACAAATCCTTAAGACTCCTTCACGAGGATTTTTGACAGGCTGCTCCTTTCCCCATTGTCAAAATGACACTAAGTGCCACATACTGCTACAAAAGCGGGCCTAAGCAAAAGCCTCTTTGGGTGTACCACCCCTGTCTAAATACTCCTGTCTACTATTCAGCCACTGTCAGTTTGTCCCTTACATGCCTACTGCAAAAGAGGTGTAGTACTGGAGTGCTGAAGAACTCAGTTAAAGCATAATTAAGACGTGAAATCCATTCCATTCCCATATAATGTTTAAGCCTGTCCTCCTCCATTTGGCTTGTGAGAAGGGATCTAAAGCTCTTGTTAGCATAGAAAGGCACTGTATCTAGTGCAGAATCATAACTGACCGAGAGAGACAGAGAAGATATAAAGCCACTTTGGAAGACTCTGAAACAGCTATTGCCACTGGCTGAGACTATTCTGACACCCAGTCCTTGGTATGCCTGCCTGGGTTCTCTAATGTCTGGGAAGATTATGAACCCGAGTACGTGGGACCCTGAGAATTAATCAGAAGTAAAGGGATTTTTATGTGTCTTGTGTTACTTGGTTTTTCATGTGTAAGTTCATTTTCATGTAATTGTGAACTAAAAAGTAGTATCTCCTGGTGGCCTACGGGTCTTTTACCTGTTCAGTGTTCCCAGGAGGCTGAAATTTTATGACCTTACATGTCTGATAATCTGAAAAGGACTGAGGACAGATATTCCATAAATGGAGCACAGGATGTGGGGATTAAAGCATGAGAAGGCAGATACATTTCTATGCCTGATTTCTTCTACTTATTTTACAATCACAAAGGAATATGGTGGGTTGCAAGACATCTCCCCAGCTCTAACCGCAATAGGGAAATTCTCTTAACAATGGACTAGCCAAATTTTAATGCCAGTCAATCATTGTCATGAAGATACATAAGAAATAAATAAAGTGGGCTGGAGAGATGGCTCAGTGGTTAAGAGCACTGACTGCTCTTCTGGAGGTCCTGAGTTCAAATCCCAGCAACCACATGGTGGCTCACAACTTTCTGTAATGAGATCTGATGCCCTCTTCTGTTGTGAAGACAGCTACAGTGTACTTACATATAATAAAATAAAACAATAAATCTTTGGGCCAGAGTGAGCGGGGCAGGAGCGAGAAGACAAAAAAATTATTTAAAAGAAAGAAAGTGATACTTGCAACCAAGTACCCAATTTACAATTTACACTTTCTAGAGCTTCAGGCTTCTGACAACCTGTGAAGGCCGTTCCTGCTCTAACTAAATAGATTTGGAAGGATAAAGTTTCTTCCACACTAAGTGAAGCCTTGGAGCGGTTGGCATAGGCCAAATCTGGAGTTTTCACAAGAGACTAATATTCTTGCATTTTCAACCATATATCTAAAGTGTAAGCAGAATTTGTCCTATAGGAAATGTCACTCAAAAGATAGTGGAGGGGGCTGGTGAGATGGCTCAGCAGGTAAGAGCACCTGACTGCTCTTCCAAAGGTACAGAGTTCAAATCCCAGCAACCACATGGTGGCTCACGACCATCCTTAACAAGAGCTGACACCCTCTTCTAGAGTGTCTGAAGACAGCTACAGTGTACTTACATATAATAAATAAATAAATCTTTAAAAAAAAAAAAAAAAAAGATAGTGGAGCTCATACTAATGTCTTAAGGACCATAGAACACACTGGAAAGGGAATTGGCTTTTCTCTGATTTGCCTGCTTGATTTCAGTAAGTAAAATTCTGTCAAGACAATTCTCCAGAAGAAAGATTTGAAACTGATGTAGTTAGGTGAAATGGTGTTTCTATTGCTATTGTCCCTGCAACATCTCCTATGCTGATAGAGGTCTCTGGTCCTTTTTGTAAATTGCTGTGTCTTGTAAGACTTCTGGATAGATGCTTAAGCTCCCAAGTCTGAACACAACCCACAAAAGAGCATCAGGGCCAGCCAGTGGTAGTATCTCATAAGAGGAAACAGATTTCTGCTGACCCTAGTATATTCATTCCCTCAAGGCATGCTTCTAGAATTAGTGAAGTCTAGTGTTATTGTAAGGACAAAAAGACTGACTTGGCATTATACAGAAGTCTGCTAAACTGAACAGAATGTCTAGGTTGTTGAAGCTGGTGAATGATGTAGGAATAACCAGGAATCATTGAACTTTACCACCACAAAATTAGCAAAGAAAATATGTTCCAAATGAATTCATATGAACTCAATAGAAATTTCTGAAAATTGTATTAGCATCAAGTTATTAGAACCAAAATCTACATTAAAGTCTTGCTGCTTCCAGACTCCAAGGCAGGTGATAGATTTCAAAAAGTGTGCAGTATTTCCACTAAGTGAAAAAACACAAAATGTCCCTAGAGCTTTTGTGAAGCTGGCAGACATAATCTGTTCCAGACCTTTCTGCTAGGAATGAGCAGCCCCTAGATTACCCGGCTGCATGAAAAAGTGAGATATTTGTGAGATGCATTTAAAGAGCATTTTCATTAACCAGGCTTCTAGGAAGGACAACCCAAATTGAGAGTTAATGGAGCCCCATCATGGCTTTGTAGAACAAAAGCAAGACAAACAGCAACTGGTGGCCTGCTTTGCAGATTAATCATTCTGAAACCTCCCCCACTGTTACTGTATGTTTTATTAGCACACAAACACACCAGTCTCTTTATCACTCATGTATATCACTCATGTATCTTGATCATATTGATGTGTATTACCCTTTCTCATTCCCTCCCACTCCTGCTAGTCGCTGTCTTTTCTCAACTAGTCCCCATCTTACTTTCATGTGGATGGGGGCAGAGGGGACATCCCAAGGAGTTTCATCAGGATGGTTTATGGAACATGAATGCCTTAGCAGTGGCTATGCCACTGAAGAAAATGTCTCTATCCTATCAACCACTCACAATAAATACATATTTAGGAAGGGGTGGGAGCCCATGAAACCCTTCCCATTCCATGACAAAGTATTGACAAGCCAAGATTGCGTAAGAAATCACCTGCTGTGAGTTTAAGAGTACAGTAGGCATTCATGCAAAGAGGTCAGTTTTCCACCCTTGGCATAGAGATTTATTCTGCCCCTTTTGTGATTCACTGAGCCATGGAAACAAGGTATAAGTGTATCATTTATGGATAGCATTCAATAGTCATTCAATTCTCCACAATTTGATCAGGTATGAGTCTACACTAACCTCTGGCCACTGCAAAAAGAAGCTTTTCTGATCAAAGCTGACAATACTGTTAGTATATGAACATAAACTTAGAAGGCAATTTGTCAGGCATATCATGTACATTTAGGAAAAAAGCAGAACCTTCCCCAATAGGGCCTATGACCTCATATAAACACAGGCCTTTAATTGAGTCTGCAGTACCAGACTTGAATTCCTTCCAAAAGCCACAGACACAGGCTTTTGATGGAGTGTGCAGAACCAGACTTGAATTCCTTCTTGTGGAATAAACATCAGATCCAATCAGAAAGTGTTTGGTTATCCCTATAACAGGTTTGACACTATTGCTCCAGTAGGCTCATCCTGCTTAGTATTATTGTACCCAGGACCGGGGATGAATGACTATTAATGATAATTTCCCCCAACAGCCCATATGGAATCTTCCAGCACTCAGGCTAGCCAGCAAGAAGGATATTTCCAGCCTTGTGGGCAACCAATGGTAGTGGTAATTGCCTGTATTGTTTTGTGGGACCTTCCCAACAACACATAGTAAGGTACCTTGCATCCAATAAGCTCTCATATAATCATCTATGGCTTGGGTCTGGAAAGATGGCGCTGCAGTTAAAAGCACTGGCTGCTCTTCCAGAGCGCAGGTTCCAGGATCCACATGTTCAATCAGAACCTTCTATAACTCCAGTGCCAAGGGATTTGATGTCCTCTTCTGGTCTCTGAGTACCAGGCACACAAGGTACACAGACATACATGCAGGTAAAAAACTCATCAAAACAAAATAGTAAAAGAATAGCCTTTGGCTCCTAAGAGCAACTTTACCCACATTCAAACTCCTTTGGGTTTTTATTTTATATTTTTGTTTACCTATCAACTATCAGATTTTCTCATGACCTTTTCACACAATGTTAGTCTTGATCTACTGTCCCTACCCACCTCCTCCCCATCTCCCTGCCCCCACTGTCTCTATGTCAGCCTTTCCTGCTGAGAATTCCACCTTCCAGTTCCACATTACATGTCTCCACTACCCTCTCACCTTAGTGTCTCTTTTCCCCCTTTCTACTTTCCTGGACTCAACACACTTTTATTCCTGTATTAAAAATACACACATAAAAGAGGCAGAATATGCAGCACTTATCTTTCTGTGCATAGATTATCTCAATTTTTTTTAGAATGTCATCCACTTCCCTGCAAACGTCACTTTTTCTTACAACAAAATAGAATTCCATATGTCTGTACCTTTTTCCCCTATCCATTCATCAGTTGATTGACACCTAGACTGTTCTGTGCCCTTATTATTGTGACTAGAACAGACATGAACTGCTGCTGGCCATGCATTATCTAGTAGGATGTCAAGTTCTTTGGGCATATATCCAAGAATAGTAGCCATAGCTGGTGTACAAGGGTTCACCTTTCTTCATATCCTCACCAACATCTGCCACGACTTGTTTCCTAAGTTGATAGCCATTTTGTCTAAGGTGAGAAAGAACTTCAAAATACTTTAAGGTGCGGTGTGCGTGCGTGCGTGCGTGCGTGCGTATTTTCAAATGCCTGCAGTGGCCTGAGGAGGGCATCAGATCTCCTAGATCTGGTGTTAATAGGTAGTTGTAAGCCAGGTGACAAGGATTCTGAGAACCAGTTTGAAGTTCTACAAGAGTAGCAAGTGTTCTCAGCCAATGAACCATCTCTCCAGCCCCGTCAGAATCAGTTTAATTTGCATTTACCTGATGCCTAGGACATGGAATACATTTTAAGACATTTATTAACCATTTTATTGTTTTCAGATCCTTGTTCAGTTCCTTAGCCCAATCTTATTTTTTCTTGTTTTATATTTTGAGTTATAGTACTCTATCAGATATATAGTTGGTAAAGATTGTCTCCCATTCTATATGGTGTCTCTCCAATGAACAGTTTCCATTGCTGTATAGAGGCTTGCAGTTACATGATTGTCAGTGATTATCAGACAGTAGCTATATTTCCTAAGCTACTACAGCCCGATTCAAAAAGTCTCTACCTATGAGAATGTCGTGAAGAGATCTTACTACTCGTTGCTCTAGCAGTTTTTAGAACGTCAGGTGTCTTGTGTGAAAGTTGTTAATAAGCTTGGGGTGAGTTTTTTGCAGGTGAGAACTAAGAATCTACTTTAATTCTTCTACATGTAGATATCTAGATTTTCCCCAGCACCATTTGTGTAAGATGCTGGCTTTTCTCACATTCGCATTTGTCAGAAAATCAGTTGGCTAAAGCTGCCTAGCCTCACACTTGGGACCTATTCTATTCCACTGATGTACATGTCTGTCTTAGTATCAGCATCATGCTGTAAAACAGCAACTTTAAATCACGCATGGTGAAGCAATACTCCTTTTTTTTTTTCAGGACCATTTAAAGGTTAATTTCTGTTTCTATAAACAATGAAATTGGATATTTGATAGGAATTTCACTAACTCTGTAGACTGGTTTTGGGAGAATAGCCATTTTCTCCCAGGCATAAGGTCTTTGCAGTACGGTGTCTTTATCAATTTCCTTCTTTAGTATTTTCAAGTTGTCATTAGAAAAGTCTGTAACTTCCTTGCTTAGGTTTTTTGAGGCTATTGTGAATGACATTGTTTTCCCTGATTTCCTTCTCAGGATTGTTTCTGGATGGTGAACAGGAAGACTACAGATTTTGTGCGCTCTTTTTATAGCTTGTCATATTGATAGAAATGGTTGCCTGCTCTAAATTTAACTAGTCCCACTTTTAGGGCATGTTGTATATAAAATCATGTCACCCGCAAACAAGGATATTTTGATGTCTTGTCCTATCTGTATCTCTTTTATATCTGTCTCTTGTTTTATTGTTCTAGCAAAGACTTTAAGTGTTATGGGGAACTGAAGCACAGAGAATGAGTACTCTTGTCTTACTCCTTATGTTAGTGTAAATGAGTTCAGTTTTTCCCTACTTAGCATGGTGCTGGCTGTAGGATTGCCATATATAACCTTTATTATGTTCAGCTACATGCTCTGCATTCCTAACATTTTCAGAATTTGTATCAGGAAGAGATGAAACTGCTGCCTGTCAAAGCCTTTTCTGCATCTATTCAGGTGATCATGTGATTCTGTCCTTAAGTCTATTTGTATTTTACCATATTCTAACTCTTCCCATACTCACCCTTACTTTCCCTACCCACAAAAATTTGTGTTCTTTAAGTCCAACAAGTCCAATTTGTGCTACCTATATACTTAGGTGTATAACTATAAACTTGAATGTGATTGGCCTACCAGGAAACATCCCTTAAAGAGAATTGACTGTCCCTCTCCCAGACACTATCAATTGCTGGTAGCACCTTCGTGGGGTGGGACTTCATACACACCTTCCCTCTCCAGTAAAGGATTTTGTATGGCTTGAACTTGAGCAATCTTCACATGCTGTCACAACCACTGTGAGTTCATATGTGAAATTGCCCTGCTGAGACCAGAAAATACTGTTTTCTTGTCATCGGCTTCCTCCAGCTCTTATAATATTTCCATACCCTCTTCTGCAATGATTTCTAAAACTTTCAAAGAGATTTGTGATAAAAATGTTCCATTTAGGGTTGACCACTTCGCACTCCCTAATTCTCCACATGTTGACCAACTGTGTCGTTAACTGTGTTAATAACGAGGAGGAGGAGGAGGAGGAGGAGGAGGAGGAGGAGGAGGAGGAGAGATGCAGCTTCTTGATTTCTTGATCAGGGTTGAGGTATTCACTAATCCAGGAGATAAAAGTAGTCATTAGGAGTTAAATATTGTTTCCATTTGACAGAATGATATCAGTAATAAAAACAACATGATACTGCCACTAAAATAGATCTGTAGATCAGTGGAATGGAAGAGAATCCAAAGTGTGAAGCTTAGCAGCTTCAACCACCTGATTTTTGTTTTTTTCTTTCTTTTTTCTTTCTTTCTTTCTTTCTTTCTTTCTTTCTTTCTTTCTTTCTTTCTTTCTTTCTTTCTTTCTTTTCAAATATGCAGGTGAGAAAAGCTGGTGTTTTAAATAAATGGTGCTGGAAAAACTAAGCATCTACATGTAGAAGAATTAAAGTAGATTCTTAGCTCTCACCCTGCAAAACTCATCCACCCCAAGTTTATTAAAAACTTGCATATAAGACGCCTGAGATTCTACAAGCTGCCAGAGCAGGGAGAAGTGAGATTACTTCAAGACATGCTCATAGGTAGAGACTTTAGGAATAGAGCTGTAGTAGTTCAGGAAATAGCCCATGACTGACAATCATTGACAACCAAGCTTCTACAGAACCTTACTAATTTCCTGATTTTTATAAATACTGAAAATGAAATCCACATCTCTGAAGATTCAAAGCTTTCACAAGCGAAAGAAAACTACCGCATTTGTCTTTCTGGATCTAGATTTTCTCACTCAGAATGATTGTTTCCAGCTCCATCCGTGTGCCTATGTTCTTTGTGAGAGGGAAAGGTAAAGAGAGTGGGCCCGTAAGCCGGTTCAGTGGATAAAGGTGCCTGCCACCAAGCCTGATGACCTGAGTTCAATTCCCAAGGCCCACATGATGAAAGGAGAGAACTGACTTTTACAAATTGCCCTCTGATCTTAGTCACCCAGGGAGAATAATATGCAACAGCAACACTAATCCAAACTGGATATAGAAATATAATAAAATATAATAAAAACCAGATAAAGCCAATTACTAGAGCACCCACAGAAGAAAATGCAAAACATGTAGTGTAATCTCTGAAGTAAAAAAAAAAAGCAAATGCCCTTTCATAATAGTAATGATAGCAAATGAAGTAAATACATTAATGACAAAAGGGGGAATAGATCACAAAAATACAAGGACAGAAAACTCTGAGAGAAAAAGACGCAAGAGCTCAAATGTGATTCTACACTAGAGAAGATATGTAAAGTTAAAGATAAGAATAATGCAAAGGAATTAATACTGAAAATACACTACAAAGGGGTAAAACAAAGCAAAACATCCAAATAGTGAGAAAGAAATTAAGGAACCAGGCCACTGCCCGCCACACTTGTTACTTTCAGGTCCAAACCAACATTCAGCCATCCTTAAAGGACAAGAAGATCCTTACATTGAGGGTATGTGGGCCTGGTACCACTCCCTCTTCCTGCTGGAAGCAGGCAACATGTATTAGGGAAGTGGCCCCAGAAATCAACATGTGTTGGTCATGCATGCATTAATAATTTTACTACTCCATTATTTCCCCTTTATTGACTTGTCAACTGTATTTTTAAGAAACCATTTTAGTGGTTACCCTAGACATCACAGTATATACTCCTATTCTCCAAAACTTTGCCACTTCTTCAGTAATGCCTAAGCTACAGCATTTAAACTCCATCCATTTTCTCCACCCCAAGTATAACCGCTGCCGTGTATTTTCACAAGGCATGATTTTTGCTTCATATAACCAACCCTGATGTATCTGTCAAAATATTTACCTGTTCTGCGACTCCGTGCTCACCGAGTTTCACGCTGTGATCAGTATTGACATAGTTTAGTAATCCTTTCAAAGAACCAACTGTTTTGGTTTGTTAACTTGCTTTCTTTTTGTCATTACTTTCTATATTTAGTTTACTGTTGTTGTTTTTTTTAATTTATTGAGTCAACATTTTGGCTCATTAAATTTTGAAGCTTTTTTCTACTCTCTAATCCCCCTCAGCACTGTCTTCAAAGTATCCTAATTCTCGTAGGTGGTATTTACATTTTGCTGCAGTAGTGTTTGCAAATTTTTATTAGTATTTCTTTTTGATGGAAGGATGATTTTTTTTCTTTTTTTATTAGATATTTTCTTTATTTACATTTCAAATGTTATCCCTTCCTAGTTTCCCCTCCGAAAATCTCCTATTCCCCTCCCCCCTCCCCCTGCTCACCAACCCACCCACTCCTGCTTCCTGGCCCTGGCATTCCCCTATACTGGGGCATAGAACCTTCACAGGACCAAGGGCCTCTCTTCCCTTGATGACTGACTAGGCCATCCTCTGCTACATATGCAGCTAGAGCCATGAGTCCCACCATGTGTTTTCTTTGATTGGTGGTTTAGTCCCAGGGAGCTCTGAGGCTACTGGTTAGTTCATATTGTTGTTTCTCCTATGGGGCTGCAAATCCCTTTAGCTCCTTCATTGGGGACCTGTGCTCCATCCAGTGGATGACTGTGAGCATTCATTTCTGTATTTGCCAGGTACTGGCACTGGCAGAGCCTCTCAGGAGACAGATTTATCAGGCTCCTGTCAGCAAGCTCTTGTTGGCGTCCACAATAATGTCTAGGTTTGGTGGTTGTTAATGGGATGGAACCCCTGGCAGAGCAGTCTCTGTATGATCATTGCAAGGTTTATTTATAAGGGAATTCAAAAGTCTCCAAACATATGACAATGGTTGTTTTGGTTTTGGTTTTTATCTTCACATAAAATGTTAGAGAAAGCCATATTACATTCATCCTTTGATACTTCAAGACTTTATTGCCCCATAGTTTAGCCATAATTTTAATGATTTCTTTTTCTCTGTCACTCAGTAGTTAATGCTGGTCTGAAATTCATTATGTAGCCAAGGCAGACCACAAACTCACAGCAATCCTACTGCTCCTACCTCATGAGTAGCTGGACTCTTAGGTTTGAGCTTTCAAACCTGGCTAATCTTAAATATTCCATATCTGTGTGGTAGCAGTACATACTATAAAACTCAAAGCGACGGATCTATATTGCCATAAGTTAAATTTTGTTATGTAAATATGTACTGTACCTTCTTTATTTTTCATCTTGATCTATCAAAAATGGGGAGTGAATGCATTTAAATTGCTCACTTAAATAATAGGGAGGCTATTCGTTTCCATATATGCTATTCTGTGTTTTCTGATTATAGAGTTTATAGCATGGAAGAATTGATGGGAATATCTAAGAACAGAAGACGTTTAGACCTCCAAATTGACATACTCATGAAAGAAGCTCACCACATTACATTATGGCTAAAGTGCCAAGACTGTAGGACAAAGAAACAATAAGAAGTCAGGCAGTGGTGGTGGCCTTTAATCCCAGCACTTGGGAGGCAGAGGCAGGTGGATTTCTGAGTTCGAGGCCAGCCTGGTCTACAGAGTGAGTTCCAGGACAGCCAGGTTTTTTAGAGGAACCCTGTCTCGAAACAAACAAACAAAAAAAAAAAAAAAAAAAAAAACGAGGAGGAGGAGGAGGAGGAGAAACAGAAACAATGTGAAAAACTGTAAGAGGAAAAGGCCAACTTGTGTGCAAAGGGCAAAGCATCAGAATCATTCCAGACTACCTGGCCAGAACTAGCAGCCAGGAAAGTAAGGAGTGTGTACCGTGAAGCCTTGGGAGTAGAAAGCTATCGGCCAAAATCAGTGTGTTCAACAAACTCATCTTTTAAAGTCAATGAGAAAATAACGTTTGTAAGATAAGCATAAAGTAAGCAATTTATGAGGGCTAAATGAGCATTGCAGGCAAGACTTGAAAGAATTCTAAACAAACAGAAGCATTTTAAACAAGGAGGAGGAAGAGCCACCCATTAGTGTAAAGGGTTCCTCTCCCTCCACATCTTCACCATCATCTCTTGCCTTCTCTTAATGTGAGCCACTCTGACTTGAATGACCTGAAATCAAGTTGTACTTTCATTGGCAAGAAAGTCCTTTCTGAGGACAACCATACAGGCACACATTGCTGCCCTGGCTTTTTATGTGGGTCTAGGTCTGAACTCCTCATGCTTGCACAGTAAGCATGTCATCGAGCCATCTCCTGAGCCTGTTTTCCATTTTTTTTCATCCCTTCCCCTTCCCCCTTCCACTCCCCAACATTTTCCTTCTCTACTGTGCTTTCGGTGGTACTTAGACATGATTTTTATCTTTTGTACTTTCTTACATTTATTTATTTTGCTTTTTGAACTAATGAGAAATATTTTCCCAGGTTTTTGCTCTTTTTCTCTCCTTGCTAACAGACTTCTTTATTGCTCCTTGCCACACCACCTCCAGTAGGATCTCTATGACAAGTTCCACAGACGGAGGCGACTGACCTCAAAAGGGGGATGCCTCCTGGAACTGGTTGTGGAACTCTTCGCCGGAGAAAAAATATTGAGCCATAGTTCTCATGGCAATCTATCTGCTTTGTTTTCTCTTATTCCTTTTCTTATTTACATGTTCCTGGTAGCCTAGGCCAAGGTCTTCAGCGAGAATACTGGGTAAGAAACCATCCCTAGAGATGTGGCCACCAACATGACCTTATCCCCAGGGACACCAATGCTTCACTTTCTAAATCATTTTACAAAACTATTATGATAAAAACTTTCCCAACAATAAAATTTCATATGGCTACACATGTCATCGGAGGTGGATTTTGGTATATGGTAAAGAAAGCCTTTATTAGAATTAAAATAGTTTAAATTTATACATTGAAGATTATAAAAAAAAAATCAGACACTAGATGTTAAATAATAATTGACCATGGGGCTTTTAAGTTAGTTCAGAGGTTAAGAGCACTGACATTAAAGATTTATTAACCTGCTCCTGGAAATATGCCACTAGCCTTGTACAACAGCCCCCACTGAATACATCCTTTTAGAGTTGTTATATTTTGATGATTTATAATAATGTTACCTGTTCTGTTTGTGATTCACTGAATACATAGTTTCAGAGTTGTAATGCTTGGATGATTTTTGTGCTTTTTGTGCCAAGTGATTTTTGTTGGTCTCTGTGATTATTTTACTGGATATAGTTTCTAATGTTTGAGCCAGGCATGGTGGCACACGCCTTTAATCCCAGCACTCAGAAGGCAGAGGCAGGCGGATTTCTGAGTTCGAGGCCAGCCTGGTCTACAAAGTGAGTTCCAGGACAGCCAAGGCTACAGAGAAACCCTGTCTCAAAAAAAAAAAAAAAAAAAAAAAAAAAATAGAAGTAATGTTTGGTTTTTTGATGTATAAAATCCCCTGCTTCAGAGCTGCAGAATACAGTCAGATTCAAACTGCCTCTATGTTTATTTCGGTTTGTCACCGCCGAATCCTTACCCACCTAGCTTCAAGGACCCTCATTCCAGGGACCCCCATGCCCGACTGGGGTGATCCTTGGCAGCTCCTCCTTCCCTCCACTTCTTTAACCCACTTCTCCATAACGCTCCCCTTTCTCTGTCTCCTTTGCTTGTCACACCCCCTTGCTGTTTTTGCATTTACCCTAATGTTTTTTATTTCATAGAACATTTCTTTATTCATTCTACTGTTTCTATTTTATAATTATTGATGATAGTTCAATGGGCTTTAATCAATTTTAAGTGTAATTCTTTACCTTGTACAATACAATGCTTCTGTTGCTACTTTTTTCCTCTGTTTTGGGGATACAGAGGATTGAGCCCTCAGAAAGAGGGTGATCAATAAGAAGATAACCAAATAGAACTAAACGAGACATACAAACCAACAGACTGTAACACAGAAACATGAACAGTGAAAAAGAAAAACTGGCTGACATTGTCCTGCAAAATATCAAAAACTTTCAACTACTGGGTTTCAAAAAAAACTGAAATAAGCAAACAAGCAAACAAACAAACAAAACAAAAACCCAGCAACAAAAAATAGATGAATACTACAAAAGTTCCCTAGTGAAATGATCACTGGACCCCAAGGTACAAACAAGCAAATTAATTCAATCCAGAATCAGGATGGGGAAGTCAACGATAGAGAAAAAAGACCCCAAAATAAAAGAGGGAATAAGCACCATGGGCATAAACAACCCAAAAAATAACTTCAGGAAGGAAGCTGAGGTTCTGAACACCATGTTGGAAATGAAAAGAACTCACTGAGTCACATTCAAACTGCTAGGGAAAGAGGCACCAATCGACTGAGCAGAATAACTCCTGCAGCTGAAGAAGACTATAACCAAAGGTCAAAAGGGAAACACTACATCCAAACATCAATAAAGCAGAAAGAAACATAAATGAGCAAAGAGCACAGTATCCAAGAACTCTGCAACATGACCAAGAGACCTATGTAATGAGAAGCTGAAATAAAGGCTAAATGCTAAGCTCTACCACAGGAAATGCAACCGACCTAAAGTCCTCCAGCTAACAACTGGATAAAGAAGTGTTGTTTATATACCATGGGGTACTACTATTAGGCTGTAAAGAAAAATGAACTCATAAAATGTTCAGGTAAATGGATGGAACTAGAAAAGATTATACCGAGTGAGGTAACTCAAACCCAGAAAGACAAACACTGCATTTCTCTCTCATCTGTGCTGCCCAGCTCCACATCCTCACGTGTGAATATAAGGCCTTGGGTAAGACAAAAGGCAGGAGAGTGAAAAGAGACCATGGGTGCCAGGTGTGGTGGAGCACGCCTTTAATCCCAGCACTCGGGAGGCAGAAGCAGGCAGATTCTGACTTCGAGACCAACCTGGTCTACAAAGTGAGTTCCAGGACAGCCAGGGCTACCCAGAGAAACCCCGTCGAAAAACCAAATGAGAGAGAGAGAGAGAGAGAGAGAGAGAG
>NC_034599.1:35332674-35337793 GCF_900095145.1 Mus pahari
ATAGATAGATAGATAGATAGATGATAGATAGATAGATGATAGGTAGATAGATAGGTAGATAGATAGATAGATGATAGATAGATGATAGATAGATAGATAGATAGATAGATAGATAGATGATAGATAGATAGATAGATGATAGATAGATAGATAGATAGATAGATAGATAGATAGATAGATAGATAGATAGATAGATAGATAGATGGTAGATAAAATGAAGTTGTGCTACTTCATTGGGCTGACAATGCTCTCCCTCAAGAACCTCAGAATGTCTAATCAAAAACAAAAAACAAACAAAACAAAAAACAAAAAACAGTAGCAAGCATGAGAAACTGCTTTTCTAGTTGTTGGTCAGAAGAGTTCAAGAGACTCCCCACACAATATAGGCTATTATTTCTGCTGCCCTAAGATGCCGCTAGAGGTTGAGGGTAAGTCTCTATTGCTTACGACACTCTGTAGTTTGGCCCAGGACTCGGAAGATTTGATCTGGAACTGAGCTGCAAGTCTCTGCCCTAAAGACCAGATTTCATAGTATCAGAAGGTATTATACAAGCATCCAATGGAGGGAAGTAATCAATATTCCCTCCAGCTGTGATGTCAAACACTACAATACCTAGCCCTGCAAGGTTCTTCTAAAGGTGCAATAATGATACTTCTATCTCAGCAGCAAGCAGCAGCTCTCTAGTTGGAGGCAAGGCCTGCTCAACAGGAGGGAAAATGTGCCTATTATGGGAAGCATCAACTACCTGGAGCTAGTGAAGCCATAGATCTTAGAGGAGAACCTATTATCATTATTTCCTCTAGACCAGCGTAATTCCTCAGTGTGTTGTAAATACTGATCCTTGTACCCACAGATAAGTGTAGCTCTCATGCCTCATCAAAGAAACTTCTCCTTACAATAGACAAAGACCATCATTGAAAAGCACAACTGGTCAAAATTCAGAGAACAACTGGTGTGAAGTGTCCAACCCTGATGGATATATCTACAACACAGTTAACAATGGGGTGTCCAGCCCTGATGAATGTATCTACAACACAGCCAACCATGGTGTGTCCAGCCCCAGTGGATGTATCTACAACACAGCTGGCCATGGGGTGTCCAGCCCTGATGAATGTATCTACAACACAGCTGACCATGGGGTGTCCAGCCCTGATGAATGTATATACAACACAGCCAACCATGGTGTGTCCAGCCCCAGTGGATGTATCTACAACACAGTTGACCATGGGGTGTCCAGCCCCAGTGGATGTATCTACAACTCAGCTGACCATGGGGTGTCCAGCCCCAATGGATATATCTACAACACAGCTGACCACAGGGTGTCCCGCCCTGAAGGATGTATCTACAACACAGCCGACCATGGGTTTTCCAGCCCCAATGGATACATCTACAACACAGCTGACCATGGGGTGTCCAGCCCCGATGGATACATCTACAACACAACTCCTACACCTGAAGCTCAGGGAACATCACAGAAGTGGGGACAGAAAGATTGTGCCAGGTGTCTAGGAAACTTGCTATGGGATTGTGTCTCCTAGGAATGACAGGGAAGCTATACCCATGACAACATGACAATATGGCTGCCTGGACAAGACCTGAACAAGGACAATATTAATAAGCATGCTAATGTGGAAGGAGGAATTCTGATGGGGTCCTACCCCTAGACAAAAAAACTACCAGAAACCAAGGACTGCTGAGAGAGGAAGGAGACTTAGCCTTCCCTCGGAGATGACTCCCTCCCCCAACTAACTACCCCATGCCAAGTGGCAAACCCTGAAATCATTATATACATACAAGCAACGCTAAACAGATTCGGTGGACTGTATTAGATGGAAAAGGGCTTTTCAGCTTTTCCTGGAGAGACTCTGACGACAAAAGAGAGATACAGTAAGAAACAAATGGTCCTTTCAGTTACATTCAAAATTTCCTTTCATCAGCAAGTTTACTAAGTGTGAATGCCAGTGTATAAGCTAATCTACTCTCAAATAGATACAATGTGGATATTAATAACACACTTAAAATGAACACGTCTTAATGAACTTTGACCAAGGACTAAATTCTGAGCATGAGCATGTCTTCTCAAAGAAAATGAAGGCAATTTCATCAACGAAATAAATGTTCACCTGCTCCCTTGCAGACCTATTTGCAATTTGAAATAGTACCACTAGAGAGCAGCTCCCGACGCGGGAGATTCACTCAGTATTCAGGGACTCCAGGTCAGCTGTTTAGGATTACGGAAATGTCTTGAGATCCTAAAAGCTTCCTACTACCAATCCCTGAATTTCAAGAGGCACACATACAAAGCCTGGCTGCTTATGACCAAGTAGCTCTCCGGACCCAAGCCCCCATATGCAACTAAGCTGTTAGGTAACATTTTTCCTTGCGGCACTCTGACGTGAAAAAATTCTAACTCGATACATCAAAGCCGTCAGAGTGCTGCGGGACTTTAACAGAGGGCACAACATCACACCCAACAGGGAACACCTTCAGTCCTCCTTAGAGGCAGCAAGAAATTAGAGGGGTTGAATCCTTTCTGAGCCCCCCTTCCCTCCTTCTCTTCCCTTTCCTCCCCTCCCCTTGCCCCCTTCCCCTCTTCCTGAGAATAGCTGGCCACCATCTTCCTAAAGCAAGGCTGTGATTTGTGACAGTGTCTTCCTTTCCCTTTCTCTGAATATCTGTCCATGGGACTAATTTTGAATTACTTGTAAGGACCTACGTCTATGCCCATCTCAAGTCTCCCTGCGCACTGCCATCAGGTGAATGATCCCAAAGGCATCTTAACAGGCACGACTGCATTCAGAGGTGCCACATTCTAACTCACCCATCATGTAATCCTTAAATATTGAATTATGCCCTATAACCTCTCATAATGGAGTTGACAGTGGGATTGCTAAATATTGAATTTGTCCTGATATTTCTCAGGGTAAAAGTGTCCAGTGGCCCTGCAGCACACATGGGATGAGGTACAGATATTTTGCCCTTGCTTGTAGAATCTTTCCTCAGGAAACATCTTTGTCCATCCCCTGGCTCTTACCCACACCTGCTTGCCAATTCCTCCCTATTTTCCATTCATTCCTCACTTCCCCCAAGAAGCAGCCTTCCATGTCCCCTCCACAGTCAACCATCACAGCCCTTTGTACATCATAATCATGTTCCTTTTCTCAAATAGAGAAAGCAACTCACTGTCACTCATTTTTCCAGTACCAAGCACAATTTTGGCTCATATTAGAAAAGCAGGGCTGGTGAGATGGCTCAGTGGGTAAGAGCACCCGACTGCTCTTCCAAAGGTCCGGAGTTCAAATCCCAGCAACCACATGGTGGCTCATAACCATCCATAACAAGATCTGACTCCCTCTTCTGGAGTGTCTGAAGACAGCTACAGTGTGCTTACATATAAATAAATAAATCTTTTTAAAAAAAAGAAAAGAAAAGAAAAGAAAAGCATCCGTGTTCATCAAATAGTAATTTCACGTCTAAAACAAAAAATCTCCAGGCATCTCTGTGATTATCAATCGATGGCTACAGGCACGCTTTGTAATATAGTATAATGGAAGATAGAAATAAAACACTTCTTACTCGCCAGTTTAATGGAACATTTGGGAGAGGACAAGGACATTTCCTCTGACCACTCATCACATGAGCTTCTCAGGAGAGAGAGAAATGCCAATGGACTGGAAAGATGGATCCGTGGTTAAGGATGCTTGATGCTTTTGCAGGGATGCTGTGTTTGTTTGGTTCCCAGTAGACATATCAGGTGGCTCGCTCGAAACTCCAGCTGCAGAGAATCTGATGGTGCTCATAAATTTATGCACATGCGCACACGCACTGAGAGGTCCAAATACCTTGGCAATGAAAATCTTCAGTTTCCCAGGAAAATGAACAAGGTCCCTCAGGGGAACGATGAACAATGGGCCATGGATCAATGACACTGGGAAAGGAAGGATAAGTCCGGAACTGAGTCGGTTCCTGGGACATCTAGCCGAAGAAGATAATGAGGCTACAACTGAAATTATTCAAGGCCTCACCAAAAATAATAAAACTAACATAGCAACCAATCAAAATTTTACTAACTACGCTGCTGCACTTCTAGCCAATGGTGTTAGAGGTTATCTAACCCTTCTAGAAAATTCCCCTAGCCCTGCCAGCTCCTCTGGTCATTGACATTGTGGTGAATGGTTGACAAAAGAAAGAAAAGGAAAAGAAAAAAGAAAAAAAAAGAAAAAAAAAGAAAAAAAAATAAAACAAATCTAATTTAATGTAGGTTTCCTTGGAGCAGCCAGGGTTTAGAGCATACACCTTTGGGTTTTAGACATGTGCTGTAGTGTCCAGCACACAGCAAATGCACAGCAGTGTGTGTTCAATCACGAACTGATAAATGAATTGGTGAACACTGGCTTTTTCAGGACATTTTGCTATATTTTAGCTTAATTTTTCAATCATTGCATATTTTTAGCCTCTGAGAATGTCAAATATTTTGAATATATCTCAGAATGTATTCAGCACCTGCCACACAGTTAGAATACAACAAACACTAATTGATTGATTTACCTAAGTACATACCGCTCAACATTTTATTTTTGTTTTTGTTTTTTTGGTTTTGGGGTTTTTTTTTTGGGGGGGTTGGTTTTTCAAGACAGGGTTTCTCTGTGTAGCCCTGGCTGTCCTGGAACTCATTCTGTAGACCAGGCTGGCCTTGAACTCAAAAATCCTCCTGCCTCTGCCTCCCAAGTAGGTGCCAGGATCAAAGGCGTGCAGCACCACGCCCGGCTCTCAACATTTTAAATTGTTGTCAGCTGCTCAAGTACAGTCACACAAACCTAAACCTCAAGTGTTTTCAACAAAATGAAAATAAATATATAATTTTAAAGAAAAAATAAATACGTGGAGGAAATATGAAATGTATTTTTTTAAATATCACATATAAAAGAAAGCTCAAAACAAGGCATAGGGGCTCCTGCCTGTTACTCCAACACTCAGAAGACAAAGTGTGAGGGATTGCTGTGAATCCAAGACAGGAACTAACTAGTGAATCCTTGGGCAGCCTGGGCTACAGAGTGAGACCCTGTCTCAACACACGCTCGCGCGCGCGCGCGCGCGCACACACACACACACACACAC
>NC_034599.1:35338108-35380013 GCF_900095145.1 Mus pahari
AGAGAGAGAGAGAGAGAGAGAGAGAGAGAGAAGAAAAAGAATGAGCTCAAGGAATAAGTAAGCCAACTGACTTTGCATCCTCCTGCTCATTCACTCTAACACAAGGTGGCGACATTTCATCATCATGGAGTGAGTCCCAAACATCTGTTCCTTTTATTCAGTAAGGGTACAATGGGAAGTGCAAGCTATGCACTAGGAAATGAATGAATAGTGCATAGATCCTGGGTAAAAAAAGAGCTTATGATCTCCGAGGTTGGAGAGTTATATCTATAATTTAGAAGTACAATAATGACATAAGAATATAACATCTTCTGGGAGCAATGATGCAAACAGACAGGTCGCACATGAGGATCTGCAAATGGGTACAAAGCACAAGGGAGGCGGAGCAGGAAGCTTTAAACCATCAGGTCGGTGAGGTTCTGCTAAGTACCCCGACAGAATAACTACACTGAGAAGGGCTCAGAACCCCAGCGATGGTCAGGATGGGGAGCAACTCGACTCTCTCCCACTCCTGAGGAGTGGCAACTGAGGCCATCATTTGAAGGGTTCTTTATAGTTGTTGCTAAAAGCAAGTTACTGGTACTTGTCACCCACAAGTTCTCTTCTGAGTGCTTATCAGAAGAAATAAAATGATTATATGCACCCATGGAAAATTATATAAACTAGCAAAATAGTGAAGACGGTCAACTCTCCATCAATAATAGAGTACCTGAAGAAATTAGAATCATAATCTATAGCCCAGGCTAGCCTCAAATTCATGATCCTTTGTTGTGCCTTAGCAGCCTGAGGCAGGGTTGGGTGTGGGGGGATTATAGTTATATGCACTCTCTCCAGGTTAGGTTCCTTTTTTCTTAAGGAAACAGACACCACAATGAGATTATAGGAAGTTCAAAGATAGTTATTTTAGGATTGGAGAACATTGCTGTTTGAATAGGGTAAGTGGCTATGCAAAGCATAAGAGATGCTGATTAATGAACAAGTGTCCTATGCCCTCAGCTCCAGGCTGTAGCACCACAGGGAAGGATGAGGTGACTGGGCAGGGGAGGCAGACAGGGGGACTGCCATTTGCCACGTTGAATCAGCACAAATGAGAACAAATTGGGTAGCTAATGGAGAACTGCCAGTCAATCAAAGTCAACCTTGTTTGAACAGAAAGAAAACAGCACTGGGAAACGGCACGGTTTAAACCAAGGGATCGTTTCAAGGCTTGAAATTAGACATGAAAAAGAAAAGCATGGTTTCAGCAAAGTCCAATTAAAGCATGAAAAATCCAATTTGGATTGAACTGGCAGGCCTGTCTCAGCACTGGGACAAGATACTTATCTGGTCCAGGCGCCACCACCCAGAGACATCCATCTCCCCTATCTGCCTCTCCTCTAGCAGACACACTCCCTGGGCTTCCCTGCAACACGTATGGTCCTGGCCCGCTTGTCAATCTTTTATTGCATCCATCCGTTGTCTAATGTGCTGATTGATTCCTTTTATCTTGACACCTGCCCTGGTTCAGACTCGTCTCGTAGTTGTATGAGTGACTTCAGCAGCTGCGACAACTTTCAGGGATCTGCTGGCTTTAAACATCTGAAATTTCCTTTCTCGTAGTTCTGGAGACTCAGGGCTCCAAACTAGTTTCACTGAAGTCCAGGAGTTGGCACAGCGCGCTCTGGGGAACTGAAAGAAAATCCATTCCTAGCCCCTTCAAGGTTGGGGACCACCTGATACCCTAGACTTGTGGTGACATCACTGTCCCTTAACCTCTACTTGTATATGCCTTGTTGTTTGCTATGAGTCATCTCCCTTTCCCTGTCTCAGGAGACCTTGGTGGCATTTAGGACCCACCTGGATAAACCCAGGTAATCTGGCTAAAATACTTAATAACCTAAATTACCATGCAGGGCAGAATCCACTTTTTTTCCACACATGGCAATGTTCACTATTTCTAGGGATTAGGTTTGGTTCATTGGCAAGCCCATCGACCCATCTGTCAAGTTTTCATACCCCAGAACTAAACAAACCCTGTTGATAGAGCGGTGGCTGAGCTGGTGGTAGCGCTCAGAGGTAAAAGCACATATGTACACATGCAGGGCCCAGGCCCAACCCCTCCTAACGTCTCTCTTTCTCCTGTCGTATCTTCTAGCAAACATCACTGGTCCTATTTTTGCCAATCCCCATGTTCTGCGACTGTTGGAGCGCCTTAGCTACCACCTAGTCCAAGGCAGACTAACTCTTACAGTATTACGAGGCTTCGAACCGGTTCCTCTGCCTCCTTCCAATTGTTATGGCTGCTTTCGGGTGGTCATCTCCCTGCCAATCATCCAATGGCTTCCCATCACATTTAAAATAAAAAAGCTCCTGAGTCTTCCTTATCCTTCTGTGCTTGCTCCCCATCCTCCAGTCATGCTAGCTGCCTACTACTCACTCGGTTCCATGCTCCTGTCTCACAGCCTGGAACCTTCTCTTCTCTCTCCAGGACTCACTTCCCCAGATGTTTCCTCAGGTTGTCCTTTGATCTCAAAGTGCCTGTATGGCTGTCACTTACTCAAAGAGACCTCTTTCTGACACATGTAGTGGTACACGCCCTTAATCCCAGCACTTGGGAGGCAGAGGCAGGAGGATTTCTGAGTTCGAGGTCACCCTGGTCTACAGAGTGAGTTCCAGGACAGCCAGGGCTACACAGAGAAACCCAGTCTCGAGAAAAACAGTCTTCTTGTCACTCTTAAGACATTAATAACCAACACTGAGTTATGTATTGTATGTCCAAATGACTTTTTCCACACTATAATACTCATTTTCTGAGAACAGGACCAATAACATTCTGTTCCACACTGGACAGAACAGGAACATGCCAAACACTGTTGAATGGATAAATGAATGAGTGAGTGAATGACAGATCCTAGAGTGTGGGAGGTGAGGATTTAAATGTGAAGCTCGTCCAGGGGAGCTTCCTCTATTCTCCCAACCACAATCCCAAGTAAATATAGCTGTACTTTCTTCTCAGCTTGAACATCTCCGCCTGCTCTAACCCAGTGTTAGAGCTGCAGAGGCAGGGACAGCAGCCACCCCCATCTCAGCTTTCCCATCAGCCTTCCGGGGATGTGGGCAGGGTGGGCAGCAAGCAGAAAAGGCTAAGAGAACAGGGCCAATTAGTGAGTGCTGGGGAAAGGACGCCACTCTGTCATGCAAATATTAGACATTAAAACAAAAAGTGAGTGTTACCAAATTAGGATTCTCTGTAGGTTTTTAGCAGAAAAGCTGCACTTGATAGGCACCTCAGGCAGCTGGCCTTCCATGAGCCTGCACTGTGTACAAGCTCAAACAGCATCTTACATTTTAGTTACCTCACACCCTCCAAAGGAATAAGCATTTGCTCTGTGGTCAGTAAAAATTCACATGCAGAAATGCCGTAATATCAATAAGCAGCTGGAATTTCAGAGGCACGCATCAACTTGAATTTCAAATGAATATTTCTACTTGCCTTGGTCACTTTTCCTTGCTATGACATAATGCCTGAGGAAATCAACTTAAAGGAAGTAAGAGTTATTTTGGTTCATGGTTTCAAAGGTTTCAATCCATAGCCGCTGGGTCCACTGCTAATGGACTTGCGGTGAGGCAGACCATTGGTGATGGGAGGATGTGACAAAGGTTGCTCACCTCATACCAGAAGGGAACCTCAGAGAGTGACAGGTCAGAGGAGGAGATATGATCTTTAAAGGAATGTCCTTAGTGACCTATTAGGCTCCACCTCCTAGTTTCTACCACGTCCCAATAATGCTATCACATTATGAATCCATCAACTATGAGTCCATTGAATAGCTCAGAGCCCTCACTAATCATTTTCCCAAACCCCACTTTTGATCATTGTATTAAGGACAGAAGACATCAACACTTGATGTTTTGAGGGGTCATTCCATGCCTAAACCATAACAGGATTCTTCATGAGTCCCTTACTGGGCATCTATTTCCTTATCCACAGAATCAGAATAAACTAAGCATATACCTGTAGTTCTGTCACTCAAGAAGTGAAAGGCTCATGAGGTCAAGGTCAAATGACAAAACTCTGTCTCAGAACACCAAAGTAGAATGTATGTTGTTGCTCGGTAATACAGTGCTGTCCTAGTATGGGGGAAGCCCTAGGTTCAATCCCTAGTATGGCTAAGTAAATATAGTGATAATGAGTATATCTTAAGAATATAAGAACTAAATGTTCTAGACCACCACAAGACAGGACAATCATAAATATCCTCTTGGCATTTTCTTTTCTGTTTTATTGGATTCTTATACCTCTAACTCCCTTCTAACTACCCCCACCCCCTTCTTGGTAGGAAAGAAAGGTTGGGGGAAATGGGGCATAGATACTGTTCAGTCAATAAAAATAAACTACTTCCTGCTGATCTGGGGCACTGGGTTCCTTTGGGGCAAGTCCAATCTTTGCAGTCAGGGTACCTCCAACTTCTTGTCAAACCATAACAAACAGCAATGGGGAGCAGCAGCATTTAGGGAGTGCCCTAGCTCTCTTGGGACTCTGGCATTCATACCCTCTCCAGAGTCCCCAGAATTAAACTATCTACAGTTGGCAAATATCATGCCCTTGCTAGTGCATGAGGCAAATCACAATCACCTTCTGTGAAGCAGCCTCTTATCCCACACTGAGGATTAAAGCCAAAACATATTCACATAACGTGACTGGAATTTTAAAGAAACCAATATTCTCACTACAACATCCTTACTCAACTTTTGAACGGAATGGTGAGGGCACAGAGGTGAGAGTGATGACTGACAGCTACCCCACTCACTCTCCAGTAGGTCTGGCACTGCAGTATGACCACTCTGTCTCAGAAGTTTGGGGATAAGATAACAACAGCAGCAACGACGTGCACTTTGTGGGGAAGGGAATTGAGCCTAAAAGGATTTGTTGATTCAACCAGAATCACAGTCAGTCTTCGGCAAAACCAGAGCTGGGACACTGATCCCAGACTTCTAGGCTCTTGATGAGCAGCTGATTCTAGGTGATTCTGACAGCCTAGTTGCTTTTACCACCTCACACTTCTTCCATAGCCCCAGGACAGCTGTATAACACACTCCTATAGGGAGACACTCCCCTAGCAGGGAGCATAGCTGGTTAATTTTCTGAGCCTCACTCGTCTCCTCAGTCCAATGGATTTAATCACAGGTGCCATTGCAGAAAGGATTAATCTAAGCACCAGTGGATGTTGGTGGTCTTATTTCCCACCCTTATACTTTGGGGTGGCGTGGTTAGTGTTACCAAAAGAAATTATCAATTTTTGTTCATCAAAAGTGCAAAAATCAGGGCTGGTGAGATGGCACAGTGGGTAAGAGCACCCGACTGCTCTCCCAAAGGTCCAGAGTTCAAATGCCAGCAACCACATGGTGGCTCATAACCATCTGTGACAAGATCTGATGCCCTCTTCTGGAGTGTCTGAAGACAGCTACAGTGTACTTACATATAATAAATAAATAAATCTTTTTTTTTAAAAAAAAAAAAAAAGTGCAAATATCAGGGCTGGAGAGATGGCTCAGCAGTTAGAGCACTGAATGCTCTGCCAGAGGTCCTGAGTTCAATTCCCAGCAACCACATGGTGGCTCACAACCATCTGTAATGGGATCTGATGCCCTCTTCTGGTGTGTCTGAGGATAGCAATAGTGTAAATAAGTCCTTTTTAAAAACATGTGAATATCAGCAATTACATTTAAGAGTTCAGCCTTAGTAACAGTGATTTTATGAAAAGCAAGAATAATATCTAACATTCAAATATCTAACATTCAGTTAATGCCTCTATGTGCTAGCTACATAGATTACTTCATATAATATCCACATCCTTACAAGTGTCATCATCGTCATCATCATCTTTACCCAGCAAATGAAGAAACTGAAACATCTGGAAATTTGGCAAATATTCACAGAAAATAATGAGATACAAAACCTAGCCATTTCATTCCAGAGCTCCCACATCTAACGTTCCCTCCTCCTAGGCCTTCAGAATCCAAATCCCTGACATAGATTCCATCCTTCTGTCCTTGGGGCCCATGTTGTGAGTATGGATGTGTCCAATTCTGCTTTTTGTCCACTCCAGTCCTGATTGTGACTAACTGGAGTTTCTTCATCGCTGTGTGATACCTGCCTATGGAAGGGCTATCTATCATTCTTTGTTGGAGTTCCCCATTGAGAAGTGAATTAGTACACAGCCATCCACAGAACATGCTGTCGTTGTTAATCACACACTGATTTCTATTTCAGTTCATCTGACCCCTCAGTCTCCCCTCCACGGTCCCATGGGGATTCTGCAGCCCACGTCTACCCCTGAAAGTGCAGCTGACATTTATGGGGAGAGCGTGGGAGATGCAGAAAGCACAAGACTGGTACCTGAATTCAAAAAGATCACAGCCTGATTGGCAGACAGAATACAGAAAAGGGATTACAGGACAGTACACGTGGGGCATTGACAGAGTTGCACCATTTATTACACAAGAAAGGCAGAGACATCTGCCCTGGCACTGGTGAGGAAACAAAGAGTAATAATCAGGATATAATCCAGTTTCTACCGATCACCTGCTTCAAGTCCAATATCCCAGTGTTAAAGAGAGCCCCACATGGAGACAAATGGACCGTTTTTAATCTGCAACCCACAATGCACCCCACGAGGTAGCAGGAGCAGCATCTGCCACTCCCTACCTATCACCCAAAGCCATTTTGTCCACACACGTCCACGAGTGACCGGAATTACAGTTCTCTCCAGTGCTACCCCATCTGGGTCACAGTAAATCGCATCCCTAAAAGCCACGCTTGTTTGTGTGTTTGTTTGTTTGTTATTTGTTTGGCCTTTGACTCGGACAGATAATGCATATTCAGGTAATTATTTTTTTCAGCCTTTCTACTAGCTAAGCCTCACGTATTTGCAGTCATTAAGCCTACGCACAGGCACAGGAGGCGTGACCAGGAAATCAATATAAGCCAGTGGAATACGATATTTCTCTTCCTCCCTCTGCTCCTCTAAGTGGGCAAAGTTTCCTGGGGTGTGCAGAGAGCAGCCAGCTTCACCGTGCCGTTTCTCCTTACACACACACACACACACACACACACACACCCACACACACACCCACACCCACACACACACACACACACACACACANACACACACACACACACACACACACACACACAGAGCGAAGAGACTGGTTTCTTCTTAGGATGTAGGCAAGGGCTAAATGTAAAGACTTTAATGGTATGGTATAGCTACCCTCAAATCTCCCCCACGTCTTAAAGACAACTATGGAATCTGTTGCAGGAGGGTGGGAAAGAGCTCGGAAATGGATGGGGTGACATCGCCAGCCTTCTGCTTCTAGAGAGGACATCATCATGGTAACCACTCACGTTAGACTTCCTGCTTTCTCGGAAACCTTGCTTCCCAAGCCCCAATCCTAAGACTTGTCTCTGCTTACTGCTCTACTTAGCCTTTCACCTAAAAACCACTTATTATTGATGGCAGCCTTTTATCCTGGTCTTCTACTGCTCAGATTTTAGAACCTGGCAGGTTTGTGGCTCTGTAGCAGGCACCATCATCACCCCTGGTAGAAGGAGGCACTGGACAAGTTCAAGGAAGTCATGGTGAAGTTATTGCCTTAGCCAGTCAGCCATAAGATAATAACAATTGCCAGGCAGTGGTGGCGCACACCTTTAATCCCAGCACTTGGGAGGCAGAGGCAGGAGAATTTCTGAGTTTGGGGCCAGCCTGGTCTACAGAGTGAGTTCCAGGCCAGCCAAGGCTATACAGAGAAACCCTGTCTCAAAAAAATGAAAACAAAAACAAAAGGATAATAACAACTGAAGCACCTATAAAAACCAGGAATATATTTTCCTCACTGTTTTTGAAGCTAGAAATCCAAGATTAAGGTGCCAATATGGCTGGTTTCAGGTAACAGCTTTCTTTTTAGGGTTTTACTTGGTGTGCTCCCATGATGTGTTTGTGTTTGTGTGTGTGTGTGTGTGTGTGTATACATAGTGCAAACTCCTATATATCTCTTTTTACAAAGCCACTATTCCCATTGTGAGCCTCTCAATATAGTCATCTCCCAAGTCCCCAGTAACAACATCACATTGAGAGTTCCAGCTTCAATTTACAGACATAGGGGCCCACTTCAGGGAATGGATACTCTCTGTTCCTGTGTAAATCGAACGTGATAGAAACAGATGGGTCCCTTGGGTTAAGGACCACATACTTCTGTGGTGGCTGCTCTGTGTTTTTGACAGATCAGTGGCTGACAAAACACAGTCTGGTACCTGTGTTGTAATGCGATCTGCAACAGAGCTGCTGTCAAAAGACGAAGATTTCAAATATCACCCTTGGAAGGACTACAATCAGAAACCAAAACCACTGGGCCAATAGGCCTTGGACAAGCACATGACCATCTCACTGGTTAGTTCAGGATAATATCATGCACAAAGCAATCTCCTCAAATTAGCTGACTAATAAAAGTAGTTTATCTTTGTTCTGTTTCTGCCATAGTCCTATGAATAATCCATAAGCTAGCAACTCAGAGGCAACCCCACCTAGAAGCCCTTCCAGAAGGGGAGCCTAAGTGATGCCTGCCTCTCCCATCTCTTCTGGCACATCAAATGGGAGCTCTGGAAGCTGATCTTTTTTTTTTTCTTTCTAAAGATTTGTATATTTTGTGCATATGAGTACACCACCATTGCTCTCTTCACACACACCAGAAGAGGGCACCAGACCCCATTACAGATGGTTGTGAGCCACCATGTGGTTGCTGGGAATTGAACTCAGAATCTCTGAAAGAGCATTCGGTGCTCATAACCACTGAGCCATCTCTCCAGCCCCAAGGATGCTGACCTTCTAATAAATCTGAATCCTTCTTTAAGCTTGTTCTCTACGGTCAAACATCCCATTTAGATCTTCTTATGCCTGTGAAATTCACTATTCAACTCTGAGAGACAGGGACCAGGAACCAATAGCTCTTGAGTTATATAAGCCTGAGAGAAGAGACTTCCCCTGCACTCAAGGATGCCCCTGGCCCCACTATAATCGTGACAGTGGCTAGCCCATCAGAAGGTCATAGGGTAGTGTTAAACTGAATCTTAATACTTTTATTTTCTTAGACTCTTTTTGTGAAGAAAGAAAGAAAGAAAGAAAGAAAGAAAGAAAGAAAGAAAGAAAGAAAGAAAGAAAGAAAGAAAGGAAGGAAGGAAGGAAGGAAGGAAGGAAGGANAAGGAAGGAAGGAAGGAAAGAAAGAAAGAAAGAAAGAAAGAAAGAAAGAAAGAAAGAAAGAAAGAAAGAAAGAAAGAAAGAAAGAAAGAAAGAAAAGAAGAACAACTGTGTCAGGTGTAGTAGCCTAGATGTCAATTTTTCACCATGTAAGTATACAACTTACACAGTCAGATTTTATTTAACATCTTCTAGCACAAAAAAAAAATCTCATAAAATCTTTATATATACTACTTAATTTGAAAACATGTACAAAAATTGGTAAAAATGGAATTCCTAAAGCCTGAAAAGCCTGAGAAATCATAAAATTAAGACTTTGCCTCTACCCCCACAATTAATGCCTTCCACTCCTAATGTCCACTCCCTGAGATCTCCTTTTAGCACAGACTAACAAGGGAACAAACTAGACCTGAGGTGATGTCCTGGGTAGCTGAAATTAGGATTCTGAGTGTGTGCTTCCCCGGTGATTTTAAGGCCTGTGTGACTCTGATTAAAACAAACAAATAAACAGATTAGGAAAATGAATAAAACTTGGGGCAAATTGCAACAGTCTCTAGAATTTCATTACCTGAATCATAGACATTTTACATACACAACCAATGAGAAAGCACACAAGTGTATGCAGGCTTATTGTAAAAATCAGTCTTTGAAGTTAATTATCCTGAGTTCAAACACAGCTGCCCCAGCACACAGATACACCCTGCTCTAGTTTGAATAGTTTGAATCTCCAAACTTCAGGTGTTGCCTATGTCTTGATAGTAAGAAGTGGAGCCTTTAAGAGGTGATTAGGTTGAAAGCTTCCCCCTTTATACCCTAATAAAAGAGGCTTTGCATAACATCTGATCTGCTTGGCCTTCACCTATCTCCCCAAAAGACCACTCTCCTCTGGAAGATGCAGCTCAAGGTACAGTCTTGGAAACAGAGACCAGCTCTCAGCAAACAAGAAAACATCTTGACCTTGTACTTCCCAGGTTCCAGGGCTGTGAGAAATGGATGACTGCTCTTCATAAATTGCCCTACTCTTACAATGCAAATGGACTAAGACACCACCACACTATTGATCTGTGATCCTGGCCACACATCAAAAGCACCTGTCACTTTCTGTGGATGTCCACTCAGAGATTCTGACTATCAAAGCAGCAGTAGAGATCATGGACCAGGATGTTGCAGAGTTACTGTGGTTTTCTATTCCATGAGAACTAAGAGATGCGCTGGGTTTCCATTGATGAGGCTGTTTGGTCTTGAACATGGGCAGTAACTTGGAAGACCCATTGTGGGGACTTTGAGTTACATGTAGTGACTTGAAGGTGAGTTTTCCTACATTCCCTATAAAATGGGGGATGTAGTGACAACATTGTGAAGACAAGAAAGAGCAGCAGGCTAGACTGCATCTGGAAGAGGAGAAACCACTTCCCACTATATTTTATAAGTCATATGCACATTAATATAAAAGTAGGCAAGCATAATCAAAATCAAAACTGGATACTAATATTTCTTTTTTTCTTTCTTTTTTTTTTTTTTTTTTTTTTTTTTTTTTTTTTTTTTTTTTTTTTTTTTGGTTTTTCGAGACAGGGTTTCTCTGTATAGCCCTGGCTGTCCTGGAACTCNTTTTTTGGTTTTTCGAGACAGGGTTTCTCTGTATAGCCCTGGCTGTCCTGGAACTCACTTTGTAGACCAGGCTGGCCTCGAATTCAGAAGTCTGCCTGTCTCTGCCGGGATTAAAGTGCTGGGATTAAAGGCGTGTGCCACCACTGCCTGGCTGGACACTAATATTTCTATAGCTAACCTCGTAGTTAACTGATGCTGAAGGCTCCCCTCCTAAGTTTCAGGAACTTTGCAAGGATGTCCACTCTCAGAATTCTTATTTAACACAGTAAAGGAAGTCCCAATTAGAGGAAGCAAGAAAGAAGACATTGGGAAAAGATCTTTACCAATCCTACATCCAATAGAGGGCTAATACCCAATATACACAAAGAACTCAAGAAGTTAAGACTACAGAGAGCCAAATAACCCTATTACAAATGGGGTACAGTACTAAACAAAGAATTCTCAACGAAGAATATTGAGTGGCCAAGAAATACCTAGAGAAATGCTCAAGGGTCTGGAGAGATGGGATCCGATGCCCTCCTCTGGTGTGTCTGAAGACAGCTACAGTGTTCTCACATACATAAATACCTAAATTTTTAAAAAAATTTTTAAAAAAAGACTTATTTTGGTGGGCAGTGGTAGTGCATGCCTTTAATCCCAGCACTTGGGAGGCAGAGGCAGGTGGACTTCAGAGTTGGAGGACAGCCTGGTCTACAGTTTCAGGACACCCAGGGCTACACAGAAAAACTGTTTAAAAAAAAAAAAAAAAGAACAAAAAAAAATTAAGCATCCTGAGTCATCAGGGAAATGCAAATCAAAACAACTCTGAGATTCCACCTTACACCAGTCAGAACAGCTAAGATCAAAAACTCAGGCAACAGCAGAGGCTGGCAAGGATGTGGAGAAAGGGGAACACTCCTTCGCTGGTGGTGGGATTTTGACCTGGTACAACAACTCTGGAAATCAGTTTGGTGATTCCTCAGAAAATTGGACATAGTAGTACTACCTGAGAACCCAGCTATACCACTCCTGAGCATATACCCAGAAGATGCTCCAATATATAACAAGGACACATGCTCCACTATTTCATAGCAGCTTACTTTATAATAGCCAAAAGCTAGAAACAACCCAGATATTTTTCAGCAAAGGAATGAATACAGAAAATGTGGTACATTTACACAATGACGTACTACTCAGCAATTAAAAACAATGACTTCATGAAATTCGAAGGCAAATAAATGGATGGAACTAGAAAATATTATCCTAAGTGAGGTAACCCAGTCACAAAAGAACACACAAGATCTGTACTCACTGTGGAGAGCTTTTGGCGGCCACTTCTAGAAACTTGGAGGGAATTTGACCTCTGGCCAGGACAAGGAAGAGCTGAAGGAGGGAATGTGACTTTGAGCTAGGACTCAGGAAACAGGCTCAGGTTAAGAACATTTACATTTGAATTAATGTAAAACTCAGAGCAGACTCAGCAGAGGCACGTGTGGCATTCCTTTTGTTTACAGGATTTTGTTTACTGCCTTGCCTTTTCCTTGACCTAAAACTGATCTTATTATTTTGCATGTACTAAAATGGAATAAAAGCAGACTGGAAAAATAATAAACCCGCTTCAGCCTCAGAACTGGCTGGGGTCAGGCTACAGTGTTGTCTAATTGTCTTCTTTCTTTTTAATCTTTGCTCCTGCCCTGGAGAACCTGTTGACCCACTGAACTGGTTCAGTCACTCACTGATAAGTGGATATTAGGGGAAAAGCTCAGAAAACCCATGATACAACTCACAGATCATATGAAGCTCAAGAAGAAGGAGGACCAGGGTTTGGATGCTTCAGTCCTTAGCAGGAGGAACAAAATACTCCCGGGAGGTAGAGGGTGGGAGGGACTTGGGAGGAAGAGAGGAGGGGGAGGGGAAAGGGGAGCAGAATCAGGTTTGGCAGGAGACAGGGGCGGTATTCTGAGGGTCAGGAAATTGAACAGAGGTGCATAACAATAGGGGATGGGGAACGGGTGACAGCCACCAGAAAGTCTCAAATGCCAGGAAAGCTAGAGGTTCCCTGGACCCAACGGGGATGACCTTAGCTGAAATACCCACCAAATGGGAGGGAGAGCCTGTAGATACCAAATCCAGAAGTTAGACAAGGCCCCTGGTTGAGGGATGGGGCCACCCACTCATTTCCAAAATTTTAACCCAGAATTGCTCAGCCTCTGCACATGCATACATGGGCAAGTGTACACATGCATGCATGCATGCATGGGCAAGTGCGCACGTGCATACGCGTATACACACACACACACACACACACACACACACTTAGGTCCATTTCTCAACACTGAAGAAAAAATGAAGACAAGTGAATGGGATCCATGGTATAGTTCACACTGGCACCGAGGGCAGTCTTCTGAGTCTCTAATATGTTCCCACTGGGAGTCCGGTAAAGACCGTACAGTATTTGTTATTTAGTCAGGAGAACTGACAATTGTTTTCTAAAGGTTAGGGAAACTGAAGGCCAAATTAAGAGGTTTTGTTTTGTTTTGTTTTGTTTTAAATCTGTTGTTGTTATTGTTGTTGTTGTTGTTGTGTGGATGGTGCTTGTGAGTGTGATCGTGTGCACTGAGTGTGTGGAAGTCTGAGGACAACTTTCCAGAGTTGATCTTCCCCTTCCAGGTCACGGGCTCCCTGCATTGAACTCAGGTGGTCAGGCTTTCCTGGTAAGCTTTCGCCCGCTGAACCATCTCTCCAGCATGAGATAGAAATGTTATAAAACTAAGGTATCTCCCAAGACGTTAAAGACGTCTTACTGAGGGTTGGTTAGTCGCTGGCAAGAGCCATTGCAGTGCGCTGAGATTGGTTGGGCGGAGCAAGAAATACACGCTCCAAGGGAACAGCAGCTGCAGCAGCAGAGGGAAGTAGACCGCAGTCCTGGAGCCTGCTGGAGAAAAGTTAACAATGCCTGAGAAAGAAAGGGAGCGTCACAGCTCAGGAGGAACGGAGTGATGTCTTGCAGGAGCCCAGCCAGGCCCAGGACAAAGCAGCGACAGACAGGCAGGCTGGGGTAGATCTGAGGGTGCCACATGGGAAGTAGGGAAACACATTTGTGTGGGTGGGTGGAACGAAGGGGGAAAATTATTCTGGATTTCAGGCAGAAAGAGTCTGCACTTCTGGTGGTGGTGCGGGTGGAAGCTCTGCCTTGTGGGCGTGGCCGGCTTGAGAGCGAATATCCCTTTGCTGAGGGAGAACAGCTTCCCCTCCCACCTGGAACGGCAAGCGACACTGCCTGTTCCCACATATCCTCCCTTAGCAGGCTCGAGGCACATTAATCACAGTCTTCCTCATTTCTGTACATTAGCACAGAAGCTTCCCCGCGTCCGAAAAAAAATGTTCCATATTTATGCCCTCATTTAAGCCTCACTGTTCACTTGGGCGTTCATCGGGGAAGGTAGAGTTTTAAAGCTTTAAAAAAAAAAAAAGAAAAGAAAAGAAACGCGGAGGTGTCGTGAAGTTTGTGTCTCAACGGCTGGTTTCGAGTTGTGAGGTTATAATGACCAACTCTGAGCTAGCATTTGTACTCTGTGCCTTCCTATCCAGCCATGTTGGCACGCAAGTCACAGGATCTTTTGCAATATACAGGGGCGAGATCTTCGGAGAGAAACGCTAACAGCAAAATCCGGCCTCACAGAAGCAGCCTTGCTTCCCAAAGAGCTGGGCTGAAGGCAGAGCACCAGCTCTCTCTTTGGTGGTCTGTTGTGTGTCTTAAGAAAAGCAAGAAAATACCAAAATTCACCCCAGCTGGTTTGACGTTTTCAGGTAATTCCTGTCCTAACCATACATGGATCCTGGATTAATGAGAGTATATTTTTATCTCTCAACCTCTGAGCTGAAGCTAAGAGAGCTGCTGTTCTTTGCCTGCTAGATGAGGTTGCCATGGAAACTCTTTCAGGAGAAAGAGCACCTCCCCCTTATAATGTGACTCCAAGCAGGAACTAAAAAGGACCAGCCACTCTAAGATGAGAATGGGGGTGTGGTACACAGACTAAACAAAGCATTACCCCTCCCTCCCCTCCTTCAAGATTTTCGGTACCCCACAATTATGAAGTGTTCCCCCAAACAGATTCATGTCCAAATACACAACAGTAATGCTCTTTGACTCCCCAAATCCTGATCTTTACTGATCGTTTCTTGGGCATGGCCTGGAAGGCCAGTTATAGCTAAGGGCACAAATAACATGTGTTGCGACTGAGCTGGCTTCATGAGACCAACTTGTGCATTTCTTGCTCAAGGGACAGCACACTGCAGGGCTTAAAATGAACCCTGCTGGGAACATTTTCACACACAAACACATAGAGAGTCAGACAGGCATACAGAGAAACATACATACATACATACATACACACATACATACATACATACATACATCCTACAGATTAAAGCTTTTGGAGGGGGGCAGCTCACTTTTGAGACACTTCTTTCTCTCCAGGATTCAGTGTCTGATTTGGAATATATTGTCTTTTCAATATTCCTGGGCTGTATGCATCTTTGAATACAAAAGAGATCAGATAACTCAGATTCACAACTGAGACTAGAACACGGGGGGGGGGTGATCTCTTATAACTTGAACAATCCCTGCAATGTTTGCATCATTAAGACTGTGAAGGATTTAAAGCATAGATACTATCCTCACTAGGGTGTATCCCTAATAATGAAGATGATTGTTTTAAAATCATTGCTTTTCAGGGGTAAGAATGAGATCAGGTCTTGCCACCACGTAGCCCAGGCTGCCCTCAGACTTGCAAGTCTCCTCCCTCTGCTTTCTGAGTGTTGGCCATAGGTGGGCACCATCTCACCCAGGTGAGGGCAGATTGTCATACATACTGCTTTGTCATTAGAGCCAAGAAGAGTGCCTGGCATACTGCACATGCTCCATAGCTGTTAGATGACTGATTTATTAACTCAATGAATCTTTGAAATGGATGGATCAAAGAATCATGTGTAAAACAGTGACAAGCTGTCAGAAGACATCAGCCCAGGAAGTGGTAGTCACTAACCCAAGTATACAAACTATATCAATGAGAGGAAAAAGCTGAAAATTCAACTCTAGATTTTTATGCTGAGCTGCAATGTCACCTAGTTCCAAATTCCCAGTACCATGGAAAATGCTGCACTTGATTTGTGGTCACAGCCCTTCCACTTATCGTTGAGGATCATTTTCTGTCATCTTATTACATAAGGTACTTTTACCCCGGGGGAATTCCATTTTTGTGTGAATGTTTCTATCATCTCCAACCACATCTGAAGTTTTTGGAATAAAGTATAGCTACAAGGGAGGGTCTTTACATTAGATCAGTACCCTCTCTCTTGGCTTCCTCCCTCCCTCCCATCTTTTTCTTGTCTTCCTCCATCCTTCCTCCCATTCTCCCCCCTTTTTCTCTCTCTCTTCAGTCCACAGCTGTCTTCTCTATACCTGGATAGGACCCTCCCCATAAGCCCTGAATAACTTGCCTACAAAAGCTTACTTCATGGTTGCAAGTCTCAGGAAGACCCTGTATGTTTGAGGAAGAATACAGCATTCAAGGATGGAAGACAACACTAGTTTTTGTTGTTGTCTGGCTTTTGTTTTTGTTGGTTTCATTGGTAGATTTGAGATCACCCTTGTAGATATCGGTATTCTGCAGAGTATGTGCTGGTTGGGTTTATGTCAACTTGATACAAGCTGGAGTCATTTGAGAAGAGAGAACCTCAGTTGAGAAAAATAAACCCACCAGATTGGCCTGTGAGGCATTTTCTCTGATTTAGGAAAAACTTATATACAGTTTTCAGGGGGAGGAATGAAACAGAGTCAGTAAAAAGCTATCAGGCAGTCATGAAATCCCACAGACCTAACCAAGCAAGGTTGCACTAAGGCAGCACAAGATATCTCAAGTGCATCTCAGACCAAGTGCTCAGTGACCTTGGGACTGATAACCACAGCCCTTCAAGCTGGGAAGTAGGGTTGAGTTCTTAGGATCTGGAAAACTGAGCCGGGCGTGGTGGCACACGCCTTTAATCCCAGCACTTGGGAGGCAGAGGCAGGTGGATTTCTGAATTCGAGGCCAGCCTGGTCTACAGAGTGAGTTCCAGGACAGCCAGGGCTACACAGAGAAACCCTGTCTCGAAAAAAACCAAAAAAAAAAAAAAAAAAAAAAGGATCTGGAAAACTGAAACTCCCCCAAGACCCTGGCCACAGGCCATTACTGGCCTTTCTAAACACGTGCCTGGTTTAGGCAAGGAACTAAGTTCTTTCTCCATACCTCAAAAAAAAAAGTTCCTGATGACCCTGGCCCTCACCCATCCTAATTTCAATGAAGAGCAACAGGCAATTAATGGAGGCTAAAAAAGGGAGAATAGGCCTCCTCCAGGACCAAGCTTCCTGATAGGTTATCCAATCTCAAATGGCTATCCCCAAAACACACACACACACACACACACACATACACACACACACACACACACATACACACAACACACACACACACAACACATACACACATACACACAACACACACACATACACACACAACACACACACACACACACACTTCTAACAATAATAAGTCATGTGTTTAACGAGGGACATGAGAAGAGTTGGAGGGGAGAGGATCAAGTGAAAATGATATAAACATAGTACTCACATATGGAATTCTCAAAAATTGACACACCGAACATTTCCTTCAGCAAAGAATTCATCGATTAAGACAGCTGAGAGTGTCACTGAGCAAGAGTGCATGCTCAGCATATGTGAACTTAATTCTCATGACTGTGAGGGGGGAAAACACAATGGAGCAAGGAGAAAGAGGAGGATGGAAAGAAAGAAGAGAGGGAAGAGAAAATGAGGGAAGGCAGGGAAGCCACTCAAATGGTGTCACACAGAGTTGGGCTCTGGGGTAAATGTGATGACCCAAAGAGCTTAAAGTTCCTGCATTAGACTGAAGGTCTAATACACAGATCCAATATGCCAGTGATAGAAAGTGTCCATTTGATTATGGTGACTATCACTTTGTATACAGAATGTCTAAAATCCATGAAATGAGCTAACTTAGCAGATATTTTGAAGTATAAAACCTGTGGGGTCAGAAAGAAGGGTTCAAGAATCAAGAGTGAAAAAGAGCCACTAAAGAAGGCAGTTGGCACAGGAGGGCAACACGCTAGCATAGGAGGTCAAAACTTGCAGGGAATTCTGGGAAAACACTTTGCCCAGATAGAAGCAGAAGCACAGAAGAGACTGGTGAAGGAGTTAGGCAGAGCGATACACCGGCTACTGTGGAGAGCTGCTGTTGTCCAGCAGAGCCAGTAGTCTAAAAATAAACTGGAAGCAGGTCAGTCAGAGGTGAGAAAAACCAGCTGAGACCACGGGGGAACCTTCCTTTCCATCTACATGACATTTCTGTGATGCTTTTCTTAGGGCAAGAACTGTTCCTTCACGTGATTGCCTGCGTCTGACACAAGTTCTTTTGGATACATCTAATTCCCACCCAGGGTGGGGAATGCTGGAAAATAGAATCCCTAGACTAAACAGCATCTTCCATATCTTGTAGCTGTGTGCAGGAGAAAGCAAGAAATATTACATTCAAACCTACATAAGTGCCTGGAGCTACACAGAGAACCATGAGACCTGCTCAGACACAAGGAACTAAACAGAATATGACATGTCAGCTGTACTGTGATCAGCTGTGGCCTGTGGTGCTGATATTGAGAGATGTGTAAAACTAGGAACTGAGTCATCCCTTTCCATTATACTCTCACAGATTCATAGTCATTCTGTTTCCCTATACTTTATTTTAGATACGTATTCATCAAGAAATAAAGAAAAATGAAAAGTTGACTCAGCTGATTACCCTACAAACCTTCTCCCAGGGGATACTAAAATTAATTCCATCACTCTTGTTCAGCTATGAAATTCCATGGTTGTTTTACTGTAAAATCATTTAATATTAAAATGTTTTCTAGATATAATTTTTTAAAGTGTCTCGGCTTTGCCTTTCTGGGTTGATTTTAGTAGATGTTCCTAAAAATGAAAACATCAGTAGATGACATGACCACTGTCCCCCCCCCTATCATATTTTATGATGTTACTCAAGGCACAGAGCTTCCACCCTGCTCTGTCTTCATGTGATGCACGCTGGGTGTTTCTTCATACATGTACATACAGGGTGATGTTATGAGCTGTCCTCAAAGATACAGCAATGGTAACGATTTGTGTCTATAAAGAATTTTGAAGTTTATAAAGCACCTTCAGACAGGTTTTCCTATTTGAGTCTTTTTTTATTTTATTTTATTTTTTATGGTTTTTTGAGACAGGGTCTCTCTGTGTAGCCCTGGCTGTCCTAGAACTCACTCTGTAGACCAGGCTGGCCTCGAACTCAGAAATCTGCCTGCCTCTGCCTCCTGAGTGCTGGGATTAAAGGCGTGCGCCACCACCCCCTGGCCCTATTAAGCAAGGCAAATGTCATGAATGTAATTACTACGTTCATGGAGGCAGAAATGTAGTCTCTGGGGTTTATGATAGTGTGGTGTCCCCAGGGATCTTTCAGTTCATCAAGCATGATGTGACAGATAAATACGTAACTGGCTGTAGCTTCCAGATCTGGGGCTGACTTTCCCAGAAGTCCTGACAGTCTGTGACACTTTGTCCAGACTTCATCACCTGACCATTTCTGTGAGCAGCACACACATTTTTGCGGTACTAGTGAAAAGAGAGCTTATTTTAGTAAAAACAAGACTTAGATTGGAAGAATACCCTCATCTGCAACTTTGTGGCTACAGGAACACTGTCTAGGCTTTGGAGCGCTTCCCGTCTTTAAAAAGTAGAAGCGTTTTTGCAAGCTTGCAAGGCTGCAGACATTGCATTATGCGGTGCAGATCCCTCGAAGGCATGGAGCAAAACCAGGTAAACAGCAAGAGCTCCATGGATGCACTGGTTCCTCAGTAAATCCTGTGTATTCTTCACGGCTGCAGACAGCTCAACACAAATCCTTTTATAACTTCTTTATTTTTCCACTCTCAACGCTACCAAAATGTACTCAGGGACCAACACAGTGTTCTCAGACTATTTCCTAGTTCAGGCTTCTTCATTCAATTCCCCATGTATCTAGTGACTGCATAATATATGATATATACTATACTAGGCATCATATGAAATATGAAAAATCAGCAGTTGTTCCTTAACTTGTAGAGTTTGCAGTCATGGAGGCAGTAGACTGCATGTCGTTATACACAGAGACAGTTGCGCAGTTACAAATGATAATCCATGCCAAGAATGCAAAGCCAGGGTGCAACGTGGAAGAGCAGTCTCCGCGCGCGGTGGTGAAAGATAATCTCTTTGGAATGACAGTTAAGCATGAGCATGAAAGATCAGAAAGAGCTAATCCTATACGGAGGAAAAAATAGCTCTCATGGAGAGCAACGGGACTAGAGCCCAATGAGCAGGAAAGGCTTGGTGTAAATTGAAGTTGGGGAGCTTGGCAGTATTCAGACACTGTGAGGTGCTTTGGGATTCACCCACCCAAGCAACTCCTGTAATAAGTTCGAGCACCCATAACTTATTGATAGATAGTGGAGTAAATAAAACCAATAAAGGGTGTATTGAGCCAGTCACCTCTGGGGAACTTGCCTCTCAATCTCCATGGAAACTCTGGGACATAGTACAAACAGAACAGACACCCAGGAGGCTAGGAAGCTGGGCTCCTCATTAATAAATCCCTATGCTCTGAGTAATCCTCCGGAACTTCCAGACTGCCCCGTGCAAGATCAACACACTCATGGATAGAAAAACACAGCCAGGGGCTGTGCCGATCATTCCGTCAGTAATGAGCTTGCCTTATAAAGCAGGGTGGCCTGAGTGTGATACTCAGAATTCACAGCCTTTAAAATGAGCATTATGTCTCAGGGAGACAGAGACAGGTAAAGCTCTGGCCTGCTGGCAGCCAGTCCATCCTACTTAGCAAGTCACAGGCCAGTGAGAGACCTTATTTAAAAAATAAGCCAGGCAGTGGTGGCGCACGCCTTTAATCCCAGCACTTGGGAGGCAGAGGCAGGCAGATTTCTGAGTTCGAGGCCAGCCTGATCTACAAAGTGAGTTCCAGGACAGCCAGGGCTACACAGAGAAACCCTGTCTCAAACCTCCCCACCCCCACCCCCAAATAAAATAAAATAAAAATAGGAAGACTAAGAGGATGAAGAAGTATAGACAAGTTAACTATAAGTAAGGATGCATGAAACAAAGCCTTACAGAAACCTACTACTTCTCCCCCCATTAATTTATATTTCCCTGTGAACTTATTTATTTATTCACTTTACTTTCTGATCACTGCCCCCCTCAGTTACCCTCTTACACAGTCCCACCCCATTCCTGCTCCCTTTATCCTCTGAAAGGAGAGACCCTGCCCCTGGGTTTCCCCCCAACCCTGGCATATCAAGAGTCTACAGGGCTAGGCGAATCCTCTCCCATGGAGGCTAGATAAGATGGCTCAGTTAGGGGAAATAGGATTCACAAACAGGCAACAAATTTAAGGTCAGCCCCTGCTCCAGTTGTTGGGGGGCCTGAATAAAGACTGAGCTGCACATCTATCACATTTGTGGGAGCTTGGTGGAGGCCAGGTCCAGACCATGTATACTCTTTGGTTGGTGGTTCAGTCTCAGAGAAACCTAAAGGAAGAACATTAGTTGACGCTGTTGGTCTTCCTGTGTGGTCTTCCGATCCCTTCCTGGTCCCTCAATCCTTCCCTCAACTCCTCTATAAAACTGCCAGAGTTCCATCCAATATTTGGCTATGAGTCTCTGTGTGTTCCAGTCAGCTGCTGAGTGGAGCCTCACAGAGGATAGTTACGCTAGGCTCCTGTCTGTAAGGAAATAGGCTAACCATAACTACTGTGAGTTCATGAACACAATGGCACCACCCATAGCTTAGAGAGTCATTTTCACCCAGCACATCCTGCTGGTACCCATGCTCCAGTAGAGGAACTCATAATCATGTGCATCCAAGCATCACTAATTGAACATTAGGGACTATAAAGTTTTTGAAAACAGAAAAGGACATGAAGATGGGAGGAGGACCCAGAGGCAGGTGAGGATGGATATGTTTAAGATACATTGTATACATGTATGAACCTTGTCAATGAATAAATTAAAAATAGTCTTTTAAAGGGTAGGTGGCATCTGAGATGCAATGGCTGAAGTTGTCTTTTCTAAGTTCCTTGAGAACACAGAACATGGTTTACATAACTAAATCAGTAGCTATGGTGATGACTACCGAATCAATGTGGTTAGTGACTGTCCAGAACAAAGAGCATGTGATGGATCCTAATTAATTGGATCATGAAAGATTGAGTTAAAAATTTTATCTGTGAAGTGTTTATTATTGCTTTCTATTAACTCATTGAAGTCGCCTAACAGAGCATTGCTGTGTATTCGGGGAGTTCACTCAAAACTGTGTATAGGAATATGGAAATAACGCAACCATCATAAGGGAATGTCAAGCTCCCTTTGTCCCTAAGGAGATAAATATCACAGCCAAGTCATGAAGAGTTTGAAAATGTGGACTATGTAATCCACCTTCATCAGACAGGGTCTGAGCTTGGGATCTAGAATGCATAAGACGATGTATTCTTAAGTTATCCAGACAGATGAAACTAGGACCCCATCATACTTGACTCTTCAAACCATCACTTCAGGAGGAATAAAAGCTTCTTTTCCCAACACACAGTTCTGACACAAACTTTCCCTAGGAAAAGTGAAGAGTGTAGAGAAGTGTCCAGTATATACAGTGTGGTGCCCATTACTTCTGTAATGGTTAACACTGATTGCCAACTTTACAGAATCTAGAATTACCGGGGACACAAAACTCTGGGCATGCCTGTTAAGGATTTTCTAGAATGGGTTAATGAAAGGGAAATACCATCCCATTAAAACTAGAAAACAGTGCTGGGGAGATGGCTCAACAGCTAAGAACTTTGTTCTTGCAAAGGAACTGGGTTCTATTTCTAGAACCCATGTTAGATGGCTCATAAATGCTTGTAACTTCATCTCCAAGAGATCTGACACCCTCTGCTGGCCCTTTCAGGCACTCAAATACATTTAGCATATGTTCATACAAATACACATGCATACCCATAAATAATTTTTAAAAAACCTTTTAGGAAATAAAGTGTCTTAGGGTTTTATTGCTGTGAAGAGACAGCATGACAACAGCAACTTTTACAAAAGAAGACATTTAACTGGGACTTGTTTACAGTTTCAGAGGTCTAATCCATCATCAGCATGGCAGGAAGCATAGCGGTGTGCAAGCAGACATGGTGCTGGAGAAAGAGCTGAGAGTTCTACATCTTGATCTGAGGGCAGCAGAAGGAGACTAAATCACACTGGGCATGGCTTGAGCATATGTGAGAACTCAAAGCCCGTCCCACAGTGACATGCTTCCTCCAACAAGACCACACCTACTCCGACAAGGCCACACCTCCTAATAGTGCCACTCCCCACGGACCAAGCATTCAAACACATGACTCTATCTGGGACCATAACTATTCAGTGTGCAGCTAGGAGGGATGTTGGCCAAGCAGACCCACTCATCTGTCTGCTTCCTGACAATGTCACCGGTTGCCTCAAACCCATGTCCCCATACCTTCCCCACCAAGATGAATGGCACCCTTCAACTGTGATCTGAAATAAGCTCTTTCTTCTTTAAGGTTTTCGTCATATATTTTTCACAGAAATGAGAAAAATAATTAATATGCTCTCTCTCCCTCCTCAGCTCTATGACCTTATCACAGCTGCCCAAATGCAGCTGCTCCCTGGAGAGCTGAGGTTTAGGTATACAGCATGTTTAGAGTGCAATCTTTCAGGCTGCAAAGGGCTCAGGTGCATCTTAGTTTTCTCTGAAATCAATGTATTTTTCCCTCTAATTTCATGCTCTCTTTGAATGGAAAACAGTATACGTGTTTTTCTTTTTAATTAAAAAAAAGAGGAAAAAATAAAAGTTCCTTGAACCTTTTGCCATAGGCTTCATTCACTCAAGACACGTTAAGCTGAACTTCTAAAAATGCTCTCAGAGTCAAATGCTAAACATTTGCTTACAGTCTACCATCATTTATATGTGTGTGTGTGTGTGTGTGTGTGTGTGTGTCTGTGATCAACTGTTCCTGCCTCTGAATGTAATAGTTACCTGCCAACCTTGACTCTTTCATATCCCAAATGCTAGAACAAATTACCTCCCTCTATGTCAGTTAACAAAGGCAATGCTCAGGTCAGGGTCAAGATGGCATCATGGATGGGGATGTACTGGAGAATATGAACCCAGAGCTGGTCCAAGTCAAACAAGCAGTAGGTGTCCAGGTCTGATGAGGTGTTAACAGCCTCCTGAGGAGCAGTCACACTCAAGAATGGGGTGCTGGGGTCTTAGCACTGTGGTTATGGGTTCAAAAACAAAGATGCCCTCCACCAGTGGCTCTGGTTCCACAGCCCAAGTATTTTTTCTGCCTTGGACCCTTTTCTCATTAAGACAAGGCCAGTCATATAAATTGAAAGCAGAAAGAGGGAATCTAAATAAAGCCCTCCAATTTGGCAGTTGTCATGATGCTCATCTTACCTCACTGCATTGGAATGAGCATCAGGCTGCCTGGACAGGAAACTCCAGGAAAGCTGTTGGTGAGCTACAGGTTTCCAGGCAGCTGAGCCAGGCTGTCTAGAAGTGGAAGCCAGGGCTTATCAACAACAGGCCGCTAGCAGGATAAATAGATTACATCACTTGGAATAGATTTCTAGCTGTTTTTCTACCTCCTTCCTGCCTTCAAGGAAGAAGGAGAGGTAGGAGATAGGGGAGGGGCCAAAGAAGAGAAGGAGGGAGGGACAGAGGAAGGAAGAAAGGGAAGAAGAGATGACAGAAAGGAAGAAAAGAGAAGATCAAAAGCCACCCAGAAAGAGTTCTCTCTATGCATGCTATAAGGCAGCCCAATTAAACATTTTCCTTTCTAAGAGTTGCCATGGTCATGGTGTCTCTTCACAGCAATGAAATCCTAACTAAGATTGATGAATATATGGAAAGGTTTGGAGGGAGGAAAGGGAGGGGGCAAATGATGTGATTATTACTTCAAGAAAGAACAAAAATAAATAAAAATGACCAAGGCTCATTGGCCATCCAACCATTGGCCAAGATGGCTCAGTGAAAGAGTCTATCTCAAAAAGTACACAGAGAAGTGACTGAGGGAGACACCCAGCATCAACCTCTGGCCTCTATATGCACTTGCATGGATGAGCAAGTGCACTGTGTACATACAGATTCTTCACGGGAGCTTCATTGTCCTTAAACCAAACATTTCTTTATGCAACTGAGATACAGGGAGGTGTTTTCTTCCACCTACCACTCTACATCACCACCACCATCATTATCAATCACTATTAAGAAACAGAATCTCTCACTGAACCTAGAGTTACCAATAGGCAACCATGGCTGACCAACGAGCCATTGAGATCCTCTTCCTCCTCCTCCCACTACTGTGACTAGGCATGAGATATCAAATCCAGCTTCTTATACGGGTGCTGGGAATCGGGACTCAGGTCTTCATGATTGCACAGTAAGTGCTTGACCCACTGAGCCATGTCCCTCAGCCCACTATTCTCCTTTTCTATCATCCTTGTTGTCAACTTGACTCTATCTGGAAGGAAATACAATCCCGAATTGTAAGGCTCACCTGTGATCCAGATCTTGAGGCTGGGAGATACAAGTTTCTGTCCTGAATCTTGGCATGGAGATCTTGAGACATAGATGCTATGAATTCCAGGAGACTAAGGCAAGGAGATCTCTGAGTTCAAGGTCAGCCTGGGACAAAACAAGTCCCAGATCCAGGCATGGTGGTACATACCTTTAATCTGGGCCACACCTTCTGCTGGAGACCTACATAAGGACATTGGAAGAAGGAAGATTTGCTCTTCTTTGCCTGCTTGCACTTACTTGCCAGCACATCTGTTGGAATCTACTAGCCTTATGAGACTGAGCAACTACTAGATCCTTAGACTTCCCATTCACAGCTGACCATTGTTGGGGCACTTGGACTGCAGACTGTAAGTCATCCTAACAAATTCCCTTACTATAGAGAGACTACCCATTAGTTCTGTGACTCTAGAGAACCCTGACTAATGCACCCCTCCACCCCTAAATCTGAGCCTTACAAGTCAGAGTCGGTTCTCTTGACCCAAGTCCCTTGCCCAGTACTGTGCTTTTCCAGCAACTCTCTCCTGAATCTTCCATCTCTCCCTCTCTGTCTTAGGGTTTTGCCCATGCAGTCACATCTTACTTCTAAAATCTAATCATCTCGTTGTCCCTCTTTAATTCTATCAGATGTTCTGAACATAGAAAAGAGCCACTTGCACCCACGATTTAACTTCTATTGTGTACTTTCTTCCTGCTTCTCCTACACAGTTCCTCCTAAGGTCACAGCCAACTTGTCTATGAATCATTCCTTGCTACAGCACTTCCTGTTGACAGGGAACCTTCTCTGAACTTATTCCCTGATGCCAAACTGCTTTGATCTCCAGTCACTTTGATCAGTCTGTTACTCCTCTGCCCCCACTACGTTTAGATCTTCTCTAATCTTGTCTGTTTCATAAACTCTACTTCCATGACTTCACCAAGAGCAAGTTATCACCAAGAGCAGCATCAGTATCTCAAACCTAAATCATGTCAAATAATACCCAAGACCTTAATGTTTCTCCCCAAGCCCCACTCCAGCTATCATCTTGATAAGACATATATATTATGGACAGATGTCCTCTGTGGTCAGTATTGGAAGTTTTCTGTCCCTCCACCTGCCATAATGAGAGAGACTCTTCCTCCTTCACTGCACATCTTGCCCAGTGATCATATTCAATGAACGGATAGCCTCATGATTCCTCCAACATCAAATATCTCCAGCTTACTATACCCTACCCCAACCCCCAACTTACCACTCACTATTGCTACTGTAATCGATTCTGCTTCTCCCACTCTGGTTTTCCTATTTCTCCAGATTCACTTTTCTAAATACACTTAACCATATCATTTTACAATCCTGTTATCCAGCGAGCACACTCCAAAATCCTTAAATGGGCATTGACGGTCAGTTAGCTTGCCAACATAGTCCACCTTTATCTCTCCCACCGTGTACACAACATTCAAATAAATCACTCACTCTCTCCATCTCAGATCCAGTTTCCATGCCGTACAATTCTGCTTGCGCTGCTTCCCTGGAAACAGCGTTATGTTTTAGAATCACACTTCCTGTTGAAATCCTGCCTTTGTTTTAAGATCTGTCTTGGATGTAACTCTTTATGCCTTTTTTCCTGTTTGGGGTGTATCTTTCCTGTTCCCTGGTCCTATGTATTTTCTGTTTAATCTATTTGGCTTCACAGTTATTGACGAATATTCCATCTTCTCGCTGTTGATGTCTTATTCTTGCTGCAGACTATGAATATTGTTAATTATTTTTTTCAAGAATTTTATCAGGGTCTACAGATTTAAATAGGAATGAGAATTATCCTTTTTAAAATAATTCAGTATTTCTTTATCCAGAGGAAAACAGTAGTTAAGTTTCTCATTTCGGTTCTCCATTGCAAGTTTCTCCTCATTGAGAAGATGAATCCCGGTCCCTGAGGGATTCAGACAGGAAAAAATGAGTCTGTCTCTACCATCGTGTGTTGTGGGGGAAGCATTACTGAAGTCTCATGTGTCTATGTGGGAGTCTGAGGGCAAATCTTTGATTCTGTGAAGATCCCACAGGAGACCCCAAAACACCCAGTTATAAGGCTGTTAGGCAAAAGTAGAAATGTGTGTAATTGGAGCTGTGGGGAGAGTTGCCATCATGGTGTAGAAGGGAAAAATGGGTCTGAGGCAGGAGGAAGGAACTGACAGCTACACACCTCAGGGGCTCTCAGTGGGACATCATTTGTCCATCACTGTGCCTTCAAAAAATATCAGACATAGTCACACTCCCTTACGAGGACTTTCAGAAGTGCAAATCTTGAAAAAAGTTCCCTTATAGTCTCAAAAGACCTGAACAAATCCTGAATAGATCCCTCCCTTTGTCTCCTTTCAGTTTGGGGGACCGTTGTGTTGGACTGGTGCTGGCTACACAGCTGTTGGGAAAATCTGGATCCACTGTGATATCTAATTATTCCTTCTGTTGTTTTAATAAAATAGCCTGACAATAGAGGGGAAGGGTTTACTTAGCTTATGGTTCCAGGTGACAGCCTATCATAGCAGAGAAGCTTGAGAGAATTGGTTACTTTATATCCACAGTCAAGACCAAAGCCCACAGTGAATTAATGCATGCCAGTGCTGGGTTGGCCATATCCCTTTCATTCAGACCAGGGCCCAGACCACAAAATGGTGCTTCCTACACTCAGGGTGGGTCTTTCCACCTCAGTTAGCCCAATTAGAAAAACAACTTATGGTTAATGAGCCACCTGTGTCAGATAAGTGTAGCAATCTCCCTTATCAAGAAAGCGCCTCCTTACAACAAAGGGAGACCAATCCTGAAAACCACACATAATAGACACGAGGAAGAGATCGCAGGATTGTAGGGAGCCCAGACCCACTAAATACACTGATGCCACACTTCCTGCATCTATGGCTCAACGAACCTCGCTGAAGGGGACAGAAAGATTGTAAGAGCCAGATTATTAGGACGCCTAATGTGAAACAGTCTCCCCTACATATGTCTGCATAAACAAGACCAAACCAATGGCAATATCAATAGACAGATTAACAAGAAAGGGGGCAAATCTCACTGGTTCCCACCCCTAGACAAGTAACTCCAGGCAACTGATGACTGCTGAGAGAGGAAGAGTTAGCCAAGGATGAGCTCCCTAACTCTTCAATATAGAGTGGCTCGCCCTAAAACCATATACATACCAACAACAAACACAGATTCCGTGGGTTGTATTTATGTATTTGTGTATACCTCTCTCTCTCTCTCTCTCTCTCTCTCTTACACACACACACACACAGTGGGAAGAGGGAAAATTGCTATAATTATACTTAAAATGAAATTTTCCATGTAATTAAAATAGAAAATCATTCACAGCGGTACCTCCAGGGCAGCCTAACATAGACAATCCCTCACTGAGACACCTTTACCAGCTGATTCTAGACTGTGTCAGATTGACAATGAAAACATGAGGTGATTGGGTCTGGAGAGGTGGCCCAGCTGTCGAGAGTGTGCACTGTCCCCACAGAGAACTCAAGTTCAGATCCCAGAACCCATGACACCCCAGCTTCAGGGGAACCCAACACTTATGACCTTCACAGGCACCTGCACACTCGTGTACACACCGACACACAGACACATGCAGATTTAAAAATTAAAATAAGATCAATTTCGATCGCCATGGTGTTGGCTCCAGGAGGATGAAATGTTAGCTATTAAGATCATATTAAGGGTTAGCTACATACATATGTTTAATTCTTTTTATTCTGGTAAGTTGCTCTAAAGTGAAATCATTATTATGCTGACTTTGTGTCTATAGGAACCAAGGCTTAGAGGGATTCAGTAACCCTACTCAAGGTCAGAAGTCACAAGCAAGGCTCCCTGGAAGAAGCCATTCTTTTCTGTAAGAGCAGTTGACCACTCCACTCATGCCCTTGCGAGGAATAGACAGTGCTGTTGTATCTGTTGCTGCCCTCCTTGCTGTGGTGAAGCATCGCCGGAAACAACTTCAAGGTGGATTTGTTGTGCTCACAATTTCAGAGCATTTTCCTTCCATTCATCTTGGTGGGGAAGATGTAGCAACAGGAACATGTGGCAGCTAATTTCACTGTGGCAGAGGTCAAAAAACAAAAATCAAACTGGGATAGGGAGGGGGTGTGGGGAGAGAGAGAGAGAGAGAGAGAGAGAGACAGAGACAGAGACAGAGACAGAGACAGACAGAGAGACAGAGATTGCAAGTGTGTCTGTGTACACCTGAGTGTGGAGGTCAGAGGTCAATCCTGTCTTGCTGTGAAGGTGCTGTTCATTTTATTTTTTTTATTTATTTGAGAATTTCATACATAAGTATTTGATCAAATCCACTGCTTCTCCACCCTCCCCTGTAATCTCTACCATGTTCCTTCCCATGTTCATCTGGTCTTAGATAGGAAGCAATCCCACTCTGTCTCGATAGTGCATAGTGTCATCTCTTAGGGCCTGAATCCCCAAATAAAACGGACACTCCCTCCCCCAAAAGCCATCAATTACCAATAGCTCCTCAGCTGGGGGGGGGAATTCTTGAGCCCCCCTCCAATCCATACTGAAACTTTGGCAGCCTTGACCTTGGGCAGGTTTTGTGCACAAAACCACACAGTGAGTTCATGTGTTTTGTTACAGACATTCACGGCCTGTGGCTCTTATAATCTTTTCTCTGTCTTCTGCAATGGCGCCTGTGCCCTGGGGTCAGGGAGTGTGATATAGCTTTCCCATATGGAGCTGAACTCTCCACAGTGCCTGCACATGGACCACTTGTGGGTTTCTGTATTAATCACTGTTTCCTGCTTAGAAAATGTCTCTGATGAGGGTTGAGAGACGCACTACTCTCTGGGTATAAAGGTAAAAACTTAGGGAGGCAGATTATTACTATGTCCACTTAGCAGAATAATAGTGTTAGGTTCTCTCTAATAGGAGATAATCGGTCCTATGATCTATTTTTGGAGGTAGGATATCTCACTAGGACCTAGGACTCACTGATTCAGCTTGACTTCTGGACAGAAAGTTAAGAAATCATTCTGTCTCCATTTCTAAGTGCTGGGGATATGGATTCACAGCATGATGGCCAGGTCTCACGTGAATGCTATAGCCCTAACTTAGGTCCTCCTACTCTCGTGACAAGAACTTTAATGACTGAGTCATTTCCTCAGCACCTTCGAGCTACTTTAACTTTGAAGGGTCATCTTTCAGGGACCCTTTCCACCCCTGAGCCAACCAGGCCCCATAACCTGGCAGAATCATTAGCTGGAGAGCAGGTTCCACACATATGAAGGAAGGTTCAGATTCACACCATAGCAGTCATTCTGTGCAAAGTACTGTAGATTCAGAACCACAAGAATGGCAACCTGCTAACACTCGATGTGCCTGCCATTAGTTGTCTCTGGGAAATTCTACTGGTTCTATTTTCAAATACCACCTTTTTAAAGATGTCCCAATACTTTTCCTTTATGACTCCAGTCTACAGCAATGACCACATTACCTCAGTGTTTGTGAAAGACAAAACCAGAGACTAGTGCAGTACCTGGCATAGTTCAGAAATTGAAGAAAGTTTCCATAGACAGTGAATAAGATGTCACACACAATCATTTAAGCCCTCAGACACCAGTTTTTCCCCATACTTATAGCAAGTAGTCTCATATCTTATGGGCACTTCGTGGATCTCATGAAACAATGGTGTGCATCTCAAACTAAAGCTAATTCATTAGGTCAGGCCAAGCAGACCAAACAGATCAATGGGATGGGGGGGGGGATACATTAGTCGAAGTTTCTCTTTGAATGGGATTCATTGCATTTCAACAGGCACACTTGGTACCATGTTATCCATCAGGCTCTCTGCCACATGCAAATCCAGGAAAGGACTGGGTGCTCTAATCATAATGCCCCTGCTTCCTGCTCTAATCCCACACTTCCCTGGCTGATGACAACTCTCCGCAGCTGGCTAGCAGGATGAGGGAATGATTTGGGAGCCTGGTATCTCTAAGTCTCACATGTGCTCTATGACCACAATTTAAAATAAACATGTTTCTTCCTTCTCTTTGTTCCGAAGGGTGTGCACTCTATTCCAAAATCTACTTAGAACATCAAAAACAAGTCACGTGACTTCCCTAGAAGGGACTGATTCCTGTGTCAGGAGTCTTAGCTCAGGTACATTCTAATCAAAAAAGCGGTTCTCCTTATTTTTCTCTTCTGTTTTGAGAGGTGAGCCCCAGGAATTCAGACCACCTCCCTTGGCATGTGTTTACCTGTGTCTCTTCATCACTCTATGGATGATTTGGGTTTCTGCTTTCTCAAAATCAATATGTGAATTTTTTTTTTGAGACAGGGTTTCTCTGTATAGCCCTGGCTGTTCTGGAACTCACTCTGTAAACCAGGCTGGCCTTGAACTCAGAAATCCACCTGCCTCTGCCTCCCAAGTGCTGGGATTAAAGGTGTGGGCCACCACCGGCCCGCTCAATATGTGAATCTTAATGTCCCATCTTTTTCTCTAACATGGCATTAGGGCTATCTCTAACCAAAACACCCACCCCTGGGAATCTTGGTGAAATAACGACAAGAAGACTAACTTACCTCTGCATATGATGCAGGCCCCTTCATTAGCATCCTTTTGTTCCCATTATCCAGAATTTTGAATGTCTCCAGTTCCTTGAAAACCTCTTTCTCAATCTCTGTGTTTTTACACTTAATCATCGAGGCACTGCACCCTGCTGGATCTCCTGTTTCTCTTGATGAGATGTTTCCTGTTCCCGGAATTGATTCTGACTTCATTCACCTCCATACTACCCATCCTTTCTCATCCATTCACTACTTTTTGGGTTGAATCCTTCCTCTATGTAAAGGATCCAGTGTCTGCCTGCACCAGTCTATACCCAGGAACGCAACAAGGAACAGATCAAAGAAGGCTGCTGTCGTGAAGAAGCATCCTGGTGGCAGCAGTCAGAACATTAGTACGTACATAAACTGAAATCACATAACTTTGGGTTAGTGAGGGAAGACATGAAAACAAGAAGTGGAAATGAGGTGCAGAAGCTTCAAGCAACGGAGGTGGGCAGGAGCTGGTTTAGAAGAGGGACCGCTAGAAGGTGAAGGCATTTGAAGCAAGACTGGAATGGCGAAACAGCCGCGGAGTGGGAAACAATTCGGGATGAGGGCGTGTCATATTGGGTACAAGGGTTGTGGGAAACAATTCAGGATGAGGGCGTGTCACATTGGGTACAAGGGTTGTGATGATGTTGTGCTTGATAAGTTGGGAGGTCATTGGTTTTCTAACTATGTGTAGCTGGAACATTGTGGGCAAGGCAGAGAGTTGTTAACATCTATGAGAAGGCAGCCAAAAGGCTTAGGGCCAACTTGTTACACCACGAGGAGGAGTCTCGTTTGTGCACTCAAGGACAGTAAGATGGTATGAGAGAGCTTTGTGGGAGCAAATTATAGTCATGGATATGGGCTCCAAACTAATGGATTCCTCTAGTCACAGATGGAAAATATTCAGGAATAAACAAAATATTTAATATAATGTACATAGTTTCTTTCTTTTTAGCTACTTTAGTATGTGCGTGCATGTGTGTGTGTGTGTGTGTGTGTGTGTGTGTATTCATGCCACATAATGCATGTGGAGGTTAGAGGGCAACTTTTAGAGTTTATTCTGTCCTTCTACCATAAAATTCATCAATAAAACTCAGGCCATCAGCCTTGGCAGCAAGTACCATTATCCACTGAGCCATATTGTAGCCTAACTTTTTTCTTGTTGCTCTCCAAACAATATAATATAGAAGCTATGTGCATTCGTTGTATTACTGCAAGTAACCTAGAGATAATTTAAAGCATGAGGGGGGACACGCAAAGGTTATATACAAACTCAATTCTGCTTTATAGAATGGATTTGTACATCTGCATATTTGAGTATCTACCAAGCACCTATGGACACCAAAACACAATTATATATCACAATTATATATCACAATTATATAGACCTCTATGTCAGTTGCTTAGAAAGCTGATCATATGGCATCTTGGTCCAGTTTTAGTTACTGTAACAAAATGCCTGACATGAGCAACTTAAGTGAGAAAAAAGGTTTGCTTTGTAGAGGTGTCACAATATCATGGTAGGAGGATGAGGTGGTGCAGAACTCACCTGTCTGCGTTGGTCTGAAGCAGAAAGACAGATTACCAGCACAACAATGCTTTCTCCCTTTTTTTCAGTCCATCCAGCCCCAGCCCCTTGTAATGGTGTCTTCCATATTCTGGGTGGGTTTCTCCTTAGTTTATCCTCTTGGGGAAGGCCCTCACAGATACAACCAGAGTGGCCCTTAGTAATCTCCTGTGTGCTCAACACAAGCAGGCTGGCAGTCAAGATCAATCCTCACCCATAGCCTCACATATCAGCAAGAGCAGAATGATTACGACGGAGAAATGTCAAGCTAACATCAGCAAGACAGAGCAGCTCCTGTCACAAAGATGAAGGGATAACTTACCATGTTAAGTGCTTTGAAAGCTTACCGGACAAGGGCTAGAGAGATGGCTCAGCAGTTAAGAGAACTTGTTATTTATCCAGAGGACCCCAGGCTCAGTTCCTAGCATCTACATTTTGCGGTTCACAATCATCTATAACTCTAGGTCCAAGGGATCTGACCTCCACTTCTGGCCTCCTCAGGCACTGCATGCACACCGTGCACATATGTACACACGAGCAAAACACCCATATACATAAAATAAAATTCAAATTTGAAAAGACATCCCAGCACAGACCAGATGGACTTCAAGGAACTTAATGTACTTATAAACATGGCAGAAAGCTCCTGCCAGAGGGAACAACAGAACAGAGAGATCAAGTGCTCTGGGTTTTCTTTTTGTTTTTCTTTTTCTTTTTTATTGGCTGTTGTCTTTATTTACATTTCAAATCTTATCCTCTTTCCCTGTTCCCCCACTCCCGAAACTCCCTATCCCCTCCCCCCTCCCCCTGCTTCCCACCCACTCACCCACTCCCACTTCCCTGCCCTTGAATTACCCTACACTGGGGCATCAAGCCTTCAAAGGGCCTCTTCTCCCATTGATGCCCGACAAGGCCATCCTCTGCTACATATAAGGAGCTGGTGAAATGGTTTGTGAGAACTTGAAGCAGGTACACTTTCCAAAACCTCAGAACTTACCAAGGGAACATTTAAAATGCTGCTGTCGAATCTTCAGAACGGGGCTGGTGAGGCGATGGGTCTTGAAGCAAGGGTTCTTGCCCCAAGCTTAATGACTTGAGTTCTATATACAGGACTGACATGGTGGAAGGAGCGAGCCAACTCTACACATTGTCTGCTGACCTCCATACACATTCTGGAACACATACCTCTGTCCACACACACATAGACACACAGACACACACACACACACACACACACGTAAACACACAAAGCAAATAAATTATAATCATACTTTAATTGTGATGTATTGGTTCTGTGTTATAAATCTAATTATTCTCATCTGCCTTTTATTCTAATTTTTTTAATGTATCATGCTATATATGTGTTAGTAGGAAAATGTGTTTGACCTTTATGACTTTTGAAAAAAATCCATCTAAGCTCGAGTAAGGCCTCAGGAGCATGTCAGTAGTCCTGCTCTCTCTGTTTTGTTTTTATCTGTGTTTGCTAAAAATCTGTGTATAGATTAAGTGATTTTTTATGCCAAATTTAAGCAGAAAGATATATTTCATGACTGAATTGAAATTAAACAGAACTATTGACAGAGTGCGCTGCCTGGAACGAATAATACCCAACAGAAAGCGCAAAGTTTCATCATACAGTTTCCCCGATTCTACGCACAAATACAAAATGATTGCACCAAGTCAGGTTAAAAAACAAAAACAAAACCAAAAAAAATAACCGAACACAAGCCCATTGTGAAGGACACGCTGTATTTGAATATATTTTTCCTCTTGAGCAATTTTCTTCTGATTCCATCAGATTTGTTCTGCTCAGACCACACAGAAAGGACTAGCTCCTATTCATCATGTCAGAGAATCATGTTGATGAATGAAAAAAGTAATCAGGGTAGTCGGAGATTGGGGTTGGCTAGAAACTATTGTACACTGGGGAAGCTTAGTCCCAAACAAAAAGTTCTTGTGATGGGTCATGGAAGAAATGACTTCTTTATTAAGGAAAATGTATCAAGAGCGATTAACGCAGCTTGGGGAGGAAGGGGTATAGAAGTCTAACAAAGAACTTCCTTACAGGTGTGTGTGTGTGTGTGTGGGGGGGTGTTAAGCTATGAAGAGCCGGCTGTCACACAAGAGAGTCCCAGCACACTCATCAGAAACGCCTCACTGATTTGTGAGTTGGGAAAGATGTTGAGAACTCAAAGGCTGATCCTCAACACAAGATGGCGTTTGCGACCCCGTGGCTCTCGGCCCGGGAAGAAACCTGACTGAGGACCTTCTGTGACTGTGTATGTGACATTTAGCAGGGAGCATTTCCTGTGTATAGTTCATTTACAGTCAGCTGTTACTCCGCGTTCCCTTTAGGAATATCAGTGTTATGCCCCCCCCCGACCCCCACCCCCTTTTGGCTAGAGAACAGGAGAAAAGGGCCTGAGCTGGAGCCAGACTTTTGTAGCAATCTTTCACCATTAAGCCTTCGCTTCGATTCCAGGCATGCCTAATCCGTTAGGTCAATTTGAGTTTATAACTAAGTGTAAAGGTTCAGGTTTCCCTTCCAGAAATAGGGCGGGGATGCTCAGCAGCTGCTAGGACTAGGGAGCGTCTAAGAGTTGGAAACTGTCTCAACATCGTCTATCTGCCTTTTACAAATGGTTGGGGAAGGGGGAGCGACTCAGATAACTTGGGAAACGAAAAATCGAAAAATCATCCTTCCTTATCCCTACCCTAAAGTTTATCTGAGGCTCGCATTTAGAACGAGGAGACTGAGCCCTGAGGTAGGGACAGGTGTGCCACACCCTACCCTATTTGATACAAGCAGAAATTGTCTTGCTGTGTTCCTTGTGTGGGAACCCATTAATCAAGGCAGTTCAAAGGCTGGGGAGGCAAGAAGGGAGGGGATAAAGTGGAGGGCGAAGAGAAGCCAGCCAGGAGCTAGCCGGTACTGTAACTATTATAGATGACATCATTGCTTCAAAGAGATGTGTCTCTCCATTCCCCAGAGCTGTGGGCAAGCATATTTGGGAGGCAGCAGGAGAGGGGTTGCCTGGAGGAGGTTGAATAGGTAGAAGCTGTGTGTGTGTCCATAACCCAGAGAGAAACTCAGACAGTAGAAAACCGAGGTGACAGCCAGCTAGCCAGACAAGAAGCCACCTCGGCCGGAGGGTGTTTGCGCTGCGCTGGGCTCCTCCCTCTCTTCTCAGCGCGCCAGCCCTGGGAGGGGCACGTGGGTTTAGGGGTGGGGAATATGTGTCCAAGGGGGAGGGTCCGTAGCGACCAAAGCGGCAAAGAGCTGCCTGCGCATGTCAAGGCTAGCAACACATTCTCAGCCAGGGGGGTAGCCCTGGAGAGGGGCGGCTTGATCACCCAATCGCCCAGCATCGGGGCTCCACAGGATCCAGGGACGCGCCCCACGGAAGGGGTCCCTCTGTCTACCCAGCCTCCACCTCTGAGATCGCCAGCCCTACCGGATCTCCCGCCTCTTTCCACGCCTGGAGGACCTCACGGGAGCCCGGGGCCGCTGTGTACAATACTGAAGTGGAACAAATTCTGTAGCCCAGACGACAGCTGGAGTGGGGACACGCCCAGCTGGAGAAGCCTGCCCCGCCGTAGAAGCACGAGATTCTGAGTCTCGGTGGATCGAAATCGCTGTCCCTAGGGGAGGCGAGAGGTGAATCAACACTGACTCCTTCCACAGGCCAGCATCCTCGCGCCGGCTGCGAGACTCCCTTCCCTGTCCACTTTGCTTTGGTTGCAAACGCAAGCAGAGGAGAGGGTTGGAATTCCAAGTGTGGGGTGGGCGGGAAGGCTACTGTCCGTGGTGCTGAGCCAAACCCCGAGGCTCGCTTTAGCGAGGTGACCTCACCTGACATCTACACTGGGCTCCAGATCACGCAGACCCCCTAGGAAGGGAACTTGACCTTTTTCTTCCTCCTCCCACTCAGAAGGTCCGCTCCCTTAGGGGCAGTTAATCCCTGAAGGTTTCCTCGAAAGAATCAGAGGGCTCAGTCCTTGACAGAGATCCTCTCTGCTCAGCTCCAGAAACCACTTACGGGAAAAGATGCCTGCCTTCAACAGATTGCTTCCCCTAGCTTCTCTATTGCTCATCTATTGGGGTAAGTACAGCATTGCCTTGCAATGTGCAAATAACACGCATCGTGTTAACAACAATAACACTTAAGTGATGTCGCTGGTGACAAAAAGGAGCTCATCTGGCTTCTCTCTGTGCATGTTTGCCAGACATGAGATCCACATGAGCTCCCAGAGACCTGGGTTTGGAGGTTTGCAAAGGCACCTCCCCACTCCCCGGGGCTTGATTTTTTTTCCCCCTCCTAACCATTTTTAGTGCTTCTCTGACTCCCTCCTTCGTAATTTTTATTTTTCTCCTCCCTTCCCCCTTTGTTGAAAAGGAATGTATCAGCTCATTATTTCAAAATCTTGCTTGCATTTACATTTGCATCGCTCAGTGAAGAGTCAGTCCTGAAAATCTCAATGATTTGGGGGGGGGAGCTCATTTCTCTCTATGATTTTTTTTAAAAAAAAACACACAGAACCTGGATGCATGAATTTTGAGAGAGAGAGAGAGAGAGAGAGAGAGAGAGACAGAGACAGAGAGAGAGAGAGAGAGAGAGAGAGAGAGAGAGAGAGAGAAACTATAGCTCATCCATCTGTTAAATTTTAACTAAGAATGGGTGGGATAGCAGTTCCAGCCATTTGCTGGTGTGCACTGATAGACAGATGAGAAGTGCATTTAGTTTGCAGAAACATTGGGGGCTACGGGGCTTTGATATTTGGTAAGCTGGTTTTGTTTTGTTTTTTTCTGGAGTTTTTTTTTTTCTCTCTTGGTTGTTAGCTATGAGAGACTCAGATGACATTGTCCCTCCAAATAAGGGACTTGTGACAACAATGCTGGGCTAAACAGCTTCAGGCATAGCTCACAATAGGATACCTGAATGTGTGCTAAGGGAATTGGGCATCTAAGTGCTAATATGTGAGTGTGTGACACACACAGTGTTTTAGAGTATGTTAATGTATGTCTCTGTTTATAAGTGTGTGCACAGGCATGCACCTGAGCATGTCACTATGAGTATCTGAATGGACTAGTGAGACTTAACTGTGTGTGTGTGTGCATGTGTGTATTTATGTGCGTGTGTGAATGTGTGTGCCTGTGTGTGTTTCTAACATTTTTGCTTTCATGTCTTTGACTCTGCCCTTGAATCAAGCATAGTGCTCTTCAGTTGATAAGTCAGTTTACAGGGGTTTAGCTACCTTCCTCTAAATTCAAATCAACAAAACTATAATGGATTGTGCCCACCTCCCTTATATAAAGTAGGCTCGTGGGATTATGTTCCTGTGATGGGCTTGGCTCCCACTCTGCCTGTGCAGTGGCAGGCATGCCTCCTTTCCTGAACATCACTTCATCAAGCCTTAGGTACTAACTGTAGCTGCATGTATTATTTAGATTTTGCACGTGACCAGAAGAGGAAGGAACCGAGTTTCCTGTTGAACAAAATGCCTAGTGAAACAAGAACAGGAAAGAAAAAGAAGAAAATGATGGGCAGACTCACCACAACCCATTCCCTGTAGCCTACAGGAGACTTGGAGATGAAGCTGACATAGGGGCTGCCAGGGAGCTCATCTGTCTTGAAGATCAAGGTTGTTATTTGCTCCAGGGCAATGCTAGGGCGGTTGGGCTTAAGAAAGGTTAATGTGGCAGGATAAGAGAAGGTGTGGCTGAGGCTCAAGTTGTAGAGAAGGGTCTGCTGAGCGTCTTTCCAAACTCTAAATTCTGGAATTCCTGACTTTCAGAGGAAGGGGAGGGCAGTCTTGGCCCTTTTTGCCTAGGACCCACAAAGCTCTGTCTATGTCTCAGTTCTATCTCTGCTCTACCACTTCATTTTTGTTAGGTAACCTTCTCAGAATGTCTGATAAACACAAAGCTTGAAAGTTGTCACAGATCACATAGAACATGCCTTTCAGCTGACAACCCAACCAGAAGAGAATACTTACAGACTATTATTAGAATATGCAGAGGGCCCATACTTCCCCCCAAATCTTTGGGCCGACTAACTGTACTAGTTACATCTATCCCTGCTCACCCCAAGATTTTGTAACCCAAACATTGGTTCACCAAAAGGGTTTCGGAATGCCTGGCTGTTTGTGTAAGGGAAAGAGCCTCACTCGAAAGTACAATTTTATTTTGTTTGCATTTAATTCTAATATCCATTACTTCTTTTGGTCACTGTGACATGGCAGAGTGACATGAGTTATTTCCATTTTAGGCAGGAGAAGGTGAGTTCATAAAGGGCAGAGGGTTTGCTAGAGAGCCTCTGTCTTTCCCATCTTGGTCTTCCAGCATCCCTAATAGACACATGTGATGTTGTGTACAACTGCCAGGTGGACATTAGTCCTGGAATTTTTCCTCTGAGCCTCCCTCTCATTCCCCATCCCCTTTCCTAGGAGTTCATCCGACTTTTAGCTCCCTGTGCCTTCTCTAGTTTTGCTCTACAGGGGTCTGTTGTATTATTAGGGGGAGTTTTCTTCTTCCCCAGGCAAGCCCTTCCTGGACTTCATTCCTGCAAGGCCCTGCTAATCTGATAGCCTAAACTGTTTCAGGATGTTAACATCTAAAAATAACTTTATTCATAACCATGCCTTGTGCATTATTTACATTCTAATTAAAGCTTTCATTATCTTACTGTAGAGGAACTATTCTAGGGAGAGCCCAGGAAGGGCAAAGAAAAGAAAAGTCTGAAAGGAGCAGGGGCGTTGGTTCTAAGTGTTAGTCTCTAATCCTTGAGGCGCCACCTTTTCTCTCATGATGGTCTTCATCATTGCTATAGAAATGATGGTGCATTCCAAGGTCAAGGATGCAGCCTACAACATTCCAAGAGGTTATGATTTATAGCCAGTGATGTGGCTTAACCCCTTCCACATGTACCTACCACCTTTGGTGGGGACCTAGCTGGTGTCACAGACAGAAAGGCAGTGGGATGCTGGAGAGACTGACTTCACTGTTGGGAGGAGGAGGAGCAAGGAGGTCCTATGGTAGAGTGCAAGCAAATGAGATGGGGGAACTTTGTGGCCATTTTGCAATGTGCTGCCCAGCCAGGGCTTCCGGAGCAGAGTTCTCCTGCCTGGACACTGGACTTTAGCCAGGAGAAGGTTCACAGTGGGTAGATGCTCCAGTGACATGCTGAAGAGAGCAGCCCCATTCCATACACCACCACATGACACTCACCACTCTGACTGTGCAGTGTGCTTTCCCTTCTTCATTCAAATAAGTGATGGTGCGCCTCCTCTGTAGTCTGGTCTCTGTGTTCAGGAGAATACAGAACCCCCAACTTCTTCAACATTGCTAAGCCAGCTCGGCTATCCCCTAGTCAAAAAGATCCTCTGCTTTAAATTTTTAAAAATTATTTCGTATATATGTATGTGGTACATGTGTGTGTGTGTGTATGTGCGTGTGCATGTGTGTGTGTGTGTGTGTGTGTGTGTGTAAGTATGTGTATATGTTTAGGGGTCACCTAGAGACCACCCCTGGAGTTGAAGTTACAGATGAGAGATAAGGTACCTGACATGGGTTCTAGGAACCAAATTGGGGTCTTTTGCAAGAAAGGCAATTACTCTTAACCCCTGAGCCACCATTTCAGCTGCCTGAAAAAAAATTTTCTTTTGGAGGAGAAGGGAAAGAACATGAACCTGTGCACACACAGAGGTCAGAAGATAACTTGAGCGAGGCAGTTTTTTCTAACCTGTGGGCCCTGGGGGTTGAATTCAGGCTGTTCAGGTTTTATCTGTTGCGCTATCTTGCAGGCCTTGTCCCAGCCTCCTAATCATTCTCTCTGCCTTCACCTTTGAAGTTGCTTCACCTGCCAATTTATTCTCCCCTTGGCCTGCTGATCATGCAGCATAGCAGAAGTCAGACCATTCAAGAGGAAACCCTGCAAGGTTCCCTAGAGAGTGTTGCACAAAAGGCAAAGCTCTGACTGCAATCTATAAGATTTGCCATGTTGGGGCCCTGACCTCCCTGCCTGTCTCATCTCTCTGTTCTCTATGTTGGCTAGTTTCCCACATGTTATCCTTCCTCAAATATGACAGGCACACTTACTTGAACCCCAGAGTGGCTATTTTCTCTTGCTTGTCATGACTTCAATGAACATGCCTGTGGCTGCTGTTGCTGCTGTCTCCCCCCTCCTCCTCC
>NC_034599.1:35380093-35455877 GCF_900095145.1 Mus pahari
TCTCTCTCTCTCTCTCTCTCTCTCTCTCTCTCTCTCTCTCTCTCTCTCTCTCTTTCCCCAGTGGCTTTCCAATGTCAGTATTCCTCTTTTAATGAAGCTAGTCCTGTAAATATGTTCCCATTCCCTCCCCTCCCTCCCCTTCCCTCCCTTCTCCCCTCTCCCTCCTCCCTACTGTTTTCTTTTGTTCTGAATCCTCTTGTACCACCTCCCTTGGAATTCAGGCTTCAAGAGAGCTGGAATGATTTCATTGATTCTTGGTGCCGAGAACAGTGCGGCTACACAGTGGGTATTCAATACACTTGCCAAATAAATAGAAGATAAACATTAGTAATGCCAGTCATCCAAAGCAGAATCATGTAAATTAATCCATAGGCTTCTCATGACCTATCTATTGGATGTTTTATTTAAAAAAAAAAAAAACAAAAAACATTTTATTGAGTAAACTGAGTCTCAGACAAGTTAGGTAGTTAGACAAATACAGTCCTTAAGTTTCCAAATATCACCTTGCCCCTGTAATTGTAATTGTGCATCCCTTGGTATTTTCCTTCCAAGCCTGTGAGGCCATCCATATTGAACTGCTTTTTCTTTGTTGCCTTTCATTAAATATGGACACCAAGGGTCTATGTTACATGGCCTTCCTGCTACACCAACCGTTACACAGCAATATGACACCACCTTTTTAGTTGCTTTGGAAGCAAGTTTGTAATGTAGACTATAAGCTTACCACGTGTCCAAAGTGTTTCTAATAATTTTTCCCCAAGATATGGACCCTTCTCCATGAAAATGATGAAACCAATCTTGTGTAGACTGCTGGATGAGGCTAGCCCACTTCCCTTGAAGGTTTAAAAGCCAAGGGTTTTGTTTTGTTTTGTTTTGTTTTCACTTAGAATTTTTAAAAACTTTACTTATAGTGCCAACAGGCTCCAAATTCCAAGTTTAAAATGGAAATGAAATATGTTGATTTTTAATTGAATGGAAACATAGTGTTACCTTCTGACTCAGAGCTGAAACAAAATAGCCTCCAGCCTCTTCTCAGATGGGTATGCTGAGCACCTGCAGTGAGCTAGCTTTTGCACATTAGTGTGCATTGTTTTACCTTGGAGCATCCGTATTTGCCATTCATTCGTGAGCAGGGGTATCAGAGGATCCTTCGAAGTCCCATACAAAGACTGTGGGTGGTCGTGATACTTTTGAAGCTTCCAAATAATTATTTATAAAATCTCTTATCAGATAGCTTTTTTTTTTTATATTTAGGGTTAGATGAAGTATCTGAAAATAGATTTTTTTATTGTTTAAGTTGTTATTTATTTTGAGGCAAAGCCTCATATAATTTAGGCTGGCATCAAATTAAATGAGTAGCAAGGACTCTGAACTTCTAATCCTACTGCCTCAGTATCCTGTGGGTTGGGACTTCAGGATGTAGCACCACATCTGATTTGTTCAATGTTGGCGCTTCATGCATATTAGGCAAGTACTCTACCAACTGAGCTCAGCCCCAAACCACAATTTGTTATGAATTTGTTTACTGGATCACTGAATACAGGTTTGTACTCAGTAGCCCAGGCTGTCCTCAAACTTGCAGCAATCCTGAATAGTCTAAAGTTCGGTTTGAGGGCACATGCCTGTAATCCCACCTCTCAGAGAGGAAACCGGACTTGTGAGTTCAAGGTAAACTTGGGCTACACGGCAAGACCCTGTCTCAAGACACTGAAAGAAAAGCAGATTAGCTGTGTCAAACTGATGCTTATGGCTTTTAATATTGAGTATAATTGAATTTTGTTTCCATCTGCCAGGCCGAAATGTTTGAAGACAAGCCTGTTCTGTGCCCCATGCTCCCTGACTTGCTCCTTGTCAGGTCTCGTGGTCTGGTCTTCTCAGCCCCTTTGGGTGTGTACTCACTGAACAGCTTCCTTTTGTTAAATGCAACATGCCATCCGGATTTGTTCTGAACAATTGCAGAATCCCTCCTCCTCCTTCCTTCTGCACACTGTACATCTGCTAATGCATCCCACGTTTGTTCTTGTTTGGTTGGCATCAACATCCTGCTTTTGATTCATTCTAAATTTGCAATCTGACATAAGTCACCTTCGATCCTTGGACTTGGGAGTTTCTAGAGGGTAGAAACCCAAAGTCCAAATCTCCATGTGGTGGACGATGTGCCTGATGATCTGACCCCTCCAGAATTCGAATTTTGTCTCTCTACTCTGCACAGAGCTCGCTCCGGCCTAAGTGGTCAGTTCACCATACTCCCACTGTTGTTGCACTGTCTTCCATGGGTCCTCAAACACAGATCTGATTCTCTCTCTCCTATAGAACATTAGAGCACTTGACATATTACCCCACAGAGCACTGACAGGTCTTTCCAACACAGGTCTTATTTGCCTTTCTGTCTCATGTCCCACCAGCCCTGTCTTCCTTTCTCCCCAGCCCAAGCACGAGTAACTGCCTGTCTGGGAGAACTGGCCACCTTACTAACATGACCCTTTGTGTGTTCTGGTTGAATCGCCAGAGAAATGTCTTGTCTGCTGGGTTATATATGCACCGAGAGCACGGCTAGTGGGTTGCTCATCCTAGGATCTCTAATCTAGCATCAGATCTGGCAAAGAATGGATTTCCATGCCTGCTGGGTGATGGATGGAAGCATGTATGACCCCACTAGACTGCAAGTCTTTTGGGGTCAGGCTCAAGACTATCCTTTGCTACATCTTCATGGCTTCCAGTCAATGTTGGAGGATCCACTCTGCACCATCTTGCTCTAGGCTCATCCTGATCATGCATACTCAAGGAGCCCCAGCAATGGGTACACAACGTGGATCTCGCTATTTTCAAGTGTGTCTCAATGATTTTTTTTTTCTTCTCTCTCTTTCCTCCTACCTCCTCATTCTCCCATGCCCACTCTGGCTGTCCCCTTCTTGTCATCCATCCCCTCTCCAGTCAGAGTCTGCTTCCCTGTGTGTGTGGAAGTACCCTCGGAGACAGAAGCCGTGCAGGGCAATTCCATGAAGCTGAGATGCATCTCCTGCATGAAGAGGGAGGAGGTGGAGGCCACCACTGTGGTGGAGTGGTTCTACAGGCCTGAGGGCGGTAAAGATTTCCTTGTATGTCAGACTGCTGCCTCTGGCTTTTCATTTGCTGGCCTGTGCTGCTGTGTGCCTGGTTCCTGACAGTCTGGGTGATGATGCCCTGATCTGCTTCCATGCCCCCCTGAACCCTGACATCTTCTCAGCAGATAACTGACAGCCTTGTATGAACCCAGGATCTTTTAAGGTAGACCCCTTGGGCAGCGGTGAGAAGCCCTGGCTACAAGCAGGAAACAGATATAAGAGGGAAGCATATCGAGAGAACCTGTGTGGGCTAGGCTCCCAGGTAGATCTTTTATGGGTATGTTCATCTTCTGCACGGTACTATGAAATGGATTTAATGAAACTGAAAGAAAGAACACAAGGCAGCTTTCTGAAAAGTAGCTCAGGTGAGTTCTTTCAACTCTCACAGTCCCCGTGAAGCAGGAACAACTGGGGTGACCGCAGCTTGTGTCAACCGCTATGCCCAAGTCACCCACCTCTTTAAGTAGGCATTTAGCATGTTCTTGCCCTGCTCTGTATCCCAGGTGGCCATGCTCCATTCTCATCCAGGAGGAATCCTCAATCTTCCTCTCCCAAGGGGTTCATGCCTGGCAGGAGAAGAAGCCCTGCAGGCTCTGTGCCAGGGTCAGGGTGAGGGTGAGGGTCAGTTCTGGTTTGGGACAGTGCTCATGGGGCTGTGATTCATTTAAATCTTTGTCAATACTTTCAATGAGTCTGGAGCCAGGCCATCCAGGTTCCATTCTTCTCTCCACAGTAGTTAGCTACATGCCCTTGGTTATATTTAGCCTCTGATTCTTCCAATTATTTTTTTTCCTTTTAAGTGGGAATAAGAACAAAAACTTCATTATGGGGTTGTTACCAACAGTCATAAGCCCTGTTTTTTTTTTTTTTTTTGGGGGTTTTTCGAGACAGGGTTTCTCTGTGTAGCCCTGGCTGTCCTGGAACTCACTCTGTAGACCAGGCTGGCCTCGAACTCAGAAATCCGCCTGCCTCTGCCTCCCAAGTGCTGGGATTAAAGGCGTGCGCCACCACGCCCAGCTTGAGCCCTGGTTTTTAATGCACTTAAAATAGTCCTTGAAATATAAGTGCTCCTTAGAAAGAAAAAAAAAAAAAAGAACCACGAAGCTCAAAAGAGTAACATTAAATTAGCAAAACAGTTTAGATTTACATACACACATGCACATGAGTTTAGATTTGCACATGGTGGTCTGATAGCAGATCCAAGGCTCTTTGTGTTGATTTATCTTATTCTCCTGGGTCTCTCCCACAATATTTAATGGCGACAACATGGTGGAAGTGACTTTCACCTGTTCATTCTTTTTTTTCCTCTTCAGTGGGTTCATTTCTGAATCTAGGTTCCATGTGGCACTTGCATCTAAGTTGGTTCCAATCTGGTGCCAAAGCAAGGGCCAACAATGACTTTTTAGAGTCTCAGAATCATATACCAGGGAAGGTACAATTCAGATTAATGCCCAATTTCTAGGAGGTCAGAGGTCCTGGCCAGATATGAAGGGCCCATGGGGTTTAGGCCTGTGCACCGCCTGCTAGCTGCATTCACCGCTTCCACACTGTCCCAACCAGATGACTCAACTGAAGAATTAAATTGTGGTTAATGTCTAGGAAATACGAATTCCAGTTTCAGTCACCATCCATGGCTAGTGGAGGCTACATGAAAAAAGTGTGGTGTCAGAGAGGGTTTGCGAGGGAAGTTGGGAAGGCCTGACTTTGGTTCCTACTCTGCCCAAAGCAAAAGCTCTCCAAGTATCTCTCCGTGGTGAGGTCTCGGCTCACTGGGCATCCTTCAGCATCATGCATTCCTGCCTGTGGCCTGGCCAGGTTGTGCCACAATCACCATGACGGATGGCATCTCAGAGAGTCAGGCTTCAAGCTCAGGGCTGTCAGTTATCTTCCCTGCTAACACAGTCGCCTTGTTGGTCTCTCTGTCCTTCTCCCTCCCTGGCTGCCTCATCCCACAGCTCACCATCCTTTACCCGCTTTCTGTTCCCAATCATTCGTTTTCCTCTTCCTAGTCCCCTTTCTTCTCCACCCCACTCCTTTTTTCTCCCAGCATTCCTTCTGGCTACTCTATGCTGCCTCTCCCCTTACCATGCCATCTGTTTGCCTCTACCTGCCTTGCTCCGTCTTCATTCTCTCCCGTGGCATCCTCTGTCCCTCTTTATCCCTGCTCCCTGCTCTGGGACTTCTGCTAACATTGTCCCCTAGCCTTCCTGTCCATAGTAGCTTCTTCCACCCTGTCTCTCCCCGACTCTCTTGCCACAATCTGCTTCTGCCCCTCTCTCTGCAGATATACGAGTATCGAAACGGCCACCAGGAGGTGGAGAGCCCCTTCCAAGGTCGTCTGCAGTGGAATGGGAGCAAAGACCTGCAGGATGTATCTATCACTGTTCTCAATGTCACTCTGAATGACTCTGGCCTCTACACATGCAATGTGTCCAGGGAGTTTGAGTTCGAGGCACACAGGCCCTTTGTGAAGACCACGAGACTAATACCCCTGCGAGTCACTGAAGAGGGTAAGCCTGAGGCCTGTCGTCTCTTCAGGGGGGTTGGGCAATGGACACTGGATTCTCATACATGAGCTCCTTAGAGAGCACACATATCATGCATGTAGACCTGCCTTCCTACATGGCCCACCTCCTACAACATGCCCCACCAGAATCCCTTGCTGTCTCCCCCCTCAAAGCAGACAGGCCAAAACACAATATTATTTCCCTCCTGATCCGAATCCAGAATCTGTGGTTCACTGTGGTTCATAGCTCCAGCAAGTGATTCCTCCCAAGTCAGAAGTCAGTGTGAACTCTGCCCTTCCTTGTGTTTCTGTACCACCTTGCCATCCATAGACCCTCGCAGCATAATCTTATAGGCTGGTGAGCAGGCAATGGTACAGGCCATAAAAACAGAAGTCCCTAAGCAAGGAAGTAGAGGAATGATAACCTCTAGACCACTGGCTGATTTAAAAAAAAAAAGTATCATTGTTATAAAATCTAGGAAGTGACAGTGTCTGTGTCTTGAGACACTTAAATCAAGTTCTCAAAGTGTAGAAGGATTCTCAAAGTGTCCCCTGAAGGTAAACTTGTTGATCCACTTCTGTGAGAGCTTGTGTCCCCTGGTGAGGAGGAAGTGGGGGAGGGGGGGTTGGGAGGAGGGGGGTGACCAGGAACTCTCTGAGGTATAAATCCATTCAAAGGTTCCATTACCCTCCTTTGTTTATGTGCTTGCTCCTCCTTGGGGAAGGGAGCCTGGTGCTACCTTGTGTTCACCACCAGAAATTGTTGTCTGCTGCCTGCCCGACGATAGGCGGGTGTCTGTGTGTCTCTGCCCCCTGCTCTCTCAGGCTTTGGCCTCCAGAGATGCTGGGGACACAGTCAGTGGGGAAGTATACATCACTAAGCTAGTCTGCCAGCTTGGCACCAGAGCAGTCCCCAGGCAAGGAGAGAGGAGAAAACCAGCTCGTAGTTAGAATAACAGAGCTGCATGGACTGGAGAGGGCTGGGAAGGACTTTGGGATAGTATTTACTCCATCTGCCTCCACACCAGCCTTGCCAGTTCAGTGACTTCATAGCGTGAGGTCCCGAATGTGTTCATAGGATTTCCCTGGGGCACATGGAGGATGTGGGTGTGCTGAGTATTCTCCAAGGAGCTAAGGGCTTGCTTAGGAACATGAAGAGGGCATGAGGACCAGGACTAGCATCCAAATCTTTCATATATATATATATATATATATATATATATATATATATATATATATATATCATATTTGGCAGCCACTTTCATATCACATGACAGATACTTGTTTGCCCCATTCCTGGGGCCCCAGGGAATCTGCCTGGTTTTCTTTGTTAGCTTTTCCCAGGTTTAGTCTCTCTGTCCTTATCCCCATACAGGAAGGGGTGGCCTAGCCTCCTACAGGTGATAGAAACTCGGAGGGTACCTTCCTGCTACTCCCTTGGATCCACTGCACCACAGTACACAGATATAGCACACACTTGCCAGGCCATAACAAGCCCAGCAGAAGATATGTGAGGCATGTTTTAAATGTTCCCATGCTTCCAGCTTCACCCATGACTTCCAGCTCCCACAGGAGAGAGCAAGCTGAATGTCTAAGCATCTAGAGATGAAACAGCAGGCTGGCCTTTCAGCAGTACATTCTCACGGTCGGTAGAAAAGCAACACAGCACAGTTCCACCCGGGAGTGATGCGACTGGCTGGGTGAAGCCGCGTGTGGATTTGACAAATGCAACGTGACATCCTGAGAGACGTTTCCCCTGGAGGGGCTTTTTAGCAGAATCTGGGGTAATTCTCAATAGGCTGAAAAGCAGGACAGGATCCCAAGGACAGAGGTGGCCAAGGGTGGGACATACAGTGTAGGAAGAGGAGTCAGACGCTGTAGATTCCTTTGATATCCTCATAAGTTCTAGGTTCAGTGCTTATCTGAGCTATACATAAAACCAGGCTTTAGGCTGGAGTGATGGCTCAGTGGTTAGGAGCACTGGCTGCTCTTCCAGAGGTCCTGAGTTCAATTCCTATTAAATGCGCATAATGGCTCACTGCCATCTATAATGAAATCCAATGCCTTCTTCTGTCATGCAGTCGCGTATACAAACAGAGCACTCATATACATAAATAAATAAATCTTTAGAAAAAAAGACAAAACAGGCTTCCTGGGTCTGTGGGACGCATGCACTCTGAACCTCATTTCTCCTCTTTGTAGCGGGAGAAGACTTCACCTCCGTGGTCTCAGAAATCATGATGTACATCCTCCTGGTCTTCCTCACCTTGTGGCTGTTTATTGAGATGATCTATTGCTACAGAAAGGTCTCTAAGGCCGAAGAGGCAGCTCAGGAAAATGCGTAAGTCCAGAGATGCATAAGTAATATCAGCTTACACACTCAGAATGTGTGCACACTCAGAGGTGAGGTGTTAAGCAATCCATAAACTCTGTTTGCGTTCATCTTAATCTATAAAGAATACTTTATGATACCTACTTTGCACATATAAATAGTATACCTAGAAGAGTTTCAGTAAGTAGCAGACTGTCATAGTGACTATTTCTGTGGGAGAAAAATAAAAAGCCACTGGGGGCAGCAGGGAGGATTCACTTTGTTCAAACTTCCACATCACTGTTCATCCTCAAAGAAAGTCAGGGTAGGAACTCAAGGCAAGAACCTCAAAGCAGGAACCAAAGCAGAGGCCGAACTTGTGATTGGCTTGTGACACCTGGCTCACTTAGGATGCCCTACCCAGGGGGGCCAACCAACCTCAGTGATTTGGGCCTTCTCACATCAATCACCAGTCAAGAAAATGCCCCACAGGCTTGCCCATAAGCTAATTTGATGGGAGCATTTTTCTCAATTGAGGTTCCTCTTTCTAGCTTGTGTTGAGTTGGCAAAGTAGCCAGCACAGAAACAAATTGAGATTTGAATTCAGGCCAGCTGTCTCTTGGCTTGCATATTAAACCACTATGGAAAAGATCAGCAGCTGCTAAGGCAAGCGCCGTAAAGTTATGTATTCTCATGACCAGTTCACAGATGTTGAGTTGAGGCTTACTCACTGAAGATAAGCACGTTGATGTGTTGAATGGAGAAGCTGGGGATTGAACCCAGGCCTCTATTCTTAACATCTGTGCCCCTTCTGACATATAAGCTTTTCTCTCTCCACGCATCCTGGAGCACATCAATCCACATGGGCAGTGCCATTTATTAGCTAAAGAGTGTCACAAAACATACTCTTTCTTTCAAAACTTGGTAGAAACTGGATATCTCAAGCAGGGGATCTAATCCCCTACTGTCTGCCATCTGCCTTCCCAACAATTCCCAAAGACTCCTCACTTAAGAGTACCTGAGAGAAGTGTTGGAGTCTGTAAGAACAAGGGGCCAAAAAAATCGTACTGGCCTGTTGTTTGGGGGAAAAAAAAATGAGGACATGGGACTAAAGTTCACAGATGTCCAGCGATACTGTGGAGGTAGTACCTAAAATGCCTAGACCATGATTGCCTGGAAATTCTTGATAAAATTTAAAAATAACTAATTCTATGATACCAATATCTCAGAGAAATAAAAATGACAACCAATTATGTGTAAAAACAGTACTTTTGGTTGAGTGGAGGATACTGAAGTTTGGACATACTGTATCCCCAACAAGGCTCACAGAAGAAACAGAGTAGGAACTAAGACACCCCCCACCCCCAGAACAGTCAGAATCCCCAGAGACCAACAAAAGGTGGACCAGACCACAACCAGCTTCGAGAAAAGCCAAGGAACTTATCTATGCTGGCCTGACTCCAAGAAGAACCAGAAAAGAGTCTTGGGAATAAGCTTGCAGTCACAGTATTTGGGATTTAAATAGATTCGATCCACATGATCAAGGAAATTTAAGATGAGAAATTCCGATCAAATCTACAGAAATGAGAGGGGGGAAAATTCTAAAAGAGACCCACTCTAGGCCAAGGCCTCACAAGAAGACTCCCCCAGGCTAACTGTGGCTCAGCCTGCTTTCATAATCCCTTCCCGACTAGAACTAACTGAAGAACACAATAGAGCTGAGCAAGACATGGTACAGGCAGTGGGATTAGGCCCCAGGAGACTCAAACACAGAAAGTATAAAAATAAAGCTGTTAGAAAACAAGCTTGTTTAAAATAATAAAAATGGGGCTAGGATGTGGCTCCAGAGGAAAGCTTATGTCTTCCCTGTGAAAGGTCCCAGGTTCAACTCCCAGCACCTCACAAAGATGAACAAAATAAAATATTTAGAGAAAAGAATAGGAGGAGGAGGGAAGAGGAAGAAAAAGAAGGAAGAGGAGAAGTAGAAGGAGAAGGAGGAGGAAGAGGAGGANGAGGAAGAGGAGGAGGAAGAAGAAGAAAAGACAAGAGCCAAAGAGCAAAGCAAAGGGCAATTAGAGTTGACGTAAAAATATTTTCTTTGAAAAATTTAAAAAAGGCAATCAACTACTCAATGGATTAATTCAGTGGAAGATTATGTATTGGTAACCAGAAGATAAATTTGAAAAAGTTACATAGAATATGGCACAGATATAGAAAGGGTGACATGTAACAAAGAAACAGGAAGAGGGAAATAAGGTGATCTACTATAGAAAACAGAATGAGGGAGAATTACCTGTGCGCAGAGGTGGGAGGTAGGGCAGAAAGGAACAACTTCTTTAAGGAAGCATAACATTTGTGGTCCTCTGCTCAGGATCAGTCATCCTAAGAGAGTTTTACTTTATAATGATGTGGAAGCAATGTGTGTTCAGCAGATAAATACTTCAGAGGTTGGATTCTGATGTCTTCCCACAATAGAAACAGTTTGCTCTCTCCTAATGCTGAGTAGTCACTGTGAACCTCGGCCTCCAGGAGGCACACTGTTGCTAAGGGAGCCTTGATGGTAGGTGAGGTAGGCATTGCTATCATTTGTCAGGACATGACCCCCTAACTTAAGGAGCATCATATGTCCTGAGTAGGGTGAACATATAAATCTACACCGAAAATTTTTTTTCCTTTAAACAGATAAATGGCAACTACTTTGTACTTTCCATCACTACCATATGATAGGAAACATTGGAAGAAATATTTATAATATCAGAAACATGACAAGGATGCCATGTCTCCAGGCTCCTGCTCAATACTATATTTGAATTCTTGGGTAAAATACTAAAAAATGTTCTCAGTTTTCAGGTTACAGTCCAGGGAAGTCACCACAGTGGGAGCTTGAGAGGACTGGGTTACACAATCAAGAGCATCAGTAGTAAATGCATGCATGCTCAGTTCATTTTCCTTCCCCTTTTATAGATTCCAGGATCCCTGCCTAGGGAATGGTCCCTCCAACAATTAAGATGGGTTGACTTGCCTAGGTTAATGTAATTAAAACCATCCTTTACGTATTTAGAGGTTAGCCTTAGTCTACATGACCCCTCTCGTACCTGCCCACAGACTCGCCTCCAAGGCATTGAACTGACCATCACAAATATAAACAAAAGGATAAGATTTACAAAGGAGGAAAATATATTATTCAGTACCTACACCCAAAGTACCAGTATCGACATAAAATTTCCTTAAGAAACCTAGTTAAAAATATTATATAGGGCTGGTGAGATGGCTCAGTGGGTAAGAGCACCGACTGCTCTTCCGAAGGTCCNGAGTTCAAATCCCAGCAACCACATGGTGGCTCANAACCATCCGTAACAAGATCTGATGCCCTCTTCTGGAGTGTCTGAAGACAGCTACAGTGTACTTNCATATAATAAATAAATACATCTTTAAAAAAAATATTATATAAGGTCATTGAGGCAAATCCAACTTCAGTCCTATATCACCTAATGTTTCTTTTAGTCACAGAGACCATGTGTACCATAGTGGGCCCATAGAATCACATCACCGGGTGAAAGCATAGTTTGTGCACTTACAGATCATGAATGTTCACACAAGGACAAGAACATATGATAAGACATTTCTCAAAAGGTGTCTCTGATGGGAGAGAAGAGTAACACTCTTCAAAGAATCAACTATGTCCCAGCAACAAACATAGAAGCACATTTAAACCCTTAAATTAGAAAAAAATTAATTGCAATAAGGGCTGAGGAGACGGTTCAGCGGTTACAAGCACTGGCTGCTCTTCCAGAGGACTCAGGTTCAATTCCCAGCACCTACATGGTGGCTCATAACCATCTATAACCCCAGTTCCAGGGTATCTAATATCTTCTTCTGACCTATATGGGAACCAAGAACACACATTGTATATACACGCATGTACATATATTTGCAGGGAAAAACATCCATTACACATAAAAATACATCTTTAAAAATATTTACTTGCAACAGTAACAACTATTCACTAGTCCCTAGGAATAAAGACAGCAAGCACGTGGAAGACCTCTAAGCAGAAAATTACAGAACCTTACTGAGAAACATGAGGAAAAGCAGAAGAGCAAAGCACGAAGCTTCACTCCTCCAGTTCTTGCCCAAAATAATCTTCCAAGTCAGTAAAATGCCAATACAGACCTTTACTGAATTTCTCAGGGGACACGATAAATTCAAAATAAAGGTTACACAGGAGCCAAGGAGCCAACAATCTTTAAACCAAAGCATAGCTTGATTATTTTAGGTTTTGTAAAGCTGCACAGGACTTCTGTCACAGCATTCCTCTGGGTTTTTGTTGTTGTTGTTGTTGTTGTTTACAAAACTCTAAACAGGTAAGGACAGCTTGTGTATCTGAAAGTTTGCCTACCACTGACCTACATCAGTTCAAAGAGAAAATAGTGTTTGTGGTTTGAGTCATGAACACTGTTTATAAGAATATCACAGAATTGTTTCTCTGTCTTTTGGCTAAGGTTGAGTATAGAGCTAGCAGAGAAAAGTTTATGATACTAAAATTAGATTACTCATCTCTCTAGACACTAAAATAAATTAGGGCTAAAATTTAAAAGTAAAATGTAAAGCTTGTAAGTTGCAATAAAATAGTAGGAAAAATATTATGTGTAAAATAGAGAAAATTGTCTTCTTGTAGTTTAATAAGAATTTATATTTGAAGCATCATGTTTTACAGAAAAAAATTCTTAAATACCAGAAGCACAAATCAAAGATGGAAAAAAAAAAGAGAATTTTCACTACATTATATGTAAAACATCAATTATTCTTATAAGAAGCTATAGGAAAACTTGTTAACAATAGATTTGGACAAATATTCCAAATATGAAATAATAAAAAAATCAAATATTTCAGAAAAAAACAAGAAAACAAATCATGAGATTATAGAAGTAGAAAAGAAGACAGCTTACAAACATATGGAGATGTTCTTAACCTCACCAGTAAGGGAAGATGAAAATTAAAGCAACTTTGAAATACAAAGTCATACCCACTCACCTTAGTCAAAATGTCAGTCTTCATCCTGAAGATGATGAAAAGAGTCAGATATTTCTGCTGGAGATATTCATATACAATATGGGAAGGGGATATTATTATATCTGCTGAAGCTAATTGTACGTTTGTCTTGGGAAGCTCAACCAGAAGAAAATACAGAGGCTTTCTATACACAGCCTTGTCCCTGGGTCACATGCCTTTCCTATACACTCACCAATGACTACTAAGGCACCGCTTCTTTCCCCCTCCCATGCCCTCTGCAGGTCTGACTACCTTGCTATCCCTTCAGAGAACAAGGAGAACTCCGTGGTACCTGTGGAGGAATAATGTGGTGTGATTGGAGGTGATGTACAGGCATTTGGGAGGTAAGGTGGATGTGGATGGCATTTGGCATCTACAATGGAAGTGACTTTCAATTTGGTCTTTTCTACTCTATGTAGCAGTCCTGTCCTTTGGGTACTCTGAGTTAATGGTCACATCACAATGCTCTCTATTACGTCAAACACTTCAGGAGCTGAATCACTTTGGCCTGAATATTGAGCAACCCAAACCCCTTGCTCATGATAAGAAAGGCACAATAATTCTCTCATTCCCTGTTTAGTTCGTATGTGTTTGGGAAGGGTTGCACTGGACATTCTCAATGAGTTCTTCTATTGTTGACAGGTGATCTGAGTGCTGAGGGACTGGATATCTCCAGTTCAGTGATGCCAGCAACATCAGGAAGTGCCCCAGGTGTCCCAACACATCCATCTTTCTATTCATCAACCATCCACCCAACTGTGAGATTTTTACCTGACTTCCAAACTCTATCAGAACTCCTATACATCTTGACCTTGCCTGAACTGAAGAGCCAACATCTCTACATGGACTAAACCTCACTCTGTCCTTGCTTCCAACCAAGCAGCTCCCAACTCAACTAGAGTTGTCCCCTGTGTTCCAAGTGATTTTAGATACGTACTGGAGAGTAGTATTCCCCGTGCCCTGTCTGCAATTGGGTTGTCCCCCCCTGCAGCAAAAGGATGCATGTATAACGGAAGGAAGCCCTGATTAGTTTGTTTAAAAGCCAAAGCGTGCCATGCACTTTGATTCATTGAAGTCAGTTTTTTTCCTGCCTCTTAAGAGCACCGGAGAGCAGCGTGCCCTTAAAGTTTCCAGGGACATCTTCTGTGCTCACTGGAGTACATTCTGGAGTGTTTCGAGGCTTTATCTCCAAAACCCCAAAGGCCTGGAACAAACCCAGAACTTTCAAGAAGCCAAGGAAGGATCCAGGACAATTTCAGTAGGTCTTGAAAGCGATATAACACTCCTGAGATTGGAAACATGGATGAGTGACTTTTCTGGATTGAAATGCCTCAGTTATTCATTTCTCAGTGTCTTTGGATCAGTATTAGTCCTCATTTTACAGGAGGCAGCAGAGACTCACACAAGGCTGAACAAACAGGTCATTGAGGAGATTAAACTGGAAGAGAGATGAGTTTCATGCCTCCACCCTGACGCTCCCTGAGCTGAAAGATGTTTTTGAGGACTCTCACATTCAGCAGGGCAGAAGAAGCATGGCATTTGTCCAGCAGAGGCTACAGGTGACGTGATATAGACTTTAGGATTTCACACAAAGATTTGTGAATCTGAAGCATTCTCCAGGGGACACAGCACCCGAGGGCAATATCTATATGACGAAAATGGTTTTAGTCTGAAATGGACAGAGAGACAAAGATAGGTGTGTAGCTTCTAAATACCTCACCTGTAGATGTCATGTTTGGGTATTGGTGTTTGTAAAGTCCCCTACTCCTACCCTCATCCCCACCCAAGAGAGCAGGGAACAAGTGACAAGATTCTTAGTCAATATCTCTTTTTAATGACTGTTCTAAGTGCAATATTCTTTAGCCCCTACAGATAGCAAGGGCAGGAGGCCTTATGGTATATAAAAAGATGCAAGTGAGACTCAGTAAGAGAACTTTCCTCACTCTGGGGAGCTCTATAAGAAAGACCATTCTCCACCCACATCGGGCTTTGTATGACAAGCTCACTTTTCACCCCCACCATTTCCTTCTTTGTGGATGTCAGACATAGGCTTTGGGACTCCCATCCCATTCTTTTTTTTTTTTTTTTTAAATCTGGTTTGTTTGTATATGGTGGTTTATCCAGAATCACAATTGTGTTTCTTTATGGGAGATCATGACTATAAACTCCAAGGTACGGCACTCACCAGCCAACTGAAAATTTTCACCATCTCCATTTTCTTCCCATACTTCTACTTAGGATCCCAGACTAGACATGTGCAGCTCTGGAGCCTTTCCTGGTGTGCTACTGCTTACTAAAGGGCTTAGAAGAGTTCTCAAGGGCTATAATCCTCTAGAAACCCCATTGTTTGTCCTGGTGCTGGGTATTTGCTGTGACTGATTCCCAATAATTTACTGAAGGTCACACTAAGCTGAGTCTAGTTTCCCCTTTATTACTGTCCAACAGCTGTGAACTTGGTTACTCAGTTGGGCCTGAAAGCATCTTGCCCTGTTGACTTGGAGTGTCAGCTAGGTGTTGGGTCAAGCCCCAGTCCCTAAGTGGAAATACTCAGTGCTTGCTATCTCAGGCTTTCCTTTCCGTCTGTTTACACATTATTCCTTGGTTCCTTCACTCTCGATGAACTGCACACCCAAGCTTTCTTTTGAGTTTCTGGGTTTGCTCTAGACACCAAAATAGAATTGCAAGTAGAAAGGGAAGTTTCCAGAGCACGATTATGCTGAGAAAGACAGCAGTGGGCTTAAAAGCAGACAGGGCTCAGGTGATAGCCCAATTGGTAAAGTGCTTGCCACCCCAGCGTGAGAGTCTCCGTATGATCTCTAGAATCCATGTGAACAGCCAGACATTATGGCACACATTGGTTATCCCAGAGCTGGGGAGGCAGGGACAGGAAGATCTGAGACTCGATAGCCAGGTCGCCTGGCCAAACTTACTTACTTGGCAAGCTCCAGGAGAGAGAGAGAGACCCTGTCTCAAAAAACAAAACCAAAAAACCAACAAGGTGGATAGTGCCTGAGGAATGACACCCATGGTTGACTTCTGGCTTCCACATATACATGCACACAAGTTAAGGCCCATATGCTTACTTACAAAAAGATGTGCACACCTGTGCGTGTATATGTATGCATGCGTGCGTGCATGCGTGAGAGTGAGCGAGCGTGCGTGCACACATCACACACACACACACACACACACACACACAGAGACCTTCCACACACCCCCACACACATACAGAGAGAGAGACAGAGATCTTCCTCTCCCTTGTTTTATAAATGATAAAGCACTGGTTCTGTGAATTCACCCAGTCACTGCAAATGTATGTAACCAGGACCTTGGTGTGCCCGCGAATCATTCTGATCATCCACTCACATTGTTCAACATTCTTTGTGTCGAGTACCAGGTTAGGCTCTAGAGAGACCCCTTGATTTTAGGTCTGTAAAAGTGTGCAAGCATGTGTGTGCGCGCACATGTGCGTGTGTACACGAGTGCACAGGCACATGGTTCCAATAAAATCTCTCTGTTCATGTCAATATAAGTGTCTCTGAAGACCACTTGCTCTGGGTTTGCTTTGCTTACAACCTGCGGCTGCTGCCCCCTCTGGCTCCCATCCTCCTAACTTCCCGGACCCAGGAAACTAACACTGGAGAATAAGAAGTACGCAAAAGTCTAAAGCTAAACGTGCTAGATGAGGGAATCCAGCCTTTCGGTCCTTCCTTCTCTCCTCTACACAAACACAGAAGAACACAAAGACATGCTCTCTTGGCTAACCAGGCGGGGAGATGCTAATAGCAGGAAAGATCCAGTGTAGGAGAGGCTCGGGTGACTTCCACTTTAGGAAGAATAAGGGCAAAGCTGTTTTCCAGTATCTAGCTTCCTAAAAGGGCCAAGATCCTCTAAAGGGAAAATCGTAACAAGAGACAGTGGGGATTTAGTCCTTCGCAATTGTTGTATATTTGGGGGAAGGGTGGAGACAGGGGTTTCTCCATATAACCTGGCAGTCCTGGAACTCACTCTGTATGCCAGGCTAGCCTTGCTAAGAGATCTACTTGCCTCTCATGTGCTGGGCTTAAAGATAGGCACCATCACACCCAGCTCTACTGTCTTAAGGCTGATTAAAAATCTGGCTGGAAAGATGGTGGTTAAGGGTGCTTGTGGCTCTTCCAGAAGACCTCAGTTTAGTTCCCAGTACCTATGTCACATGGCTCCCAACCACCTGTAACTCCAGCTCCAGTAGATCTGATACCCCCCCCCCTTTTCTTTTTTGGCCAATGAAGGCACCTATACTCACAGGCATACAGACACAACCGTATACACATAATTTAAAATCTGTTTAAAATATTTAAAGGTTAGAATTTTTGTAGTACAACTCCGGCTACCACTGTAAGAAATATACACACATTTCTTTATCGAAGACTTTATCCATAAACACTGAGACGACAGGAGGAATTACTGTGTGCATGACAGATAAAGCCCTCCCTCTCTAAGGCTCTTGAAACATTAAAGAAGGAACAGTAAGACCTTAGGAGCAGGAGGATGCGGATGAGTGCCATGAAGCGCTATCTGGCCATTGATCACAACTGTACAGAGAAGCTACTTGAGACCGGAACAAGACTGTGCCTTTCAGTCCACCATGGATGTGGAAGGAGCTCATGAGATCTGAGGATCTCCTGGGGAGAGGCATTTCTTCAGTGATGTAGCCACTAAGAAGTTGTTTTTGCTTTAGTAAACAATCCCTCTACCCATGGTCATACAAGTGACCTAATTAAATCCAGTGAGTTACAAAAAGACAGTGGGGAAGGACGGGGAACAACCATAGCTGGGGGTGGGGTGGGGTGGGGAATTAAGAGAGGGTAGTGGAGGTGGATTCAATCCCAATGTGTTGTAAACCTGTGTAAGCTTGTCAAAAATAAGAAATAATAGGGGTTAAATTAAAAAAGAAAGAAAGAAAGAAAGAAAGAAAGAAAGAAAGAAAGAAAGAAAGAAATTCAAGACCCCAAATAAAAAACTTAGCCATTTCATTTAATCATGCTACCTCTCTTCCTGAGATGGAGGCCTGTGTGGGCCACACTTCAGGATGCTCATGCCTTTGGAACTTGCTGTGAGCATATCTAAGGATACCAGAAATACCAGGGATGAAGAACACTGAGGGACCAAGCAATAAGCGCACACACACTCCATTTATTATTTGTAATTCAATACTTTTTTCCTTTAATTCATACCGGACTTCCATGGCTCTAGCTACTTTACATTAAGATTTGGCTGGATAGCCTTGTGTGTTTCTAGGTACTAGCAATAAGGTTTTGGACCTTGCGCACAGCGCCAGGCAAAGTACAGTTAAAGATCCAAATACAGACGGCCAGACAACTCAACTGCAGCCAACCTGCGTTCTTTCCCACTTGTGGCCCAGTGCAGGTGTTGGGTGCTGCTCCCTCTGCCTCAACTGACTCTACCCCATGTCAGGATTATCCAGGGGGCCACTATGGCCTCTGATCCATCCCTCCCCACCTCAGAATGTAGGTTGAGTGGGGTCAGGGGGGAAAGCACCATGGGTTTGGGAAGATGGTCTGGTCCATGCAGAGAGTTGTCTGGCCCTAGAGTGCAAGGTAGGGAAATGTGGGGTGCCACACATTCTTGTTGGCAAAAGTGACTGTTTTACTGTGCAGTCTCTGCACACAACACAGAAGCCCAGGGCCAACTCCCCAGACAGCCCGATGTCCTGCCTGGAGCAAGGGCTGCCATTTTGCTTCGGAGGTGTCTTATTGTATGGAGAGAAGCAAGGAGGACCAAAGGGCAGAGATGGCAATGTCCGTTACGCATTCACATGCTGGGGGTAGATCGTCTGGCATCAGCAAATCTTGGCAGGTAAGTGCTTCTCATCGGCAGCCAAGGCTCCAATCCGGGCTCCCAGGCCTGCTGAGAGGCCTCTCCAAGTCACAAGACCCCTGAGCTGTTGCAGGGCACATCAGAACAGGGAGCTGGCTGAGCCCATCACAATGGCTGGAGCAGGAGTGAGGTAACAAGGCTGGGCAGAGAGGCGGGAGAGGGAGCTCTCTACACCATGTGCAAATTCCTGCTTCATATCAGGAATGTAGGGATGTTGAAAGATTGTCTTCCAGAAAACACTCCTCTGGGATCCAAATGCATCTTCTGGAAGAAGACTTGGAGATGGAAGGGAGTGGGGCCAGTCTGCTGGAGGATGGGGGTGGGGTGGGGTGGGGTGGGGTGGACGAAGGTCAAGGATGGCAAAGGAAAAATGGGAGTGATTGCCCCATAGCTCAGAGATGGGGATGGGGTTGGGGGAGGGAGAGAGTCCTGGAGAGGGTAGGCAGAGTCCAGGTGTGTAGGAAGGGCCACCACAGCCCTGCCACCTGGGGGAAGAGAGAAGATTGCTATTTCCCCTTGGCCCTAACGACCAGGGCTGGCTTTGGCTGCCCTGCAGAGCTAAGGAAGTGGGATGGTATGGCACAGAAAGGACCCTTCTGGGAGCACACATAGTCCAGAAAGAGTCTTCCCTTTGCCAGTTGCTTCCCCAACACCTCATCCTGACAGATGCTGTCTGTGAGAATGGTAGGCCAGTACCAGCATAGGTGAGGGGCTGTGGACAAGTAGAGAATCCACTTGTGGCAAATCCCTCTTGAGGTTCCCTGGTGCTCCTCACTCCTTGACGCCCGTGCCCTAACACAAGCCAAGGATTTTAGCAACGGTGTCATAACTGATTCAAATTGCGACAGGGGTTTGGCTGAGAAAAACAGAAGTTCTAGAACTGGGAATGGCTTCTTCTCATCGTCTCCTCCATCAGTGAGGAGTACGGACAGTAGAAAGGATTCACAGTGCCTGGAGATGGAAGATGGGCTCAGGCCAAAAGGATGCGCTTCTTGCTGTTATCCTCTAAGCATAAACCAATTCCATGTAAAACTACACCAAAGAAGGAAGAAGTGCTCTCCTGCTCAGGCTGAACAAGACTGTCCTTGCCACTGGAAGCCCCAAGACCTCCTAGCCAAGAGCAAAGCTTATCCGCCCTGGCAGGACAGCTTCCAAGACTGGAAACTCCCCATCTCGCTCATCTCTGGCCTACCCACCCTCCACATCAAGGTCAAACCTAGATCCCACATTGAAGGTCATTTACTTCAGCCCTCTCCTGTTAACACCTGGATCCTGAAGCTTGGTGTCGGGGACTTATCTAAAGCCACATGACTTGTGCGCTAACGTGGCCAGGGACTCAAGCCCAGATCTCTCATAGTCCAGTAAAAAGCACTCAAATATCTTGCCGCACAAATCCTCACAGAAAGATCAAACTACACATACACCTACAATAAGTGAACAAAACTTGCCAGCTGGAAGAAGTAGCCAAAGGCCACCTAGGCTCCATGCCCTCCTGTGGACAACTAGCTGCTTGCCAGGCTATTGTCCAGGGTACTTACTTTGGCTGCAGGGGTGAATTCCCAATTCTTTCACAAGGTATGGACAAAGGAGAAGAAAGATTTTTTTTTTCTGAGAATAAACTGATAATGTTGGTTTCTTCCAGGTGTAAAAACTCAAGCGAATGCTAAGACGGAAGGAACTCACAAGAAAGCCATCATTCTTGGGGGCTATTCTTCATATACACACATCATCTGGGGTCACTAGATGACAGGTTTTCTCTGACAAATTAGGTGCTCTCCTCCTCTAAATGATACTGCAGGCCAATGAACAGCAGTTCTCAGTGGCCAGGGCCACTTCTGTTACTTTATTTTGTCCCCCAACTCCCATCCCACCCCCAATGAACACCTCTGAAATCGTTTTAAAAGATCATGGTTGCCTTAACAATTAAACCTTGTAAATAACTACATTTGCAATAAATCTGAGAATTTCCAATTTTGCTTTCAAAAGCTTTCTGGGAATGCTTCTGGCTTCTGGCTATTCCAAGAAGAAACTGCCTAGCTCCCTGGACCATCCTCCCTTCTTTGACTTGGGACTTGACTGTGACCCGCAACTCTCAAAACAACCAAGTGTCGATCAATCGGTCTTTGGGTCTTGTCTACTCCAGAGAAACAAATGAATCCACTCCTCACCTCTGCTTTCCCAGGAGAGTGCTAGCAACGCTCACCAACCATGGGAGCCTTCTCCTCCCTCCATCAGAAGGTGATCTGGAAGTACAGCCTATTTTCTTTTCTTTTTTTTCTTTTCCTATTTTGCTCTTCAAGAAATACCAACACCTGTTTCTCCAGGGCAATGCAGCATTAAAGCCTTTCTTTCACTGCCCAAAATGGAATGCTCCGGACAATTCTAAGAGGAGAAAGTAACTTTTTCTCTGGTGTAGCTAATCAGCGCCATCTTGCTTCCTCTGTCCTGATGCTCTAGGAAATCCAGGTTTCCTTCTTCAGAAGCCCTGGAAAAGCAGCAAGCTTACAGAAGCTTTCATGCCAACCTGGCAGCAATCTTTACTACCATGGATCTCCAAGAACTCTGCCAGGGGCTGGCAGGACTCCTTGAGCCATCAGGTGGAAGGAAAAGCAGTAGACACTTGTAAGGGAGGGTGATGGATCTGCCCAGAAGGACCTCTTGAGATAAGATAAAACCCGAGTCCTGATGGGCTAACATTAAGAAGGCCCTGGATGGTTCAAGATCCCAACCTGGCATCTGCTTGGTGGCTTTCTATCTCACTAGGGCCAAAGACGATAAAGAGATTTGTGCACAGACCTTCAGAAACCCACTTCCAAACCTGAGAAACTTAGAGCTGAGGTGGTCTCTGGGGTGTGTGTGTGTGTGTGTGCGGGTTCTATTTGGTCTTTTCCTGACCAAACACATGCATCTAAGCCAAATCCTCCCTCTCGTGACACACAGTGGCACAGCGCTGCCTCTACTGCGAATGCTGGTTCCTTCCCAAGAGCTAATGATGCTGTTAACCCTCCAAGTGGTTTGGCGACTCCGCTCACTACTCACATAGGATTCTGGGCAAGCCCTGCAATCCATGTTTCTAGATCACTCTGTCTCCCAAAGCCCTGAGGGACTAGGATACCCTGACTTATCCTGGACATCAAACTCACAGATCAAAGAGAAAGAATTAGAGCCACAGACCTGACTTGCTTCCACTAAGAGAGGTTGCTGTTTTGTTTTTGAAACAAGGTCAAAAAGGCTCCACCCTGGCTAAGAAACAATGTGCTCTTAGGGCACACAGAAACAACGGGATTTTAGGCACTAAAAAGTGACCCTTCCCCCAGATCCAGCCTGGGAGAAGACCAGAGAGAAAGGGAGTGGGCGACTTAGGGATTCCCAGCCCTTGTGGGGTCCACAACCTACTCAGGTGAGAAGAAGGTGTGTGGGGGTGGGGGTGGGGCGTGGCTGAGGAAGAACTCCCTTCGGATGCCAGAGCTCAGGAGCCTGCATCCCCATAGCCCAGGCCCACAAACGCAGCCTCTGTCACAGTCCTCGCCACCTGGATTTCAGTGTGGTCCTAACCGATGGCCTCCTGAGGGACTTTGAATGGGGCTCCTGCCTGCTCCATTCTTCCTGTTCCCAAGGGAAAGCCTGGGGAAGCACTGGGTGGGTGTGGGGGGGTAGTGGGTGGGGTGGGAGGAGAACAGGTTCTCTTTTATTCTAGAGACAAATTAAAAGGGGGTTAGGAAATGAAGCACCTTAAGCAATGCCCTCTTGAGACAACGACGTTGAAGATGACAAAGGTCTTCACAGGCATAAACTTTGGCTCAGCCACATTCCCCTTCTAAGGGCCAAGAATGGCCAGCAAGGGAAGGAATGAGGAACAGAAAAGTGGGAGGAGGATCAGGGGAGGTTGCTGCTGAGAGGTGGTCCCTGCCCTCCTCGGTCCCTCCACATCGGAGGGAAAACGCTGCTCTGGCGGCACAGGGGGCGGGAGTTCCCGCTCCTTCTCCCTGGTACATAGGCATTATCTCTTTTTTAAAATCTGTATATAATATATATTTATATTCTGTATATATATATATATTTATATATATTTATAGGGTCTATGTACATGTATTGCACAGGCCTCTTGTAGCCACCCCTGGTCCTGCCTTGTCAATGGTAGCGGTTCCTCTTCTCGTCGCTCTCAGCTGGGTAGTCTCGGGACCTGATACCATTCTGAAGATTGATAAGCGAGTCCTTCATCTGTAAGATAGTGCTCTCAGTGAGTCTCCTCAGAGCTGCAGCTGCCACGCCCACCTGTGGCCCATCCCTGACCACGTCACGGAGCCCACAGACGCTAAGTCTATAAAGCACAGGAGGTGACCTCCATATCAGCAAATTACAAGCATCCAGTTGCTCTAACTAACCTTTGAACTATTACTTACTTGGCTTTTATCCTGAAGATACTTTCTGCCTATCTTTCTCCTGGCCTTGGATGTTTTCCAATTTTCCTCACTCCAATTTCTCCCAGTTGGAAAGTCCAGAAACAACACCAACTTTCTATGGTCATAACCGCCCTTTCCTCCCAGCCTCTCAAGACATTCAGGGGCTCTTCGGCTCTTTACCATTTAAACTTCATATTTCTTGGGACTAAAACCATTCTGTCCTTCCCAGACATATACAGTGGTGTTAAGCAGAGAGAAAGCAGGTTTGTCATCAGCTCCATAACAGAAAATTAATACTTTGGGGTCATGGGATGAGGTCCAAAAGGGTTAGCTTCAATTGGAGGATCTTCAAATGGTTCAGCTACTGTAGTAAGTTACTGTGTTATAATGACATCATCACATAGCAGCTCGAGCAAGCTAGTCTGTTATAATGACATCATCACATAGCAGCTCAAGTAAACTACGGTGTTACAATGACATCATCGCAGAGCAGCTTGTGTAAACTACGGTGTTATAATGACATCATCGCAGAGCAGCTCAAGTAAACTACGGTGTTATACTGCCTCATCTACTGTTCTGATTTCTCTGGCTCTTCTAAATCCGCTCCTCAGGTAGGAGGAGGACCATTTCTATGCATGGTGAGTGTGCATGTGTAGGTCAGAAGACAACCTGCAGAAGTCTCTCCTTCCACCTGGAGATAAAACTCAGGTTGCCAGGTTTGGTGGCAAGCACCTTTAACTGATGAATGGCCTCACCGACACCTCAGAGAAGTTTTGACATACACATCCTCTGGGAAGACAAATCACTATATAGGATTTTTTTTCTTTCCTGTGAAAGAGCCTGTCTTACATCCTTCTATTAATGTACCTCTTAGTTATTGTTTTGGAGGAATCCCTAAGTTTCTAATACTTCATTGAGGAATAGCTTTAAAAGCAAATCAGAAGACGGGCCGGAGGGGCCGGAATAATCATAAAAAGGAGGAGGCTGTCGGCATGTGGGGGCATTTCTCAGGACCAACGGAAAGGAGCTCAGACTCCCAAAGATGACGGACTGTGGGCGTCTCACCTGGTCAAGGAGCATCACTGAGGATTTGATGATTTCCCTCCACTTCTGGAGCTCGGTGTCGTGGTACTTCTGTTGGGATTCTAATAGCTGGGCCCATTCTGTTTGAGACTGGGGTAACCTGAAGGGGACAAGAAGGTATCCAGCAACCGCAATTATGCTCAGTGGGCTGATCTGTACTCTGACACCCCAAAGGACAGAGAGTCACATCAGAGTGCTTTCACTTCCGCTCACTACCCTAGGGTCCCAACTGCCCAGAAACTCTAAGGACAGATGTGTAGAGATGAACCATAGGCTCATCTCAAGGGGGTATCTTGGAACGAAAGCAATGGAGCAGTCCCAGACAACTGTGTGAGATTAAGGTGAAAACAAAGAGGTCAGGCCCATATTACCTTTCCTGGAGCCTGAGACCCTGCCAGGCAGTGAGTGTCTGTGTGGTGTATTCCAGCATCCACAGCTTGTAGAAGAGCATCATGTTAAGGACGACCAGCAGCACCAGACTGGGAGAGGAACAGGGAAAAGCAAGACCAGTGAGAAGGAATCTGTGTCGGGGATCTCCCCCCCACCTACCCATGAGGTTACGTGACTACCAGCTGGGCCAACCCAAGCATGACAGAGACGGGGGGGGGGGGCGAGGAAGCTGAAAGGGGTGTGTAGCAATGGCTGGAGAAAGAAGAGCAACCTAGTCTACGGGGTCAGTGACAGAACAAGAGAGCCATGGAGAGGGATATAAGCAAACGTATTGAAGGCTCTGGAAGGGAAGCCATAGGCACCTGACTCTGGGTGCCTGAGGGAGGATGGCATGGGGGAGGGGGAAAGCACTGAGGGTAAAGGGAGGAGCCAGAGAGCTGATACCTGAAACAGATCCTAATGGGAGCAAGGAAGAAAAAAAAAACGGGGAGGAGGCAGAGGTTAGAAGTGGGAGTGTGAGGTAGGAGAGGGATGCACTTCTATAAGAAACACACACACACACACACACACACACACACACACAGGCACAATAGATGAGGAGGCCAGGCAAGGAAGGGTGGAGGGAAAGTGGCGGTGGACGCTTAGCTTTGTATGGGTATTAAATCAAGAGGGCTCCCTATCAACCCAAGGTCATGCGACATCTGAAGGGCCAGACTGAAGGAGGAGCTGATATGCTTCCCAGGTACTGGAACTTCCCCGAAGCTACAGGGTCATCTCCCTGGACTTAGCACTGCCAGAGGGGATCAGAAGCAGGGAGGAGCACGGAGGACAGGCACGGGAGGATGGAGGATCCCAGGGAAGTGGAGAGACAGGAAGCTGGGGAAATCTCTCTTCTCTCCACCTCAGTGGTTGCCCAGGCCATTCTGGGGGAGAAGCTCATGGGATGGAGGGAAAGGCAAAGATGCAGGGAAGACTCAGAGACAGGAAGAGCTGGGGATAAAAGTCTGAGTGCATCACTTAAAATACTTTTTTTTTTTTTTAACTCCCCAAAGTTTCCCATCTGTCCTGAAACTGTTTTCTCATGAGGGACATCAGACTCAACCTACTGGGGTTGTTCTAAAAATGGAAAGGAACAAAATCTCTAGCCGTAGGCCCATGTCAAGAGCTGGGTCTTAGAGTGAAAGGATTTGGGAAGGACAGGTATGCACAGGAAGAGAGAAGATGGACAAATTGGGAAGTCAATTTATAGGTGGAAAGTGGGGGTGGGGACAACAAAGGAAAGAAGTCATATATGAGCTAGACTGTGTCTTAGATTGTTCAAACTCAGGGTCTCACGGTAATGTCCGAGGCCTTATGTTTCTCCAGCACTATGGATGGAAGTGTCCCTTCATCTGTCAGCTGCAAGTCCCTGGGGCTACCCTACATTGTCCATGCAAACAATGCTATCGCCTAACTGCATTAGCCCCCGCTGAATCACCTGAATGCCCACCTCCTCAGCACGTGCCGCACAGCATACCACCTCACATCCGGGTTTGTGTCTATCATCTTGAATGTTTTAAGTAAAGGTCATGTGCTGTCTGAGGGAAGACTCCCCAGTGTGCCAAACAGAGACAAAGAGGTGGCAGGTTTGAGTCACCACACAGAGGGCGGATGCTGGCGAGAGCCTGCCAGACACGTGTAAGCTGCTCTGTGTCAGTGTATTCTAAATGCAGGCTATCAGGACCCCAGCCAGGGCTGCATTGTGTCGAGTCAGGAGGCGTGACTATTGGAACCTTACAGAGGTGCAGAGGCGCAGAGCTGATACCTCTGGGATTTGCCCACTGGAGTGGGCCTTCTCTAAGTAAAACTGAGATGCACAGAACATGTACATACAGAACTAACCAAGGTCATAGTCTCTTATTGACCAGTGTCCAGTACCTGGTATGGTTCTTATCAGACATGAATTCCATTACAACGGTGTTTTAAGGAGGAGTTTTTATAGTTGTCTCTGTCCTCACTGTTATGATATCACGGTTTCTGATGCTATCATATGTTTTCATGCTATGCCCTCAGGAGTAGCAGGAACCATGTCTTCTCATGTCTTCCATGGGCTTTTCTCCTCTAAGGAGTCAACAGGGTAGTCTCTGGCTGCACTTCTGCTACACGCAGCATGGACGGTCTCATTTATACCCATGGCTTTACTCGGTCTTCTAAGGGCCAGGCCCATATCAGCAAAGGCTTGTTTGTCCTCCTCAGCTAGATAAGCTGCTGCAACTCAGACACTTGGAGAGTTTGGCGTGTCTTCTCTGACAACTTTCAGCCACAGTCCAAATTTCTGTGGCCGCAAGCACCTGTATTCCCTGTGGGCAGCTGGACTTCCTGTGAGACAGAACTCAAGGGTAACTGAGCCTTCCCTCTGTGATCTCTCCTCCCCATTCCGTCCTCTCAGTCTGGTGGGCGCCCTGATGCAGATCACTCTAAGCACCCACACTGCTTCCAGTGTCTGTCATCCATTCACCTCACCACCGCAAGACTGGTCTAACTGTGCTGCTTGGGAACACAAGGTGCTCACCCAGGGTGTCCTGAGAGGGAGGATGTGCCCTCACAACATCTCTCCAGGGATGCTTCAGGGAGAGGTGATCTGGAGCCCGGTGTCCAGAAGGGAAAGCACACATGTGGGACTTGGCTGTGCCGCCCGCCTGCCCGCCCACTCGCCCGCCCGCCTGTGTCATCTAGACTCTCACAGATCATTCCCTGCCACAGGAGCGATGACAGGCCGTACCCTGAGCCAAGCAGAAAAGCTGTCCTTAGCTGCTCTCAATGCCACTTGTGCAAATGGTCTAGCATGTCCTGGGCACCGATGACAAGGACTCGCACAGCAGATAGCTGTATTCTCCCTATCTTAGGCTTTCTTTTCTTTTGGCTTCCCATCTTCCTGGCTCAGCTGAGTGTGCGAGCTATCGAACCTATGGTTTTATAATGTCGTGCTAATTATCTAGATTGAAATAAGCCTCTGCTCTCCCTGGACTGGAAGCATTGATTTTGTCTGGCTACTCTGCCAGTGAGAACTCTGGGTATGTCTCTCAGGCTGGACACAGGGCAGACACTCAAGAGGACCTCTTATAAACTAATGGGCTCTTCAAACGTGCTGAAGCATCTCTGTGTCAGTCAGTGTTTATCTTGAGGAAGGATTCTGAGTGCCCCACCTCTCTAACCCACTTGACACTGAGCTCCTAAAAGGCATAGATGCCGTATACACCGTTTCTCCCCCTAGAAGGCTAACACACAGGAAGTGCTGAGTACGACACAGAGAAAGGGTACCAAAGGCCTGGGCAGTGGATCCAGCAAAGACTAGAAGACCAGGGGACAAGGAGGAAGGAAGGGGAAAAGTAAGAGGAAGCTCATGCTTGAGAGGTGGAGATGACTCCCCTGCACCAGGCAGGGGAGGGACAGTGCTGGAGCCAGGGAGGGAGAGGAACCTGGAGTCTCTTACACACAGCTGATAACCAGCAGCAGCTTGGACACACTTTGTAGGGGAAAACCATCAGGAGTGTCCTCCGGGATGTGCCGTGTCTGTGTGGAACCTGTGAGAGAATAAACAGGCAGTCATGCTCTCCAACTCCACAAGTCCTCGCGCTGCAGACAGGACACCAGTCAAGCAATGACACCGGGGAACTATGCAACAGGCTAGCAGCGGCCGTGTGATCACAGCGTCAGCTCTGCAACGCGAGGAGGTAAAGTCTGCAAGGTCAAGGCTTTGGTCAGATAACTACTGAACAAATGAGAAAACGGAGCTACGGGCCTAGGCTATAGAGATATTAATTGACTGGTGAAGACAGGCTGGGGGGCAGCAGCTCTCTGTCCCAGCTTTATAATCAGCTACATGACGTCAAGGCAAGACAGGTAACTTCTTAGTCCATCTACTTAAGTGTGACATTAATCACAAATGTTACATCTAAAATGCTAACAGTGGAGTTCTCTAGCGGTCTTCTCCAGTCCCCAGGCATTTCTGATGAGCTCACGCTCATGTGCAAAGCATGGTTTGTAAAACACCAGCACCATCAGTCTCTAGGTTCCTTAGGGAGCACCAGGCTTCCACAACTGAGAATATACATGAGAATTCAAAGGGTGGAGTGAGAAGAGGAAAACATACAAAAGGAGTCCCTGCCTGGACACATAGGGGCTTGGTGGGTCTGTGAGGGACAAGTGACAAGTTCTACGCAGGGTATCAACCAAGCATGCAGACGCGAGCCGTGACAGAGGCACGCAGCTTCATCCCACGGTCCCAATCAACACGACCGTTCCCACCTACAACCTACCTGCCACGTGCTTGATCCTGTGGCCCACATCTTCATCAGTGGGTGTGGTGACAGGGCTCATCACCTCTTCCAGGTGAGGTACCCGCAGGTGAGCATGGGGACGCTTCCTCCTCCGGACCGCTGACGACTTGTTAGCCTTCTCCTTGGGTGACTGCCTGTGTATCTCAGCCAAGTAGGTACTCTCTGTTTTGGTTAGCTCGGTCTCTGTCAGACACAAAAGAGCCATGTCAGAGGCCTATGGCTTTAACCCAACAGACTGTCCACTAGAAGCAGCTTTTAACTAGTACCATATTCCTACTACAGACCCTGGGAGGCCAGCCCAGCGGGAAGATGGCCCCCAGAAAGGCCCATGCCAAGTATTTTTGAAGCCAAATCGCATTCCAAACCTCTGCACCGCCATGTATATAATTTACAGCATATCACACGCTTGCTAAAACAGATGCCCTCAGATCCTTCTCAATATCACATCATCTCAGGTTCATTTGAGAGGAGGCGAAATCAAAATCACAGCCCCACTTTAGTGATCTCAAAACTACAGACAGTCTCTTGAAAGATACACCCACAGACATAACCAAACTTGATGCTCATTTCAGGGACAGAATTAGGAATCCAGTGAAACTAATTTAGGGTCTCAGAGACCCCCCCCTTAGTCTCCGTGCTTTCCATTCCCCCAAATGGTGGCCAACAGCTGCGTAGGCCAGCGAGGGAAACATCTCCATTTAGATGGCATGTGGACTGTGGCACCCACCTAAATGGCGGAAGTAGTCCTCCAGTCCACTCCAGAAGTTCTTCTCGATGAAAGTTTTCACAAATCCCCAGGGCTGCTTTCGATAGCGGAGCTCTGTGGAGACCCTGAGGAGCAGGCCGTTAAAGATGTGATCAGTCATTCACATGGAGAAAACAGGTTTGGAAGCATAGAAGATAACGTATGGGGGTGGGGCGGAGCAGGGGCAGGTCCTGTGTAGGCTCTACAGCCTCCCAGCCAATCAAGAGAAAGTTTAGAGACTAAGGTCAACCCCCTTTTAATTCCAAGTAGGGACTCTGGAGCCTCACCACTTGCAACTTCAAGTGTCTTTTCACCTGCCTTGCTTCCATGCTACACACAAGACCTCAACACTTCTGAGTATTCTCTCTCCTGACCACTGGCCATACCACCGTCCACTGCTCTTGTAGTAGCAATGCACTCTACCCTCCCACAAGGAAGCCCAGTTCTCCACCTCTTCCTTGGGCGTATGAGCATCTGTCAGTAGTCTGCCCCGCCCCTCCGCAACAGCCAGGCTTAGGGCCTTCCTACATTCCTACCCAGCATCTGTTTTCCACGTAGAGAATGGACTAGCACCTCCTGCAAAGGTTTAGCTGCCATCCAACCACGATGGTTTTCAAATGTGGATGGGTATGTGTGCTGACTGTACATCCTTCTATGTACTCCTAATGTGGTCCATATTTCTCCCTTCCTCTGAGGAGGCATTATCACATTCAGAGCTAACGATTCATTTGACTGTAATATGAGTAGGCTGAGGACAGAAAGCTGGTTGTTCCACATCAAGATTCCTGCTCTCCAGGAGCTCATTGACCAACCATGGAAACAATAGGCAATCACAATACATAAGACATGGAACACAGTGAACAGGGTCCTATTGCTAAAGGCTAAGTAAGCTTCAATACGTACTGGGGCATGACTGATCAAGTTACTCTTTCTGATAAATGAGGGTAACTCCATCTTTGGGGGGGTGGTTATTCTAAAAAGCCCCACAGATGTAGTTTAAGTTACTACATAGTTCTACATAAAGCATAGAAAACCCAACAGTAGGGCCTGGTAAAGACCTTCCAAATAAGACAGAGTGTTCAAAGGGACACAAGATGGAGAAGGCAGGCAGGCAGGATGGGAAGGCTCCAGAGAGGACATACAAGGGAGAGTACTCTAGCTCCTCTTCTCCCCAAGGAATGCCTCTCCCCACCTGCACCGACCCAAACCCTCACACAGCACACCTGAGTCTGCTCTTGTTCCGGGCCACTCTGGTGAGTGTGTAGCGATTGATGGTGTAGAAGTAGTCATGGTATGGCACATCATGGGTGAGGACTTCAGCGTCTATCACGTAGCATTCGCTCTCCTGACTCGCTTTGTACATGGTCTGTGGTTAGGGAAGCATAGAGGATGGAAACTGATGAGAAGCCAGGGAGGGCCACTGCCTTTCCCAATGACCCCGCCCCTGGACTTCTGGATGGAAAGTGTGACATCCCTGGAGTTGGCAGCATCTCCGTTAGCTGGGTGACGCTGCCTCAAGACTTAACCAAGCCTAGATCCAGTGGCCTCTTCCCAAGAAGCACTTTGATCCTTCATGATGTGACAGGATTTCCAAGCACACTCTCGTTTGACTCTTTCTTCTTCTGACTCACCTGTGTCTCCCTGACAGTGGCTGTTTTGGGAGCCAGAGGATTAGTGAGGGTGATAGTGTAGAGAATCACCCGACTCTGGTTTCCATTCTCCTCCTTTTTCCACGGATGGAAGATGATATCTGAGGGTATACACAAGATCTAGATTGAGAAGGTGGGGAAGAGCAAGCCCTGTTTGGCTGAATCTCCCCGCTGAACTCCTCATTCCATGCTGACTCTTGCTTGCTAGTCCCCCCTCCCCCCGGAAGCCAACAGGAGTTTGAAAGCTGGAAGAAGTGATAAAGAGGAGGTGGAGTTGGAGCAGAAAGAGGCCCATTGTGGCATTGCGGAAATTCTACACAGAGCTCCAGAATGCTGACTGTTCCCAGGCTGGGACAGGAGACCTTGGGGCCACCTGCGGGGGCGCAGGCAACATTGAAGTTACTGTGGTAAGACCATTGGATCCCCAGGGAGTGTGACCCATCCCATGGCCTCAAGGTGCCTCTCTTTCAAAGGGTGCCCTGTTGCCTAGAGCTTTTGCCCCGAGGGCACGACTGGCATCTCTGCCAGGCTATGTTACATCCTTTCCGTGGGAAAAACTGGAGTGAGAGGGAGAATGGACGCAGGAGCCCTCAGAGTGCTAGGTATGAATCCTCATTCAGTCCTCCTAGGCTACTTTATACAGGCAGATATAGCCTGGAGTTCAGATTCCTAACATGCTAGTGCCAGGAACCCTAAAACTCACAGATGGCATAGCTGAGGACTGAATGAGCCAATGCAGCACACACACTCATACGGAAGGAACAGCTGCCCTGTAGTAGACACAGAGCCCTGTGCAGGCAAAGAGCTGGCAGGGTCTGCTCACTGGGAAATCTTTGGAGTCTGTTAGACAGAGGGCATATGAGAATCTTCACTACTAGAGACAGAGAGCGACAGAGTAACCTAGATCATCTTTGGCACCGTATAAGGGCAGAAAGAGGAGCCTGTGACACTGGGGAAAGAATGGTATAGGGACAGAGGTAGGAAAAAAAGAAGGGGAAGGAGAAAGAGGGACAGTAGAGAAAAGGATGGACAGTCAGGAAGAGACGAGCCCGCAGATCAGACCAGAGAAACGCCGCTGCTCCATGAAATCCCGCAGGAAGGGTGAGTTGGTGAACAGCAGGTCATAGAGTTTGTCCACGCTGAAGTTGAAGACCTCATTCACATACTGTCTTCCGCTCAGGTCCTCATAGAAGGCCTGGACCTCTCCTGTACAGAAAAGAGGACGAAGCAGACAGTGACAAAGGAGGACTGGAGGCTGTGGTGATATGACATCCTGGGACACCCATATCTCTGAGTCTGACGTGGCTGCTACTACCAAGGGAAGGGTGGCTGGGCTCATGGCTCACCGTGAACGCTTTTTGCCTGCCTCACTTCTCTTCTCTGAGACCTTAGCTGCTTAGTCTGGGGGACACTCTGAGATCCGGAACTTGGATTCTGACTCAAGACATGTTGCAAAAACGGAGAGCTGAAGGGGGTTCTCCAGACCCGCATTCAGGGGCTCACCTTCATCGTGGGTATCTGAAGAATCACTGAGCTCGGTGGGGATGTCCTCATTGTCATTGAAGTCCAGTGAAGGGGAGGTCACAGGCGCAATGATCTCAATCTTCTCCCCTATGATGTTGTCAATGGCAAGCTCCTTCTCTAGGGACCCTTCGCCCTCCATCACCTCCTCCTCCAACGGCAAGCCATCAAACTGCAGTGGAGATCAAGAATGACCCACCAGGGTTCCCCTCTGTGGATCATCTCTCCAAAGGGAGACCAGCAACCAGGCCTTAAAAACCATCCCATTCCCAGCTACGCTGCTCAGGAGCGGGGCTAATGTTGGGTGCTAGGACTGTGCTGAGGTGCACAGTAATGGGTATGCAGGACCAGCACTCAGGCCATTCAAACGGTCGCACTGATTCTAGGTCCTTTCTGGAGCTACACTCCCACCACACTGCTACAATGCCAGCCTGCCTGTAAACAATACTGTTTTCCTAAACAGCTCAGAGGGCTTCATGGGCATGTCTGGGGCTTCATTCTCCCATTGGCACCAGAAAGAAATCAATTCTATTTCAATGCTAATCTCAGCAGTAAAAAAAATGAAGGCTAGCCATGGATGTCTTCATTCCAAGGCTGCTTAGCCTGGCCAAATGTGGGGTAAAAGGTTCCCTCTTCAGAGAGTTCTTCCCCAAGGAACCCAGCCTCTTCTTGTGGACACACGCCCTAACCCTCTTTCCTTCAGGAAAGTTTTGACTTCTCCAAACAGTGTTCCTGAGGAGAAAGGTTCTCATAGACATTTTCATAGCCTCCATAAATTCTAGCATAGTGGGAAAACAGATTGCAAAGGAACTCAAAAAATATCTATGACATCGGTGAATAGGCAATATACTGTCCTACAGTTCCATATTCATGTGTGATTCTGACTTTGGATCAAAGCATGAGGGAAAAAAATAAACCAGGAAAGATATCCAAAAAGAGAGGCTGACTTAGAGTCCACCAAGTGCTACACTCTTAGAAGACTTAGAATAGTTTTCATCTTATATATTAAACCAAATCATCTAACCCAGGTGCAGCGATCTAGCTCTGGACCTTTGGAATATACCATAACAGTAAGAGCTCATGAATTCCAGGATGCTACTGTCATCACGGTGGGACCCCCTTCCACTTCCCTTCTCCCGTGGGGCTCTTGTGGGAGTAATTAAGCTGGGAGACACTGGCCACTAATCAGGACAGGGGTTTGACCTGAGTTCACCACCCATACCGAGACAGGGGCTTCACTGCTTCCCGTAGACGTCAGTGTGCTGTTGGTGACAGACTTCTTGGGCAGCTGTGGGCTGGCATCCGGCTTGGTCTCGATACTACTTTTGGATGAGCTGTCGTTCACTTCATTCTCTTCTATGGGGATCTCCTCACAGTAGCTGGAGAAGACACCCCCATGGGCTCAGGTTAGTCTTTGTGGTGGAGGCCACCAGCTAATTTTAGAACAGGCCTATCTGTCTATCTGAAACTATGGGCCTTTCTGCTTTATGATCTGCCTTTCTTTTCTTTATGATCTTGTACAAACCAAGCCCCCCCAGAACCCCCATTGCTCTCCCAAAGCTTCATTCCTGTCTTATCTATTTCTCCCTATCCAGAAACTTGTAGCTGAAAATCCACCTTTTCTAGAACCTTCCTTAGATGTATATCTACATAAACATACCGAAATCTCATCATACTCTTCTGTTGGATCCATCCCTTCCTCATCATCTGAATCTAGTATTTGGGCTCTCAGCAAATAGTTCCTGTCTCAAACATCAACTAAGACTAGATTCTGAGTACAGTACCCCTCACCAGTACCGCCCAAATTATAGATCACAACAAAGTTCTCTTCATTGTACATCCTGAATGAAGGTGTTACTATAGAGACATTTCAGGCCACTGTTGCAATCATCACCCATACAGTTGTTGCTGGCTTTAACATCTGACTTGTGCATTTAGTGGCATCTGCATGCATTACAGCTCCAGGTAAATCATTATGTCCAATTCAGACATTGGCAAATAGAGTTTGACAGAGCTAACATGGTACCAGCGTTGATGCTGTACCAAGCCAAGGTCTAAGTACTGTATCCTCTATGGTCCTTCCTTGCTTTTTTACTTCACTGTCTTCTCACAGCAACATCCAGTCTTCACACACCTAATTACTGTCAGTCAACTGACTCTCCCCATCTTTCTAAGCTACCTGCAGAAGTTCATACAGTGAGAGCCCCCACCCTTAACTTCCCGTTCTTAGCTTCTAGTGTATGAGACTCTTCTGCCTTCTTAGATGTCCTTTCGAGATCTTTCTCTGCTTCTCCTTCTTGAGTGCTTCTAAGTCTAGACCTTGAAGTCTTAGACCTTCTAAGTCTAGTCCTTTATGTTCAATTATTTGGAGGACTGAGTTACCCCATGGTTATCTACGCATGACTCTAAAGTTTACAGCCCTAACCCAAACATCTTCATGAACACAAACGCTAACCTCAGAAGCCTACATGAGCTCTCTGTTTGGCTTGCAGGCATCCTCATTTGCTTAGAACTAATCTTCTAATCTCAAACTCTTCTGTCTACAATATTCCCCCACCTGTTTGGAACCACTCCATTCTCCCCAAGAGTTAAACCAACACACTTCAAACCAACCTGGGATTTTCTTCTGAGCCATCAACAAATCCTTCAAAATACACCAAGAACTTTCATTTACTGTCAGACCTACTGCAGCCTTCCTGGTCCACAACACTACCAACAGCATCTTTCCTCTAAATTGTCATCTAGCAACCTTTGAACAGGTTCCCCCTTGTTCTCCACTTGAGTGCATGTCTAACACAGAAGACAGACGGGTCCTGTTTAGATGCTAAGTCAGAACTTATTAACTGTCTCTTACAAACATACCCATCTATTTTTGCCTAAAGCCAATTGTCACCTTGGCCAAAAGACTGCTAGTTTCCGCTCCCTTGATTTGCTGGCTTCATCTCTGACCACTTAGATAGCTACACAGCCCAGTTACTGTTCCCTCTGCAAGAAGCACTAGTTCCCTCCAATGCTTCCCATAGGGTGCTACTCCAATACCATTTTCCAAATGATGTCCTCACTGTCATTCTGATCCCCATGTCCTCTGGGAAGTTCACCCAAGGCCACACTCACCCCATTGTGTTGAAGTCATCATCTGGAGGCACGTAGTCCTCATCATCGCTGGTGAGGCCCAGCTCGTTCCCGTAGCACTGGTGGACAAAGTGCCAGAGCTCCTTGGGACACAGGGGCTGCAGGAGATAAGAGCCGTGACTCTGATCCTCCCTTCCTCCAGCCCTGCCATCCTGCACAGAAGCTCTAAGCCAGGCTGGCCCCTTGTGGGAAAAGGAGCCAATGGGCTCTCTCCCCAACTGTATAAAGAGGGTGCCTCAATGACAACACTGTTCACCTCACATGTCCCTGTCAGATGTTAACCTCCTGCCTGAAAATGTAGATTATGACAAAGTCAAGGACATGAACCTTCCTGGCCTGTGCCTTCAACAGAGGGATTAACTGGCCCTTTGAGGATGGGGAGCACCCCATCTCTCGCTCCTCCTACTGATGAGGTCCAGCATTAAGTGGAAGAAACCTATGTAAACCTAGGGTCACAACATCCATAGGTGCCCTGACTCAGTCTTGCAACACCACAGATGTTAAAGGTCATCCTAGCAGACCTTCTCCTAATGACCTGAATATTTCCTTCTTTACTTTGAGGGGTGATCAATTTGTACACAATGCCATGTAGTTTCTAGTGTTTCCTTATGGGGAGTATGTCTATTTGTCTTCTTTAAAAACAAGGTCCTAAGAGAAGCTCGTTTCCATAGGGTACACTTTCCAGAGAGAAGCAAAGGAACGACAAAGAAACTAAGGTCATGGGTGGAGACCATGAGTGATTATAGACGGGGAAGAAGAGAAGAAGGAAAGCAGGGAAGAAGGGAAGGTGAGACCAACAAGTGTGTGAAAAGGACAGGTGTGTAAGAAAAGCAAGTGCGACCAACAACTAAGAAAAAACAAACATTCAAGAATCTTTATAATAAGAGACTTTCTAAATAATGGGAGCGACCTCCAGATCCACACTTTGAAGGAATGGTTTAAGCATCAAGAAGGATACCCCAAATCAGCTTTCCAGGTTTTGGACTTAGTAGAACCATCCACAGTGACAGTTGGGACCTGACTCTGGACCGGCAGGTGTGGAGGGCTAGCTTTCTGTGATGACTAACATCTTTTATCTAGATCTCCCCTCCTATCCCTAGTCTTTGTGGACACCCTTCTTCCTGCCTGGGACAGACCTGCCTTCTGTCAGATGCTGCTCTAGCCTGCTCCACATTCACATTCCTCGCTCTCCCTGAGCAGTTCTGCCTGGCTCAGCTAGAATCCACAGAGTCGGGACCAGCACAGTTAGCAGACCCTCACTAGACAACATAAGAGTTATTTTGGAAGACAACCAAGATTTCTATCAGGGCTCTTAGAGGTTCAAATTAGAAGAAACTGTAGATAAGAATTGATTTACTGGGTTTTCTCCAGATAACAATTAGCTCAGGCTAGAGTCAAGATAGATACATATATTTAATACACTCTTGTCAATTACATGGTAACCTAGTTGAAGGTACATATTATATGTAGGGATTTTTCCCTTTTGTTTTTTTTTTTTTCTCTAGCCTGGATAATCTCCCAACATCTGACAGCTTCAGAGTAGGAACTCTCTATGGATATGAGGTGCAACATCCATCTGTTTCTTATAACCTAACTCAAACACATCATCCGTCAGTTGGTGGCTATCTTAACTGAGGTTTTTTTTTTTTTTTTTTTTTTTTTTTTTGTCTATTATTGGCAATTCTCTGAGACCTAGTGCTGACCAGGGTGGACTCTCTCAGGACTAACAGGTTCTTAGAAACAACTCACATATATGCAGAAATCCCCCTTCTTCAGCTTGACCAGTTACCTTGCTCAAAGCCAGGTACCCTAAAACTGGATCCTGGGCAATTACAGAAAATCCCCCAGTGGCTAATTCTACCCCTATACCACTTGGCCTCCCTAGCTGATCCCAGGAGGCCACAGGAAAGGCTCTTGTCCATTCTTCTGCTCCTTTGCCTCCTGACCTATTGAGATTTGGTTGTTTGTTATGCTCAATACTGGTTGCTTCCAGAGACCACACATAGACTCCGGTGATCCTATGTGACCTTACCCCTGAAGTTATCCATGATCTGTGAATAAAGATGCTGACAGCCAATAGCTGGGCAGAAGAGACATAGGTGGGGTTAGCATTCCCAGAGTTGGGGTTGGAGAACCATGAGGTAGAAAAAAGAAAGTGAAGAGAGGAGAAGGCACCATGGAGTAAGAATCTCCTAATGGCCATGTGGGTTGGCTAACTGGCATTCACAGCAGCCCAGATGAAACATGGCAAATTATATAATGTGATTACTGGCTGGGAAATAGACATAATAACATAGAGATAGATATCTGTCCAACTCTTGTACTGATTAAAATTTCTTATAAATATAAAGGTTGTGTGTGTTTATTTGGGAACTAAATGCTCAAAGGCAAGGTAGAAATCCTGGGTTGAGATTAAATATTTCTACAGCATGACCAACCCCATGTGCTGCTCCATGTGGCCTGGCACAACCTGTCATGGCAGGCTTCATTTCTGGAGGTTCTGTGGATAGAAAACCTGCTTCCTTCACAGCACTCATTTCTATAGCTTCCTGCTTCATTCCATTTGCCTACCTAAGCCCTACAGACGTAGGACTAAAGTACCCGAAGTCACAGGTGACTTATTCTTGACAGTGCTGGGACAGTCTCACAAGAGAGCTGACTCTGCTCAGAACTGGGGTCAGGATGACTAGTGGCAGAGCCATGGGCTCCTTTAGGGCTGGCCAATAGCACAATAAAAGCACGTCCCAACTGGGACAATATCCAAGTGAGAAGAACACTGTGGGTAGATGGCCTCCCCAGGCTGAAGGACATAGCCAATCCCCCCTACCCTAAGTTTCCTTCTGTCTGTCTGCCAGTCAGTCTGTCTATTGACTAACTTTCTGACTATCTGTCAGTCTGTCTGTTTATTTGCCTACCTACTGGAATGAAATTTATTTAATATTTTGATCATGTCCCTTCTCTCCATGTTTCCATATCCTTCCCACCTCTCCCTTCCCACCTAAATTCATGCACTGCCTCTTTTGTTCTCTCTTGAAAGAACCATAAAAAAATCAAAAATCTAAAATAAAAAATATACACATACACCCCCCCCACCCCACCCCCCACCCCCCCACACACATCTTGAGGCTATGAGGGCTGGTAATAGACCCAGTGATTCCATTCGAGAACACCGATTTCCCCTCTCTTAGCAACTATCAGCGGAAAACAGCTTCCTGGTTCGAGGCACCCTGTGTCCACTTCCCCTTCAGTACCCACCTTTTCCAGGAGAGCATTCTGCCAGAGCCGGAACATCATCATGTACGTCCTGTCCCGGGCTCCAAATGAAGTAAAAAAGTGCTAGATTGGAGCAGAAGATGCAGAGAAACAGAGAGAATGGAAATACGGCCCTCCTTTCTTTTAGTCAAGACACTCATGCTCAAATTCGACTGAGTGCCAGTTATCCAAAGCTGTTAGCACACTAGGGACCTAGGGACCTGAAGTCTCTAGGTGCCCACTGTAACCAAGTCCTTCAATATTTTACTGACTTTCTTCTGTGTTTTTTTTTTTTTTTAAATTCTAGTTCTAAATTGTGCCCCCCCCCCCCAAATATGTGTGCTCTGTGCTCACCAAGTAGAACTGGGCAAGAGACCAGCTGGCATACCACACAAGCGGAATAAGGCACAACTACTGACCCATAACCTTCAGCTAAATCTATGAAGGCAGGCTGTCCAATATAGTCTATGGTTACAGAGTCACAGGATTCAAAAGTCAGCTGTTCTAGCTCAAAGTTCAAAGTTCTAACATGTTGCCCTAACCCCTGCTTGGTCTTCAACCACTCTGCTCACCTCGAGCATTTTTCTAGAACAATCGTACCCTGCTTACTGCCTGCCACTTCAAGCCCAATTGTCTAAAGTGGAAGGGTGACTTAAGGACAGGGAGATAGGAGTTGGGGCACGGGGTGTGGGATGTGGAGGGTACATAGATTAAAGAGGTCAAAGTGGACCACACTTACCTTTTCTGAATCAGTGCAGACTTGGATGGCGTTGGGAATGAGGCGAGCTGTTTTCTCTTTAGTCATGGAGCAGATATCTTTCAAACGAACTGTCAGCTGGCATCACCATGGTAACAGAGCATGAGTAACAAGCAGAAGATGGTATTAGTACAATCGGGCAAGGACTGTTTATATGGCACAAGTAGTTGCCAGGCAAAATCAAACCATGGTTCTCATACCTCTGGCCCTGGAAGGGACCAATTTAGAGAATACATGGTTTGTACCCTATGTCACAGAGGCCGCACACTAAGGAACAACTGGCCTTTATCTGCAGTCAGGGGTACCTATATTCTATAACCTGCTACATGGGCATTGGACCGGCCGTTTTTCTGCTTATAAAACCACAGAATATTGGTGATGGATGGTCTTATGATGCCATCTAAGTAATCTTTCCATCTTATTTTAAAAGATGAGGAAACAAAGGCAAAAATAAACCAATTTTAAATCATAGTTAATAAAATTCTTCTAAGCTCTACAGCCAATATCCTTCCTACTTAGCTATGTCTCCCTCTGCTGTAACTCACACCAGATAGCTATCTACATTGGCCAAAGAAAAATGGTTTGCTTTGTGTTTTGTTTTGTTTTGTTTTGGTTTGGTTTGGTTTGCTGCCCCTCACACCCAAGAGATAGGAAAGATATAGATAACAGAAGAGATGCCATTACTGGAGCTCAGAATTGGGTATCCAGTGTTCAGTCGTAGGTTTCTGTTAACAACATAAAATATAGCCAGAAGGTGATGGCTCAGAGGCAGGCAGAACTCTGAGTTTGAGGTCAGCCTGGTGTATAGAATGAGTTCAAGGACAGCCAAGGCTATACAGAGAAACCTTGTCTACTAAGGGGAAAAAAACAGTATACATAATATAAAGGCTTGGGAAAAACACAAAGTCAGCAAATGAAGAAAATGAAGGCAGCTTGTTCAGTCATGGCCTAGATGATGGCCCAAAGGAACAAATCTGGGGGCTTTTTCCTCTTTTTTTTTTTTCAATTCTGGGGACCAAGCACAGAGAAACCTTGTACATGCTAGGTAAGAATACCACCATTGAGATGCGGCACCTACATGCCACACGATCCCCCACCAACCCAAGTCCAAGCTCTGTACCAGGGTTTCCCAGCGGAAGATGTTGCTGTAGAAGCAGATCCAATTTTCTGAGAGGTAGAGTCGGCCCTGAAGAAGAATGTCTCTTTGGAGTGCACAAGAGTAATCTGTGTGGGAAGCAGGATACCAAGTTCAGAGGCAGGAGACCTTTCCAGCAAACCAGTGTGCAGTGAGCATACCGTCCCTCCCTCCAGCACTGGGGGGAGTCCAGCCATCTGCTGCTGGCTACATATGCGGCCACAGAAGGCTCTGACATCTCATAACCAGAACGCACAAGGGATGAAGGGCACTACAGCCTGGTGGCAGGATAACGAATCAGTATGACAGCCAATGACTGGCAGGATTTTTAAGAAGGCCAGTGCTGTCTCATGGATTTCCAACCTTTTACTGCCATGACTGCAATCAGTTCTAAGGAGCAGCCACGTGCAGAAGTTAAGTGCTGCTCTCGAGGGGGCCACCGGCATGGCACTTGATCTGGGACTCAAGATGCCTGTGTTACAGATGTTCATTCGCCATGTGGCCAGCTCCACCTGCTTGCTTGTGTTGGCTCTCAGCCTCTGGTCAGAAGGAGCCTGAGTGCTCTCTGGGACTCCCAGACTTCCTGGTTGGCCCCTTCCCAGGTTACTAGCTCACCAACAATGAGGCGCTCCGTGTCTGGAAGTTGCTTAAAGAGCTTTCTGAAGTCTTCATTTCTCTGCTTGTAAGTGGGGCTTAGCACCTGCAGGACAACAGCCACGATTAGGGCCACGTACCCACATACTGTAGGATTAGAGATAACAGATGCTGGGGTAGAGGCTGGCAGATGCTTGTGTGTTGGAAAGACAAAGAGATAAGCTCTCTTCCCGTAGTCTCTGGGAGGCCAGGTGAAGAAAGGGGCATGGACAAATAGCACAAAGGATTCTGGTCCTGAAAAACCGTCCAGTTTTGGTCAATGAGACCTATGAAGTTGGGGTCCACATATATTCTAAGGGCAGACAGCAAGGAAGGAAACCTTCAAGTGATTCCAGGCCCATGATGACAGCTATCACAGCCCTGCTTTCTGCCAGCTCTGCCTTGGCAGTGGAAAGGACCTGAGGGCCATGCTAGCTCTCGGCAGGACCTGGAAGATGACTGAACGCTGTGTACTTCTCAAAGTCTGTTATGACTAACACAGTGAGCTAAAGACATGATTTTAAAAAAAATCATAAAACATGGCACTAAGAAAAAATTCCAGTAACAGGGGAAAAAAGAAGCCGTGACACTAAAAGCACATCTGGTACGGAACCATGACACTCCTGTCCCTAATCTTAACACATCATCTACAAGGAAACCAAGGCAAGAGAAAAGCCCCATGCCCAAGGGCACCCAGCTATTACATGGCAGACCCCAAGATGAGAGGATATTCTCCATAAACCCTAGGAGTCAGGAGAGGACGAGGGACTTGTACAAAATAGAGAACCAGATCTTAAAAAAAAAAAAAATGTTGTGTATCCCTTGCAGGCAGGCTCGCTCCCACAGGCTAGCTGAGCAAGCTTCCTTAGAAACCCCACCAGCCAGTCCAAGAGTGGGGGATTCTGACCTTTCAGAGAATACAGTCTTAAAAGTATTTTCTTTAAGGGATGGTGAGCTGGAGAGATGGCACAACAGTTAACAGCACTGGTGCCCCTTCCAGAGGATCCAAGTTCAATTCCCAGCACCCACATGGCAGTTCACAACCGTCTATAACTCCAGGTCCAGAGAATCTGGCGCCCTCACACAGACACACACGCAGGCACACAAGATAAAAATAAATCTTTTATAAAACACTTTACAAATGAATGCAAATAATTAAAAAAAAAAAAAAGAATGGTGGCTACAGATGGATGTCACTCAAGGATTATGCAGAGAGTATATAACCAGCCAGTCTGAGTTCAAGACCAGCCTGGTCTACAGAGCAAGTTCCAGGACAACCAGGACTAAACAAAAGGTGTGCAACCTAGGGAGAGCCACACATGAGGACAGAGGCACCTCTGCATTCCGCCAGGCCATGTGCTGACCTACTTACACAGACACACACACACACACACACACACACACACACACACACAGCTCTTGACCCTCAGCCAGGGACTCATGCCTGCGGTACAGATTGTCCTGCTGGCAGTGACATGCGGTTTCTGGCCTCTTACCCTTTCACCCACTTCCCTGAGAATTTCACAGACATACAGCTGGTGAGGGATGGACACTTCACATGTTCATGTTTCAACTTTCTATGAAGCTAACTGAGCCACGCGCAAACAGGGTCTGGAGACTGCTCACATCTGAACCAAAGGCTGCAAGCCTGAACTACTGCCTAGCTCTCTGACTACAGGAAGGGGAACGTGAAGCACGTTGGAGAGTAAACTGTGTGAGTTCAGTTTAGGTGCATGCTAAGAGAGAGAAACCAGAGAAGAGCTGAGAAAAGAAACTTCTCATCAATCTGTCTATATTTCAAATTTCCAGCTTTTATTCTTGGCTTACATGTGTAATATGAGAGGTCCAGTTACCTTTTCCCAAAGTACACCATGCTACCAGATAATTTCAAACTTCCCAAATCTCCTATATGTGCTTGAACCAGAGTTCCGGACCACAGGAGGAAGCTATCTGGTATCTTAACTATCCTCTGATTTCTACAGCTAGGAAAGACGTGATGTAATAGTCCTCCAAGGATCACTAAGTACCAAGCAAATGCTCCCCACCCAGCCAGCCAGCCTCTGAGACCAGAATCCACACACAGGAAACCCTTGCTAGACAACCTCATATTCCTCATGGTATCCAACTCACCTTGTAGACTACTGTCGAATGAGCAAGCAGCCAAGAGCAAGCACAAGCCCACCACACATACGCCGCACGCACGGAGTAGATGTCAGTATGCGACTTCACACTTGCCAAACACGAGGCAGAGGCTAAGCAACTTGCCTGAGGGATGTGGAAACCTAGTGGGAATGGAACAAGGGTCCTAGCCAACTACCTGAAAGAAACCAACAGGGCTTCCCAATAAGCAGCACTCTCATGGGAGGGGACAGTCACCTGCTTTAACCCTCCCACTTGCTAGCCTCTCACACTTCTGGAGGAGTCTTTACAAAGTTCCTGCATGAGACAGCCCCCAATCCTCCTCAAGGGTAACTGGGCACTAGCCATCCAGGTACCCGATGCCAAGTTCCAAATTCCACCCACAGTGTCCCCTTCCCTGGGCTTCTACCATATCCAATGAGAGCTCTGGAACCCACAGAGATGGAGACACAGAAGTCTAGGCACAATCTCTCCCAAAAGCAGGCAGGAAAAGGCACTGATCTTTTGCATCTACAGCAGTGGGGAGGAATAAAGAACGCTTCCTCTCTCACATTTGTACCTGTTTTCATTCTACTGTTTGTTGACGTAGATGATAGGCCAGCCTCCCTGTACTAAAAGCCCAAAGACACATTACATGGGCATACTTGGCTTACAATCCTATGCCCCCTCCGATGCTGGGGAACCTAATCCTCTATACCCACTTCCTGTGGGTAAACTCTTAGAATGCTCTCTTCCAACGGTGAGGCAAAGCTCACCTCGATAAAAATGGCCAAAGAATTCTGGCTCGAGGGTTGTCAAATCTGCGGCTCTCAGCAGGGCCACGTAGGGCATGAGAGAATGCACAGAATAGTCACAGGGACACAGAGAATTCGGGTCACAAACTCACGGCTGGGATTTTCTCAGATCCGTGCCAGCAGTAGCATTCGGCACCAACAGGTGCATCCGCAAGCCTCTTCAAGTACCACAGCAGAGACTGGCTGTCCAGTTCCAGCAGGAGGCTCCAGAGGACCCCAGACTCTGTCAGAGATTCCATCACCCCCAACAAATGTCCCAGGCAAGCGACCTCGGTCCTTATGCTGGTTCTCAGGTTCCCTCAGAATTAAAACAGTGAGTCGTGCCTGGGCTGAACACAAGGTACTCTCTTGCCTTCTATATAATCCCGGCTGATATCCTTTCCCCGCTCAGAGCTGTGATCCCAGTTCAAGCTCTCATGAGTGAAAAGATATAATAACCATGGTTCTCAGAGAAGGCTGGCTGGCCAGTCTCCAAGAGCTGGACTCTGCTTCATGCTTCCCTTGTCTTCAGTCTGGGGGCAGCCCGGAGGGGGGTGTGGTCAGGCAACACTCCCTAGTTGGTGCAGTCACTCAAGAGTCCAGGTAAGGCCAGACGACATAGATACGGCAGGTACACAACACAGGCTGCGAGTTGCGGAAATGCCGCCCCACGTGAACAGGCGAACTTTCCAGAGCAGGATGAGACACAGCTGGCTCCAGAGACCTAGTCCACACTGGCTACTCACACACCGAGTGACTCACAAGTGGATCAGAAGCTCCAAAGAGGCACATGGTGGCCCAGATCCTTAGTCCAGATCTGCCTCACAGATTGGCCTCTTCAGTCAGTGTGCTTTCTCTCCCCGGGGCCAGGCCAGCATCGCTGTGACTCACATCTCTCACCAGGCAAAAAAAAAAAAAGGGCCACCACTTAGCTGCAACACAGGGTCTGCTCTCATCCCAGCCCTGTACACACCCCTTTTTCCTCCAGACCGTGCCCCTTTCAAATGGCCAGCAAATGACTTCTTTGTTAAGAGTCACTGGGCCCTGAGGGAGGGAGGCAGGGCTGGTGGGCGGGCAAGGGCAGAGCCCCACACATGCTTCAAGTTACAGGATCTGGGTGATGGGCCTGGCCAATGTCCTGCAGTAACCCCAGGCCTAGCCTGGCCTCACCAGCAGATGTTTCCTGCAATGGAAAGTTGCTGGCCAGGGCTCTCAGTGGAGGAGGGGAAGGGGAGGTACCAAGGGCATCACAGCTCTGGTGAAATATGAAATCTGAGACTGAATAGACTAGGGATTTCTTACGAGACAGCTCTCCTCTAAAGAACCCATCTACTCGGCAACTTCTCGGATGCAACCAGCAGCAAATATGGGAGTTTCCAATGTGCTGGTCACAGAGAAGCTGGACCTGATAGCCTGGAGAAGATGAGGTCTGCCCCATGTGAGTTCCCCAAGAACTGTGCCCCACCTTCCATACAAAGGAGGCACAGGATCAAAGCCAAGCATTTGCAGACAGCTACTCAGACCCTGAGGGTGAAATAGCCAGAGCAGACCTTATGGACCCTGGTTAGAAGGAAAGAGTCAAGTAAAAGAATGAGACAACTGAAAAGATGTCTAAGCAGAAAGGGTGCTGCTATGTTAGTGGTTCTCAACCTATAGGTTGAGACCCCTTTGGGGGTAAAGTGACCCTTTCACAGGGGTCGCATATCCGATGGCCACATATCAGATGTTTACATTACAAATCACAACAGTAGCTAACTTATAGTTACAAAGTAGCAACAAGCATAATTTTATGATTGCAGCATTAGAAAGGTTGAGAGCCACTGCTCTAAACGGAGGTTGAGAGAGGATAGACAGCATTGGAAGTAGGAAGGCAGAGACTCTGAGATCTTTGAAACAATTGAGGCAGCTCCCTTGCCTACCCCATCCCCTCCCAGATAGCCTACTCTATCAGGAAGGTCTGGAGCTGGTGCATCATAGGTAATGGTCTTTTGTCTTATAAGCCTTGGTAATTTCCTGTGCTTAAACTTTGGCATATTTAAAAATAACCCCAGTGACGACGACACAGAATACACATTCTTGGGTCTCTGACCCAGGGACACAGATTGAGAGGAACATGACCATCATCGTTAGGGTAAATAGAGGGGACAGAATCCCCGATTAAGGGGTCTCCTAACACTCGCCCCTTTCCATTTTGAAGGATACCTAGACAGATGCCACTGGATGCTGCCTTCTTTGCTAGGAATGATCGATCCATCCTTTAGTTTAATCTTTTCTAGCAGTTAGTATTTCATATGTTGTATAAAAATATCACCACATAAATGTGTTCTTTATCTTTCTATTGCCATAAAGAGAAAGAGAGAGAAAGAGAGGGTGACAGAGACAGAAACAGAGAGACAGACACTCAAGAGCACACACATGCACACACGACATACACACATGCACACACGACATACACAGATCCCTACTTTCTTGAGGCTGGCTTCTTGGAGCCTAGTTGCTGCCCTGACTCTATCAAAACATCAAGTTCTCTCTGTATTATGCATCAGTGGTCTTCATATTCTGTGACAGGTGGATGCCACAATTCTGTTTTCCAGGGCTATCACAGTATCTCTTTTCAGGTCCATACCACACCCAAGATACAGGTGGTATAGATAGTTCCAGGACGCTCCAGGTACTTAACAGAAATTCCCTGGGAACACTGATATCTAGCCATAGACACAGGACAGTTGAGTTGGTTACTATGTGGATGAGACAGGGACAGTTTACACTCAACTCAGAAAGATAATGCCATAGGAGATGAGTCTCCGTCTGCATTAGCCTTTGTCTCCTCCACCCCCTCACCAAGGGCTGGGCAGGGCAGGGCAGGGCCAGGACCCCAGGAGCCGGAATTGGCCCTTAGTTAAATATTAACTCTATGGCAAACACTGGGTGCTGGGACCAACTGGTACCCTTTCTCCAGGTTCAGCCCAAAGGAGGGGGTGAGAGAGCCTAGTCAGGGCGGAAGAGGATTTGGGGTTCAGCATTGACCTCACCTAGCAAGAAACAAGTTAAGATCCACAAAGAAAATCCCAGTGCTCCAGCCAAATGCGGTAGGCAGAAGCCAGGGTGTGGGTGGGACGAGGAGACAGGGGAAAGGTGGACTAAACATGAGGTAGGCACGGGTGCAATGCAGAGGGTGCTGAAGCAGGAGCATTGGGGATGGGGGGTCTCATCTGGAAAGGTTATACCGCCACCGGGAGAGTGAAGTTTAGAATTGACTGCCATGGGGGTAGCAGTCAGAAATACTTCTCAAAGTCATGGGTAAAAATCATAGGTGGGAGACAGATGGGTGTCAAGGAAGAGGACTGTCCTTGGAGGAAAGAAATACCAGGCACTGGGTGTGTCGCCGCGGCTGCCCCACTACCTGTAACTCCTATAAAGCCTTGTCCTACTGTCCTCAGGCTGATGCCAGGTAGCCTTGCCCTGTCGTTCCCAGGATTGGCACCAACCCTCCTCATCTTCCTTAACGCCAGCTTTCCTAGCAGGGGACAGTGACAGACAATGTGGGTGCTGTCTCTAGTGGCTACCCTATTCTAGGCTCTGCCCCTAAGTTGCTATGGAAACACTAACACCCCAAGAGTGAGACATAAGGTGGGAGGGTCTATCTGCCCACCTGGGGCTCAGCAAGACCCATACCTACCGGGAAGGATCAAGCTTGAGTCTGACCATCCTCATTTCTGCCTATAGTTCCAAAGCCCTGTCGCCTGACCCCGTAAGATCCTGACCACTGGGGCTACACCTTTGTACTCCCAGGCTGGAGGCCCTGTTGAAGAAAATGAGCTTGTCAGCTGTGGGGGTGAAGGGCAAGAAGGGCCCCAGGACAGTTGCACAAGACAGGTTTTCATACTCTACCCTGACCCCAATGTTCATCCTCAACAGTCTTGTCCCTATGTCACTTCGCTTCTTGTGACTCAACTCTTCAGGTCAGGCTAATCTGTTATTTTGCAGACAGTTTCCTCTTAGCTAGTCATGGGACAAGGAGTTGTTTTTTTGTTTTTGTTTTTGTTTTTTTTCCCTACAGACTGGTGGTGACAGTAGAAACTGGCTTCCTCTTAAATTACACCCAGGGTCCTTGACCAGGTCTTTGGTATTCTCCTACAGTAGTCAGGACTCTGTAGAGCCCTGCAGCCTGCCTCCAGCACATGGGATTCTAAAGCTTGCATCTATCTAAAGGACTCCTAGTGCCAGGGGTACAACCTGAGGCATCATAGCTGGTGAGCTAACTCTTAACATCGGGAAAGAGATTAGAAGGAAGAGCAGGACACCGGCATCCTCTGTGGAGGTCAGATTCCAGCCAGCCGCAGACAGCAATGGAGATGAAAGGTAGGTCTAAGGGAATACAGGTCGAAACAACAAGGGCAGGCAACGAGCCTCCCAAAGGAAGCCGTGTAGACTAGGAGGGCGTAGTGCAGAGGGGAGGGGGTCAATGGAGCTTTCCCTGATAAACACAAGTGTATAAGGCATAGCCACAGCATTCAGAGAAGGCACTTAGCCAGCCAGAGCCCAGCAGGTAACCCTACCCAACAGGTCGCTCTCAGAGAACCTAGGTCATAGATTCCAGTCCCAGCCAAGGCGATTGGGCCGATGTCCAGGGTAAATGCACTGGCAGGGTCAGGCATCAGACAGACAGCAACTGGCCGGCAACACTTAATAACTGAGCTCTGGAAAATGGGGAACTGGGGCACCTGTCTCAACAGAAAGGACAGGATGAGTTCATTCAACCAGCCTGCATGGGTACTGCATCCAACTTGCCTCTCCACTACCGCAGTTACCAACCAACCTCTATAGGAGCTAACTCTTGCACGAGTGAAACCAGAGTCCATCAGCTATACAACCCTCACGCACACCTCTTAGCACCTGCAGCTGTGGCGGCTGGAAACTGTCTCTGGTCTCCCTGTGTCCACCTGTCATTTCTATTTCCTCCTCCACTTCCGTTCCTTTTTGCTTCCTGCACCAGCGCCAAGTCTGGTGCGTATACAGCAGGACCAGGAAGAGGGTAGGCAGCAGCCAGTGTAGGCAGAAAGGAATGTGTCGGTGGTCATCCCGGAGGACTTTCAGAAGAGGTCTGTCAAGTTCAACTGCAGACAGCCGTCCTTCCTTTTGAATCCTCCAGCCAAGAGGCATGTCTGTCATCAAGCTGAGTGAGTGCTAAGGTGTCAGAGCATCGGAATCAGGCTGAGGGAGGACAGAGATGGAAAGAGAGGGTGGGGGGCCTTAAAACATGCAGCAATCAGGAAGAAACAGAAAGCTGGCCAGGTGACTGGAAACCAGAGAACAGAGAAGAGCATGAAGAAGGAAGACAGGAATGGAGGGTGGGGGTGGGGAGGGCAGAGAGCAAGGAGCCGAGAACAGTACAGGAACAGAAAAACAGAGCGAGCAGGGGCAGCCCTGCTAAAAGCCATGCGAGGAGAAAGGGAGCGACAAAGACAATCTGCCTGATCAAATTTGGATGCTTTAATTGACCAATAGCACTGAGGCCAGTGCTTGTTTCTCTTTGGTGACACTGATTCTTGCAATGCCACTTCAAAGGAGATTCTTGGCTGGAGAATGCTTGGGTATTTACTACAGTTGGGCAAGGATAGCTCCCCGAGAGAAACAGACAGACAGACAGAGCGCCTCTCATCTCTCTCTCCAAGATATGAGCTGCTATCAGCCCAAGGAGGCCAGAGGTCAGAAGACCCTTGGTCTGAGTCAGAGAGAAGGAACAGACCAGGGGAGGCAGGGTTCAGCTTCTCTTCCTTCATCATCTTAGTCCTCAAGGTCCTCAGATCAACATAGGCCACTTGAGGCACTCAGTGGGGTTATGGATGGACGATCAATTAAAAACCTCTCAGACATGTTGGCGCATAGCAGCGTGTGAGAAGCCAGAGTGTTAGCTGACATGTGTCTAACTTTAAGGGACGACTTGATACCATGCTGGAACACACACGTGGCCCAGGGGGATGATTTGGACCCACAGCCCCACACGAAACATGAGCCCTCCCTCTCTGTTCCCTCCAACCCCGTCAGTCCAGCATCCTGACAGCTTCTCCAAGCCTCAGCTCCCACTGGAGCAGAACAGAGGAGGTAAGCAAGTGGGAGTGGAGCAGAGGAGTGGTATTCTCAGCATAGACCAGCTGAAAGAAGGGGAGACAAGGGTCTGAAGCCAGGCCACAGTGTGCCTCAGCTGGCCAGTCCCCCCGAAGGTACAGAGCATGTGGCCAGGGCCAAGCTGAGGGACTTTACCCAGCTGTTCTTCCAGGAAAGAGTCCAGGGACACGCACATAACCTAGTCTATATGATAAGGAGAATGGAGCCCTTGCAGGGACTGCTGATTCCACAAAGCACTCTCAGAGTCCAGAGCTGGATAAATGGCCACTAAGGATGACCTAAGACCCTGCTTTACAAACCAGAAGGCAGCCAGACTTTCAGTAGGAGCATGTGGAGGACACTGCATGTCTATGACACACTCTGTCATATAGAACCAGCTCCTCCACAAGATGCCTTGCCTAGTGACGCTAACTTTAGCCCTAAGTTCATACCTCCTGTCTCACCCTAGCCACAGAATACCGCCTGGCCTTGAAGCAGTCACTCAGTCCTGGCTGCTCCCTACCTTCCTCCAGGACATTAGATGAGGAAAAACATGAGGTGGGTCATCTCTTCATGTTCCCAGATCAAGCCCTCCTCTCCAGGACGTACCCATCCTGCTGTAGAAGAGAACTGCTATGTCTGCTTTGTGGTGAGAAGAAGAGGTTGACAAGGGCAAAAGCTCCTAAGACCCAAACGGTACTTAGCATTTCTTGCAACCCACCCCCACCCCGACACACACACACACACACACACACACACACACACACACACACACACACATTTTTTTCTTTTATTACCCAACAAGAAGAGAAACAGAACTACTTACATTGTACCAACTCTGGCTTTTCTGTAAAGACAAAAATAAAAAAAGAATACAATTAGTTAGGGAAGAGACGATAGAAGTGGCCAGAGTGTTCCTTCCCCCTGGGATGAAAGTAACACAGACAGCAGAGGGTGGGCAGGGAGAAGGAACCCAAATGCAGCTGAATGCTTCCCATGTCGATGCTCAGGAGGGTCCTCCTTTCACAAGACAGCCCCAGAAAGGAGGCCCAGGGAGCAGTCCATGCTGGAAGCCCCCACCACAGCTGGGGCGATTGGAGATGCAGGCAGTGGCAGCACCAGCTAGCGCTCAACCAGAAGGGAGTCGGAGCCCCATCGCCAGGTCCTACTGATGGGGAGGTGGGATACGTGGTAGGCATCCAAAGCCTGGTCCCCAAGTGGGTTCTGACTACAAGCAAAGTAGACACGGAGCCAAACACGGCCTCCTGCTCCAGATCATCTCCCCTGTCAAAGGCAGGGCAGCATGTTTGGGTGAAGGAGGAAGAAGGGGCTGTCTTAAAAAAAAGTCACACTATACTCACAGCTAGAAGGTGAGTAAATTCCTTCTATCCCAACAACCGGCTGACCTACTAACAGCTAACAAATGGTTGGGGTTCTGCAGGAGAAGGAAGTGGAATTGTGTCATCTCTAAAGGATTCTTCCAACCCATGGTGTTATATATAACTTGGTATTCATAAAATCATATTCTGTCCCAGGTCTATGGTTGGGGAATTCTCATTCTGATCTCCCCATGGGATCTGAAACTTTTGAGTGAAAGAAGGGGGATGGTTAGATTGTGTCGTGTCTGTCTCCAACCTCTACTTATCAGCATTCTGCTCTGATGTTGGAAACTTTACCAACAGGTCAAAGCCTCAATGAGATACCAGAGGTATGGAGCCTACACATAGTCATCCACTTAGAGCTTGTGTCAAAGAGACAGCTAATAAATGCACAGCTGGGCAACCACTGTGTCAGCTAGTAAAGGGTGTGTGTGTGTGTGTGAGTGTGTGTGTGTGTGTGTGTGTGTGTGTGTGTGNGTGTGTGTGTGTGTGAGTGTGTGTGTGTGTGTGTGTGTGTGTGTGTGTGACAGGATGGAGGTGACTATGAACCAGGGATCTGTCACTGTGACCACAATGATGACCAGATGACCATGTGATCTCCTTCTCATCACCAACTTCTTCCTTTGAACCAGAAACCTGCCTGACACCTTGACCCTCTACCCTGACACAGTCAGCATAGTGGCCAGAGATAGGGCGTGGAGGGGGCACAGGCATGAATATGCTTTTCCCTCAAACAGATTCCACTGGCCGGCCTGGCCAGGACAGCAGGTAGCAACGCAGACATTCAGTTACCCTCTGCTAGGAACTCTTTGTGGTCATTCCTCAAAAGGAATGGTGGTCTCATCTAGAAAGCATAGTCTTTTACCACAGTGGCCTCCAGAACTTGAAGACCAAACCCACATAGCCAAGACTATGTCATCATAGAGTAGGAATTGCTACCTTGTAGGAAGGAATCCTGAGCCGGAACATTCTCAAGTAGTTCAGCTAAGTCTATTCATGCCTGGAAAGGGTGGGTGGAGCTAGAAAGTTATACCTAGCTGGACCATCATTTCTATAGATCTTTTTGGGAGTTCACAATGGCAACTGACTCTAGGACTTCACAGAATGAGGTTGTGTTAATTTCACATCATGATGAGCACAAGTATATTCTTGCAGCGACTGACCAAGCTATCTATCCACAGTGAACTTGTACTACACTAACCCTGAGCAGGCTAGTCACTGCTTCCCAGCTGAGGAAAATCTCTCTCAACTGCATCCAAGCACTTCACTCCTTGGAACTTTTGTAGACAACCCTAAGTGGAAAAGGGTCACTGGGAACAGGATCCACTGTGATCCTCAAACACGGTGCCTGCCCCCTCTCCCCCATAGAGACAGAAGTAGATCTTCCCTCTGTATGCACTGACATGAAGATGCTAGTTCCTTCAGAAACTACTTGACACAAACAGCTTCAGACTCCCAAGACCTTTCAGTTAGGAACATCGGTCCCATTTCTAACTAGCTCTGTGGTACCTTTATGGCTAATATTCATTACCTTATAAAGTGAGGGTCTAAGAAAGGATGTATTTTTTTTTTTTTGCCTTAATTTTATTGATTTAATATATGAGAGATCTGCTGCATATACATCCACCTGCCTGAAGAGGGCATCAGATCCCCCTATAGATGGTTGTGAGCCACCATGTGGATGCTGGGAATTGAACTCAGGACCTCTGGAAGAGCAGTCAGTGCTCCTAACCACTGAGCCATCTCTCCAGTCCCGAAAGGATGTCTTAAGAATTAAAAGAAATGAGAAAGGTACCCTGTAGATTAAAAACTTTGGAGGCTCTGCCCCTGACCATATCCCTACACAACTCCTCTGCCAAGCACTGAGGCAGCCTCAGAGACATATACACTTACATGTCCAGGGAGATCAAGACTACCCAGCAGGAAGGAGTTTCTAACCCTGGACCTGCCTTCCTGGGCCGAGTGCTAAAGGGACCTCCTGGGAAGGAGGTTCTTTCTCAGAGAGGCTTCAGGCCCCGGAGGGTGACAGAGATACAGACAGACAGGACAGAGACTGCCTACCATTGTAAACCCATTGCTATGCCCCTACCTGGAGGAGAGGGCTAGAGCTCAAGAAGGCACAGAACTAGGGAGCCTCTATCAGAGGGTTCAAAGGGGAGAGCGGGGGACGAGAGCACAGAGCTGTTAGAGGCAGGATGGAGCTGGAGGACTTGTTTTGGGTCTCTTTGGCCTTTTCTACAAGGAATCAGACAAGTGAGAGCCAGACGGAATGCAAGGCTCCTAGAAACACACCCAGACTACCTTAGAGCAGTTTCCAGCATCTAAAAGCATCTCCTAGAACAAAGGCTCCGTCTGGAAGGCGAGCTGATGAAGGGGGGAAGAGGGAAGGGAGACTGGGACCAGGGTCTCTACATTAAGCATAAACTGGAGCCGGGATGCAAAAAACAAAACAAAACAAAACAAACAAACAAAAAAAACCACAAGGTCTTACTTTGATCAGATTAAGTCTGTCATACTGAAAAGAAAACCACAAAAATTAGAATTCAAACAAACAAACAAACAAAAAGGTGAAAGGTCACAGGAGCACCAGTGCCATGGCACCGGGCACTGCCAAGCACCAACACAGAGCTAAGCTGCGCGGCAGAAGCCAAGCACTGAGTGGCCCTATCTACTTGGCAGGCCTGCAAGGGCAGAGAGCAAGCAGCTCTCCAGAGCTGGAGGGGCAAGAAAGCATGTCCTGGCTCCCTCTGGTGGACACAGGCCATCACTACCGAGTGCGGCTTGACCGTGGCCCAAACGCGCTGGTTTCTGGGGAGTGACAGTCGGCCCTGAGGTCCTGTAGCTCCCTACTCTAAGGGGGATGGATGCAAGAACCAGCCTCAACCCCTGAAACTGTGGTGAGAAAGGTGAAGTCTTAATGATTTCCTGTCCCTAACAAACAAAGAAATGGAGGTCGGATGGGGGGGGGGGAGCGGGAAGAGACACTCTTTGCAGGAGTGGCCCAGTTATAGTTGTAGTGAGAACAGTTCTAGCTCACAGAGCCTCCACGCAGCTCTATCTGGCCACCTTGAAAGGGTGCGCCTCGGGGAAGTAGGTTTAGACGCTTTGGCCACACCCCTGCAGCACCTTCTTGAAGTCCAGTCACGGGGCCCTGCATTGAACCCTTTTCCCATGGTGACTCTGGTGTTGGTCTTCTGCGGTCTATGTGTCTCACACATGCACGCTGCAGGCTGACCACGGTTGCTCCCCAGTGCAGTTGTGCACCGTGGCCCTCCCTCGTCAGCTGTCAGTCAGCCCTGCACTGCTCCCGGAATGAGCTAGGCTTGGAGGAAAGAGCTGCACACTTCACCTGAGGATGGGAAAGACTCAGCAGCTGTGGAGAGGAGGAGGAACCTGGTACCCACATCCAGCTGGGTTTTCCTTCTCCCAGAGCCTGGAGCCCTCTGGTACACACTTCAACTAAGGCAGAGGGGCGAGCACTGGCATAGTGGCAAGAGGTCTTGTACCACTCCTGTCCCCAGCTATCAGGCATGCCTGAACCTGCCTAGCCTCCTACACCCACAGAGGACTCCCACTGGCTTCCTCATTCCAGGCTGTCCCCCGCTGGCAATAGGCACTTAAAATCCTGAGAGCCACATGGTACACTTCGAGTCTGAAGGGCACGGTGGGCAGGCTCGGCTGTGGTGCTTCATGTTCTTCTATGCATCGGGAGTGGATAGTGGTGTGGTGTCCTTACTGAGGACACTCACAGACCCTGTTGTAAGTTGTCTCTCTGATCTAAGTTGGCACTTCTTCAAACAATCGACTTCCTAGGCCCTACTGCCTTGCCACCAACTGTTCACCATTGACTCACTATAACTTCCCCTCAGAGATCTGAGGGCCCTGGGTAGAGGCTGGTACATCTCCCTCCCACACTCACAGACCTAGAGCCTGGTGGGTACTGTCAGTCATCATACTCCAGGTTCTGGTACTGTACCCTCTTTAATCAAAACCCAGGTCTCTAAGCACACCGTGAATGAGTACCAGAGTGGTACAAGCAAGTCGCAGGGGTTGCCCTGCCATGTAGCTCTCAGGGGTGGAGGAAAAGATGAACGGGCCTCACTTCTGCCAGGGAGGCCACCGTTACCCATCCAAGGGTCACACGAAACAACAGAGTGACTGAGTGGAGGTTCCACGCCCACAGGAACGGAACTACCCCCTGCAGGACTCTGCTTTTAGAACGTGCCACGCAAGGAGGGAGACACATTCCCACTAGTGGTTGTGTTTGAGAAGCAGGCAGACACGGGAAGGGGATGGGGTGCGGGTGGGGTGGGGTGGGGTGGGGGTGGAGTCTCTTCTCTAACATCAGGTGCAGTGGGTGTGGTCCCTCAGTGACTTCCAAGCCAGCCTGCCGAGGGGTAGGGGTGAGGAACAGTGGGTTCAGCCCTTCTGGGAAAGGGACCAAGCAGGACATATGGGCAGAATTGGCAGGGGTGGAAGGAGGGATGCTCAGCACTACAGACAATTCAATACTAGAGGGGAGATTAAAAGACAGAGACAAAAGATGGCTTACTTTTGAGAGGCGCTTGTGAGACTAAGACCATGCATGCAAAGGTGTTTGGAAAACAGTGGGGAGAAGAGGAAGAAAGAAATCAAAAGACAAGTTCAAGTGGGGTTTCTCCCAAGCCTCCCGAGGGGTCCCCTTTCTCAAGCCCTGCGACTCCTGTTGGTTTAGGAGCACCTGAGTAGAGGCGCCTCTTGATTGCCAGAGGCCAGGAGGATGGAAGGAGAACTCTGGGGAACCTTAACCATGTGAGGGAGGCCTCTATGCTAATACCGGGACCAGGAGCCTGGGTGCTCGCAGTGAGGACAAGCATGAGAGGGAAGGAAAAGCCCTGTGACTATCCTCTCTGCAAGATGAGTAGGACATGGGCTGGGACAAAGGTAAGGCGGGGTGATGGCCAAGGAGGAGGTTAAAAATAGCCCTCCGGAAGGTTCCCTGAACTCACTCTTCCTGGCAATACAGTTGTCCCAAATAATGTTCCTTTGCAGTTCAAAGGGCCAAATTTAACGAAGGATTATAAAGACGACACCTCCTGATCACCAGAGCTTCCTCCATATCTCAAGGGTCTTGAAGTTCCTGAGATGCTTACTGAGAGATGGGGAGCAGGGTGGAGAAGGGGCACATGACTCGGGACCCTCCCTGGATGATTAACCAGGAAATCTGATTCATTCAAGAGTCTCCCCTGCTGACCCTGACCTGTGCTGACCTCATCACATAGACACGGGGCTGTTCGGTCACATGAGTACCCAGTAGCTTCCTGCGACTAGCTAACAAGGGGCACCAAGTCCCCAGCATGGTCTGCTCACCTTGGAATTTTTACCACCGCTCCGACCAGACTGTGAGGAGCAACTGCGTTGCACACCCTGCTCCGGAGTGGATGGGGACTTGTCCGAGGAGTGATCTGAGCCCTTCTCCACCATGGTGTCTCCGTCCTGGTTCTGTGGTGTTGGTGAGCGGGACCGCTTCCGGAGGATGGGAGAGCAGGCTGGTGTGCTGCGGTTGGAGTTACTGGCAGTGCTGCAGGGGCAGATGGAGACGGGGAATGAGGTGGAGAGGGAAGAGGAAGGAAGGAAGGAAGGCTGTGAGTGACGGTCAGCCAGAGACCCATGCAAAGGAGCCAGCTCAGGGAGCCCAGGCAACAGGCTGAGGAGACAACCCAGCTAGGGACTTGCTGCACTGTAATGCTGCTACTGGCCAACAGGGAGCAGTAGTGCCGGTGTGAAAAGGGAACTAGGACTAGAAACAAGCCGTTAAGAATTTAAATATTCACCCATCCATCCGTGAACCTACCCATCCAATCCTGCTTGAGCTTTAACTATATGGAGAGAGCTATTACGGAAGATGATTTAGACCCTGAAAGAATCCCTTGATGTCACCAGTTCATTTTATACACGCTTTGTTGCAGCACTTGCCTGTAGTGACAACCCCGCTTTTCAAAGCATTCACATACATATTATTTCATAGGCAAGTTTTTTTTTTTTTTTTTTACAAATTATTACGTTATTTTATTTTGCATGTATGTGTGCAGGCATGCATGTGCCATGGGCATACCTGTGGAGGTCAGAGGGCAACTTGCCAGAGTCTGTTTCCTCCTTCCACAGTGTGAGTCCTGTGGAATGAACTCAGGCCACTGGCTTGGCCATCTCGCTGGCACAGGTACCATTATGTGTCTCAGGACATTCAATTGAGTTAATAAAGGCAAGGACCACTATCTTTCTGTTTAAAAGATGAAGCTAAATCCCTGATAGAGAGAAGAAAGTGACCCAGGGCTAACCTCAGAGTTTGCTCCAGATGTAAGTCACTCATAGCCTGGTAAGTTACATTGCTGTTCTACTGGGGGGTGGGGGGAAGGCTTGTTCTCACACCCCCTACCCAAAATTCACCTTTAAAAAGTTCCTTGTACTTCTCATGGCACTAAATCCAGTTATACCGAGGCGTTCAATCTGTTAATACAGTAAAGACCGAAACTTGGCTTGTGTTTTCAACGGAATAGAAGAGGTGAAGAGAAAAGGGCGGTGAGGAAAGATTGAACTCATTTTGTTCTGTTTTCAGAGAACAGAGAAAGCAAAGAGCTGGGCAGGGAGGGAAGAGGCAGTGGAGACAGGAAGGCACAGCCTGGGAGACAACATGGCCCCAGAGCAAGGTGACAGGAGGGACAGGACCCTGCCCACCTGCTCAGGAGCCAGACTAACCCAGGAAGCCTTTCTGCCAAACCACATTCTGGCCTTGCCTCAGGACAGTGACATTGGCATGAAGATCTATCTGGCTGTAACCTCAGATGCTCCATGGAGACATTTGTAAAGCTTACCATGCCCTACCGCCTGGATAAACTCAATACAGAGAGAGCATGCCCCAGCCCATCCAGTATCGCTGGGGAGGGGGAGGAGGCAGGGTGTGGATTGGTATGGAGTGGGGCCGGGAGCTCTACACGTGTACATACACATATGCACAGACCACACTGCACACGTGGGAATTAGAGGACAACTTGAGGGAGTTAGTTCTCTCCTTCCACCATGTGGGTCCCAGGGATCGAACTCGGGTCTTCAAGCTTGGAAGCAAGCACCCCTGCCCACTGAGCCATCTCTCTCTGCTGCACTGGATCTTCTCATGTTGCCCAAACTAGAATTTAGTTCTTCTCCTTCACCTCTGTGCCCACTCTTGCATCTGTCACTGAGTGAGTCCCCTCTGCCACCAGCCTGGCTCACAGAGACTTCTGCCTATTCCTTGCCCTTCTCCGAAGGCACCGTCACTGCTCAGAAGTGGCATCTCTCTCATTGCACCCCACTCCGTCCTACTCATTCTGTTTCCATAAGGCTCATTATTCCTTCCTTCCTTTCCTGTACTACGGTCCTCCCTCAGGTTCTCAAGGTGTCTTGCCTGGACTTGTCCAATAGCCTTAGCTATGATTTCAGTGGGGGAAAAAAAAAAAAAACCCTCCACCCAGAATACTAGGGGGTCATCGACCCAACCATGCTTGGCTTCCACTACAATCCTCTTCTATGCAAGAAGAAATCCCTGTAACCATAGTTCTGCACCTCAGCAGAGTTATTACTAGCCTTGCTACACTGCTAAACCTATTAAAAGATCAGCCATTGTCCTGTAGATTTGGACACGCTGCTAAGCAAATAAAACCAGTTCCTATGCATTTTATGTAGTGACTTACCTTTCTAACTCTATGACTTGCCCTTAACCTGATCCTACAAGCAGTTAAAAAGAACTGCTGTTATATTTGGTGATGGGGCACTGTAGAGAGGACCAATATTGATCAGTCAACAGACAAGAACTCTGACCTGAATTCAGCAAGAGTCCTGTAACCCTTGGCCTGTGAGAAACCTGAGCGAGAGAAGGGCTCTGGTCAAGGTGATATGACTGTGTCTGTGGCCACATGGCACAATGTTAAACATCCACGTTCACATAGGTGAATAAGAAAAGATCCCGTGCTTAGTACATTTATCACGAGGCAGAGCTACACATGATCTGTCATTGGAATATAAGCTACAGGTAGACAGGTGGTGTGAGTCAAGAAAGCAGATGAAGGGGAAAGGGAGAGAGAAGAAGAAAGAAGGAAAGCAAGAAAGGAAGTACGGAAAGGAAGGGGAAGGAGGGAGGGAGAGCAGGTGAAAGTGAGAGAAAGGGGGGAAAGAGAGAGAGTCAGAGTGACGAAAAGCTTTACGTGAAGAACTGGGTTCAGAAAATGTAGCCAGGTAAAGGCATGAAAGTCAAAGAAGGGCAGAGAGGGAGAGGGAGGAAGGGAGGGAGAGAGAGAGAGAGAGAGAGAGAGAGAGAGAGAGAGAGACCAAAAGCAGCATGAACAGAATGAAAGTCTTAAACAGCATGGGAAACAGGAGAAACCGCTTTGAGCAGAAGCACAAAGGATGCCTACAGCCCTCCAGTCTCCCTAACAATAGGCGCACTAAGACCCTGATGATGACCCCTAAGCCAGGAAGATATTCACTCGTTCCCACCTCTCCCAGGTAAGCCTGGCAACAAAGACTGGCTCATTCCTGACCCAGTTACTTTGCTCTCAAAAATAAAAGCCCATCCTTGAACCTGCCCTCAGGGTCTCGCACTATGCGTGGTCAGAGCCCTCTTCCTAGACTCGGGTCTGGCTGGCATCCTTGAGCAATGGGGAAATGCAGCTGGGGACAAAGGTTTTCTTTCTACCTAGTGACTCTCTTCAGAAGCTCCCCAACCTGGCACGCCCTGGCAGCTGCGCCACTTTTCTTGGCTTCCCTTCCCTCTCCTTAGTCCTAGTGAGGTCCCTCGGGCACAGGCAGACCTTGTCAGAGTGCCAGCTCCCTGATCAGCCACCCATGCATTTTTTTTTTCAGAACTCTGAGCGGTGCACAATGGTCAGCTGGAGTTCTTTATTCGAGATTATGTGTTTGTCTTTATGAAAGATTGTTTCTGCCCCAGATACTGCAAAATATATACCTGCCACTCTGGGTGCCCTGTTCCTCCACCTTCTTGAATTACAGCCTCTGTCCTTGCAATCTTCTGGTCCCACCAGCACCACAACCCTAGTTCATTCCCGGTCAGATTCCCAAACCCAGTCCTATGGAGCCCTTAATGATGGCATGCATGGCTACAATACTCTCAGTGTCAAGGAGCACTGGTAACTTTTAAAACATGACTCTCCGATCTATTCTGGGGCAGTGCCATCTGGAGAGCACTGAATTTAAAATCTGGGCATTGTACCTCAAAGCAGTAGGGTAGGGTAAATTTGCCAATGTGTCATATGAGCAATTCCAGCTTGGAGGCCCTTTTAAGCCATTTGCTTTCTGTGTTACCTTGGTTCCTGAGTCTTTATTTTTCTCATTTGAAAATATTTAGCATAATGTTTGATGCATAACCAGCCCCAATAAATAGCTGAGTCACAAAAAAAAAAAAAAAAAAAAAAAAAATGGATCCTAAACTCCCTTGGCCTCTTTCCTCGACCTCTTGGCCCACTGGGGTAAGTGTAAACAATGTAAATGTCACTGGACATGACTCATGGAGGATGGGTGGTGGTGATGGTGGCTGCAACACAAAGTGTGGTACTAAAAGCACAGGGTCCCAGTCTTGGCCCCATACCATCTCCAGCTGATTTCCAGAATCCACATCTTAAATAAGTACCACACAAAAGCTCCAAAACCATTATGCCCCAAAAAGCATCCTTTGAGGGATGGAGAAATAATTAATATATCTATACATCCTTGGTTACAGAGTCTTCTTTATAATGCCACAGGTAGGCAGACTCACTGGAACGGTAAAAAATCACTTTGAACTCATTAGACGACCTGCTATTATAGAGAGCTGAAGCAAATCTGATAGAGCATAGGCAGAGGACTGTGGTAGACGAAAGCAGGACCCAGTGGGGTATCCCTGGCTTGTGGTCCTCTGCTAATTATCACTAGCACGCACAGGCATCTCATCCTGTCATCTGGCAAAGGCTGATTCTTGTACTGATCGACATATGACCCATCTCAGTGATGCTCTAAAGTCTCATTGATAATCCTCCTTTGTTCTTCATGAGTCCGCTGCAATTATCCGTGTCAATCAGTCGCCCTTCCTTGAGTTCGCTCCTAGCCTATGTTCATGTGTCTGAGATAGGACACGGGTATGTGTATGTCACACTTTGCAAAGGATTTACTTGCCGCTTGCAAATGCCTCCATCAGTAAGCCTGCCCACCTACACCAATTTCAAACTCAGAGTCTATAGAGGCCAGTGGTTATTCTTCCTCATGTTCTTGCTTGTCCACTGAGAGTTTCTGAATTTAATGTATGTGCCCACCACCAAACACCACAGCACAGTATGCAGGAACGGCAGACCCACTAGGACTTCAAAGGCCTCAATTGCAAATCCCAGCTGGGTGCCTAGTTCCCCTGACATAGCCTTCCTAAAGAAGAATCAGTCACTACTTTTAAAAAATTATCCTTCCCCAGTCAGTACAAAGACACATCTTGGGAATTTTGCAGGAACATGCAGCTTTGGGGATGCAGGAGGAGGTTGAAGTGGAAAAGATGGAAAACGTACTGTTGCCTTTATGCAAAGAACTCCCTGTGGTCATGGATGGAACTTGTTCTCTGAATACCTAAAACCTGAAGTCTAATTCTGGAAGAATTCCACCCTCGAGTCAGTTTTGTCCAGGAAAGAATGCCCAATCACATCTTGTAGAGCAGCTGCCTATACACCTCTGTGGGGTAAGGGTACTTCCAGGGGTCAGCTACCTTCACCTATTGGTTCCTCTTTCCTAGTCTTTAGAATTCAAGGAGCATGGGTTCCATTGGTAAAGTGCTCACCATACAACCACGAGGACCCTAAGTTCCATTACCTATAAGCTTGATACAGCAACATGTTCCTGGTACCCCAGTCCTGAGAAGGAGGCTCCTTGGGCTGGCTGTTCAGCCAGTCTAGCCAAGTTAGGGCACTCCTGGTTCTGTGAAAGATCTTATCTCAAAAAGATAAGGTAGAAAATGATCCAAGAGAATATCTGATATTGACCTCTGGAATTCATGTACACCTGTGCACAGGAACAGATACATGCCCATCACCATAGAGCAAAACGGAAAACGTAATAACACAAGGGATGCTTAAAACTGCTTTTCAAAAAGAAAAAAAAAATTGATGAAGTAATGACACAGCCCGTTAAACACTCACTGCCAGGTGGCCACCAGACCACCTTAACTTCTTCCCACTGGGTACATACTTGCTGGAGAAGTCTTAGCAGTGACTTCAGTTGATGAATTAACTGAGTAAGTGACACATTGGCACGATCCATGTAAAATCTTGGGCCAAAGAGAAAAAAGCAGAACTTCAGTCACCCTGACGCAGTAATGGGGAAACAGAGGGCTGGTCAGGGCAAAGACCTTTTCGCACTCAAGCCAAGGAGAAGGACCCTTCTTCACAATGGCTGAAGCCTCCATCTACCCCAGTCCCCACTGCCTGGCCTTCCTGCAGCTCGTTGAGCCCAGAGTTTGGAATTCAAACCAGGAACAGACATGACAAACGCTATTTTTCATTTCCATGGAGACCAGAGCCTGCAATGGAACTGGGGCTTCATGCCTGAAATGCCAAAACAGCCTGAACCACTTTTCCCCCTCTTCCTACAAAAACAAAATAAGTTTGTTTGGGTCCTTCCAGGGGAGGGGAGGAGCCAGGGTTGCTGCTATCTCTGTAGATAATTCAAAGAGAAACAGATTATCGTCTCCATGGCTAACACTGGGTATGCTACAGAGCCAGTCAGAAGTCAGACAGCTGGTCACACTGGCTCCTAGTCCGTGCTTGCTGGGGAGAAGGACTTGCATCCTCCAAGGCCTGTACCCAGAGGGCATCGAGCTGCTTTCCCCATTTCATCTTGTATCTCTTTATCCCTGTGGCTTTCCAGTCTCCCTGGACCATTCTCTTCCTCAAACCCAAGTTCACCTCTGCCTGAGGGTTCCTACTTGGCCTCTGTTCTCCTCGGCTAAAGTTTCACATATTGTTCCCCACCACCACCATTGCACCAAAAGTCAAGTGTTGCCTCTGTGCAACAGTTTCCTGAAGGACCACTCACCTAAGTGACCTTGCTATTCCCCCACACCCATCACTCCCATCACTCCACCACTCCTTTATCTTTCCTAACCTTACAGGAGTTGAATAGTCACGCTTTTGTGGTTTCACTTTTTCTCACTATAATGAACACTGTTGGGGGTGGGGGTCTCTAGAGAAGTTCCCCCAGTGCCTCTAAGGGAACAACGGCCACCCTCTGGGATCACATGCCCTAAGTGACCACAGGGCTACCCATTCTAGCACTATCTTAGACATACCTTTGTGAAGCCGGCCAAGTCGGCCTTCCTTATATCTCCAGCTCTTAGTCTTTATTCCGACTTCTGAGTTGATAAAAACTGAAATATGACATCACTTCCAAACTCCTGGCTGGCCTTGCCATTTTGTCTAGACATCAAAGTATCTGGGGTTAAAATTCTGAGCTCTCTGGTGCCCCTGACAAATCTTTCTGTGAACCTGTGTTCCTTGTCTGTGCTCCTTGTCTGCCTTACCTGAAAGAGAGTCTTAAAAGGAATAAACCCGCACAGGGTCCTGCAATTGGCCATGGAGTGAAAGGGGTTTAAAGTTTAATGCAAATTCCCAGTGAAGAAACTAGATCTCATTCCTAAACCCTGCACCTTCCATGTAGCAGAGGCAAAAAGGAGAATACGATACTATACTGACTCCCTATTTCCATAGCACAGAGACTCTTAAAAGAAGAAGAAGAAGAAGAAGAAGAAGAAGAAGAAGAAGAAGAAGAAGAAGAAGAAGAAGAAGAAGAAGAAGAAGAAGCATAAAATGTTAAAATCACAGACAGAACCTGTTAATGTGCTACAATCTTGTCTACCCAAGAGTGTTCTCAACGGAGCAACTGAAAATTGGGGATTCAGTTCTGCTGGGCTGGCTGCATGATCTCTAACAGCTTAGTTTGGAAGGGGCCTTACTGGTCATACTTCCTGGGGTCCCACACAGCCTGGGGTCCTCTGCATGGGAATTTCAATAATGAACCAATGCAGGCAGGTACTGGTGTCTCTTAAAGAGACCTTATCAATGATCTCTCTCTCTCTCTCTCTCTCTCTCTCTCTCTCTCTCTCTCTCTCTCTCCCTCCCTCCCTCCCTCCCTCCCTCCCACTGGGCAGTGGCTAGGTCAGGTCATGGTTCTTTGTATCCATCTACATTAAACATGACACTGGACACAGAGCAGGGACTTGGCTCTAAACTTGGCTCTAGCAGTCTTTGGCAAATCTAAGTACAACTCTACCCAAAAACATTTCAGAACCTTCAAGGCTCAGGAATACGGGACCTTGTCAAAGCAGATGCTAAGCTATCTCAGGAAGTCCCTTGGAAAAGATTTTCAGTCCACTTGGGAGACCGCCAGCTAGGCAAATAAAGCAAGGTGGAGTTCAACTGAATAGAATTTCCAGCTCCTGAGTTTGTTCCTCATAAACCCCTCCCCCAGCCTCGGCAAAATAAAAATGGCTCAGGGCTAGGGTGAGGGGAAGAGAGCTCACCTTGGTAATGTGCTTGCCTCACAAGCATGTGGATGAGATTTTGATTTCGCTTCTGGGGAAGCAGAAGCAGGAGGATTTCTAGAGCTTGATGGCTAGCTAAGCTAACCCAGTGGCTGGATTCTAGGCCCATGAACGATCCTGACTCGTGAAGATAGTTGGCATCCTTGAGGGTGACACCAGAGAGGTTGCCCTCTGGACTCCACGTACACTCAAAGCATATATGTGTTTCAACCCACCCCATCCTACCCCATTCATCAGTGGAAACATGTTCTATGACAGACCATGTCTTGACATAGGAATAGCATCTCTAAGAATTGTCTAATCTGGACGATGAGACAGATGTGTAATTAACTAACACCATGTGACAGGAACTGCTTGGATTTAATGGAAACCTCTCTCACTCTTCCTCATAGGTCAAAGAACCAAAGAACTGCACAGCAGAAATTAGGTGGCCTTTCTGACTCAGTGTATGATCTCATGGTGAACCCCTCCACACTGATTTAATGGTTAGAGGAAAATGAGTGTATTTTCTTCACCCCCCACCCCCCACAAGGATATGAGAAGGAGGGTGGGAAAGAACACATGGAAACACTGAGAGACTCAGCATCTCTGGGACAGAAGGGCTCAGATCTGCACTAGGGGACGCGTGCAGAAGCAAGACACAGGCAGTCTGAGCCCACAACCAGCTCAGCATCGCAGCTTTCTCGGTGGTCAGGGCTACATCCACACAGGCAGCAGAGACTGCCATAGGACTCTCAGATGGAAGATCCTCGATGGGCAGGTGGATGCACACAGAAGAACCATTTCTCTCACAGTTCTCACCTCGTTGGTACAGCCACCTGCCAACCCTTTTTTTTGACCCCTCAGATTCAAACGCAGCTCTCACTTATTTTCTATCACTGGCTGTGAAATTAAGAAGGCCTGAGTTCAAATACACAGCACACACATAACAAGCCAGACGTGGATGCACATGCCTGTCACCTCATCATTGGCTGCTGGGCACGGGTAGAGCCCAGGAGCTTGCTGCTCCAGCTTAGTAGGCCTAGCTTGAAACAACATACTTCTGGCTCAGTGAGAGACGCTGCCTCAAAAAAATAAGGTGGTGGATAATAGAGGAAGACCCCCCCCACAAAAAAAATCTTCATCTGGTCTCCCATGCACACATCCATGCACAAAATCATGTGCATGCATGCATGCATGCACACACAGAGGCATATATATACTTTATATAAAACCATTATGCTAAAGTCGCTGGCATTTAGAATAATGAGGACTATTGGAGGGAGAAGTCTGTCTGCCTGATTTACACTATATTCAAGAAAGAAAAAAAAAAAAAACCCAGAGCTTTCTTGATAGTTTGTTAGTCCATTTGTTTGTATGTTTGAGACAGAGTCTCACTATGTAGCCTTGGCTACTCACTATGCAGGCCAGGCCAGGCCCAAACTCATAGAGATCCACCTGCCTCTGCTTCCCAAGTACTAGGATTAAAGGTGTGCCCAGCCACACCCAGAACTTTTTAAAAAGTACATTACAATTAATACCATTTTCTTTCTTTACAGTTCTTAAGCACGAGGTCAGGTCCTGGGCTATAACTTCTTCACTCCTCATCTCCTTTACTGAAAGTGAAATGTATTTCCTCAAACTCGTCTCAGATATTAAAACACACTATCCCTCTCTCCAACAACTGTCCATACAAATTTCGCTTGCATTTGCAGGGCTGGGGATCAAACTGAGGCCCCAGCAAGTTGGAAGCAGGCACTTTCCCACAGCGGCGGCTCCAAGCGCCAGTCTCTAGTCAGGTGGCACTCTGACACATCAAGGGATGGACTGGACACAATTATTTGGCATGCAAATCATTGACCTTTTGAATAACTCAAATAAAGCTCAAACTACTTCCTGTAGCTTCCTATCAAAGTTCTTCCCACCCCCTCCAAGGAAGCATAAATCTCATTTCTTTCCTATAAGCATTATGTATGTCCATAGAGCTCCCATGCCGGTCTACACGAGCTGATCCCTCACAATAACACGAGGGTTGATCCCTCAACGCTGGCTAGTTTCACCGTCCTGCCCTCTGAATTGGAATCTAATTGATCGCAGCCCCGATATGCTGGTGAGCCCAGACATGGCTGTAATACTGCAGAAGTGGTCCAACAGACTCAGAATAGAGCAGGATGATCACCCCCACCCCACCCCACCCACCCTGCCCCATGTACTTGAGAAATCAGAGCGCAAACCTATTTTTGGAGCCTTCTTCTGAATCAGGGAAATCTAGAATTAGTCATTTTCTCTTTTGGGCCTCTGGGTACTTGCTTTTACCTCATCCTTGCTAAGGGTAGGGGTGTCTACACGTGTTACATACTGATGTACATTCCTACAAGGAGCACACCCACACACCACTTCCCCTCACTAGGCGGGTCCTGAGTTCCGGTGCGGCGATGAAGTCACCCAGTTCTTTTTTTTTTTTTTTNTTTTTTTTTGGTTTTTCGAGACAGGGTTTCTCTGTATAGCTCTGGCTGTCCTGGAACTCACTCTGTAGACCAGGCTGGCCTCAAACTCAGAAATCCGCCTGCCTCTGCCTCCTGAGTGCTGGGATTAAAGGTGTGCACCACCACGCCCGGCTTAGTCACCCAGTTCTTATTCTCAAATGCCACTAGGCTTATATCTCTAAGGGATATATCAAAACCACGGACCTTACATTCTTACCTGGATGAATTCATAGATTTTATATTCTTAAATAGCTTTAAAAAAAAAACAAATAATAAAAAAAAACTGTAGCACGTTAAACTTTCTGGGATCCAGAGAAACGTTCTATTGTGAACACACCCAAACTCACTTACTCAGAGTGACTCCCACTGTCTGAGACAGACTCAGGTACCTCACAGAGACCCTGGGGCCCACAAAGCCAAGATGCATACAGAAAGAGTTCATCAGCCTACACAAACTCTGGGCAACTTGTGAGGATCTTTTCTTCGTGTCCATGTTTCCTGTGCCGCAGACAAGGAAACTGTTTGACTGGAACACCACACAGCTCTGAAGGGCCGTGGATCTGCTCTCTGTGGCAGCAGAAATGTTTAGGGCCACTAGAGTGGGGTTAGAGGGGAAGACAGCAAAAGTTCCTACCCTTCATTTTATCCTCACGCGATATCAAAGTCCAAATCACACAACGCCTCACAAGTTGAACACATCAGCAGAGTCTCCACTCATCGCCCACTGACAAGTTCTTTAGGAGTTACTTTCAACTCGTCGTGACGGTGACGGTTACTCTCCTGCCTCAGGAAGCCCCACAAAACACCCCTTCCTCTGTCTCTCCCCCAAGCCTAGCTTTTCTCATGTTGGTCCCAGACTTCTCTAAGCTGGCTAGAGCTACCATTATTCAAGGCTGGCTGTCAGGAGAGGCGAGGTGAGGCAAGGACCAGAACAGTTTGCTAGTGAATGTCAAAGAGAGCAGAAATCGCTTCCCCTAGCCCTGGCAGAACTCGTGGCTGAGGCCAGAGGGAGGTGGGTAAGTTCCCCTACCCCCAACCACCACTTCCTTGAATCAAGTAAATAACTAACCATGCAGGGAGGTTTGGGGGAGTGAGACCCAGCCACTGAGTGTCTATTTTCTCAAAACATATGGCAAATCTCCGAAGCAAGTGCCAGCTAAGTCACAGAAAAAAAAAAAAAAAAAAAAAAAGCAAGTTCTTTTATTTCCCAGTGGCAAGTTGCCTGCATATGCTCTCTCACCCTCTCTTTCTGTTGGCCAGATCCATATGCTGTATGGTCCTCTCCCTTGGCATAAGCATTATCTGTCCCTATCTTCCTGGTCACCACTCTTGTCACCACCTACCCACAGGAAGTCAGTGGGTGGGGAACAGAAGCACATGGCCGGTCCAGCTTCCCCCAGCAGCTCCTGGCCACCTCTATGACGCACCATGAATTCCATCCCCTGACCATCGATCTCCAGTCAGAGGGCCCCTACCAAGTCTTGCTGGTAAAGGGGACTCCATCAAGTTCCAGTCTACCCCAAGGCCACCTCTCAGTGCTGGACCATTCAGCTCAGCCCAGGTAGTGCTCATGGTGAGAGGTGGGGAAGATGGAAGAAAGGAGAAAGGGCCAGGAGGGAAAAGAATGTGGTATCTCTGCGCCACGATGTCACACTGGCTGCTCTCTCCATCCCCGGACAGAGAACAGAAGCAATCAACATGGACTCCAGATTTACTCTGCCTCGGAAGGTCTGTGTTCTTGGCAGCCCTGAGCAGCCAGTGCCTCTCTTGGAAAAAGCACACAACCAGACAGACAGGTCCATGCTCCAGGCCCCCAGGGCCCCCACCCCACTCCAGGACATAACCGCCCACTTCCCAAAATTCCCACAAGGAAACAAAGATAGACTGACATACACACACACACACACACACACACACACACACACACACACTCGCGTCAGCACGAGGTAGCACTAACCTGGAAGCCATTAGGAGCGCAGCAGAGTGCAGTGCAGAAAACTCATTCATTCATGCATTGGGCAGTGGGGGCGGGGGCGGGGAGCAGGGGCCCTGAGGAGGTTGGAGGGCACTCACCTCCATACCCATCCAAAAGCCCTGTGTCTACTGGGGAGGGGACTGGGAACACGCTTACATAGGCTGGGGGGGNGGGGGGGCGCTCTCCTGCTCTGCCGATTCCTACTGCTCTGGAATTTTAAGCATGGCACCCTTTTATTTTCTTTTCCCCCCACCTCCCTCTGTGGCTGTTATTTGGTGTGCAACGGAACAGAAGTCCCTTTGCATTTGTGTTCTCTCTCTCTCTCTCTCTCTCTCTCTCTCTCTCTCTCTCTCTCTCTCTCTCTCTCTCCCCTTCCCTTCCTCCCTCACAGACAGCTGTTCTAAGCTCAGGCACGCAGGCGCACAGGCGGCAGACACACACACCCTTTCGAGCAGGAACACACACACACACACACACACACACACACACACACGCACACTCACACACACACACACAGGCAGCCTGCCGGTTTACATAACACAACTCTTTGGTGCAGTCAGCTTGCCAGCTCTCAATTATTCATGCCAGCTTGGAGGGCAGAGCTACTGGGGCTGCAGGCGTCACGTCTTCTTCATCCCCAAATCTGACAAAACACAAGGCGATGCTCCCGGGGAGCCTCTGCTCCCCTCGCTGTCACCCATTATTTCCCAGGTGTTGCCTATTAGGTCAACTTGTATCAAGGAGGTGACGCTAAATAAAAACACAGGTGCTGAGCTCCAAATAGAAGCTTGCATCCTTCAGAGGATGACAGCTGCTCTCCCCTGCCTGAGCCCTGGGAATAGGGAGAAGAAGGAAGACGGCACTGGAGACTATAATCTGTTGTTCAGGACAGCACCTCGCTGACTGAGGCGGCAGGCTTTCCAAGCAGGTCAGACGCTCACAGACAGAAGAATAACGCCCCGCGTTGAGCATTTGCCACCAGGATGAAGTGGGGTCATCCGAGTTCTCCCATTCGAAGCTGTACCTCTTAAAACTGTATTCTCTTTGTCCATTCATTGAGATGCAGTATCGGTCCCCACGCATGCCCCGGGAGAATGTCTGTCTGCTATCCTATTCAGTCATTGTGCTAACACATATCTTTCAAGCTATTCATCGCTTGCGAAGCACGTGTTCATATGAAGTGATTCAATTCTCCACACAGCCACCTTTACAGACTTATGTGGCCCATCTAACAGATGAAAACACTGAGTCCCGGAAGAAGTGAAGGTACTACGGCAAGGAGGGAGCTGTTGTTTAAATGAGAAATGTCCCTCACAGGCTTATGTATTTGAACGTTTGGCTCCCAGCTCTTGGCTCTGTTTTGGAAGAACAAAGAACCACCTAGGCATGGAGCCTAGCTGGCAGACATAGAGCCACAAAGTTAATAATTATAGGCTGCTTCCAGTTTGGGCTTGAGATCTTTGCTTCCTGACTCACCAGATATGAACAGGCCATCATATCCTCCCACTGTCACGCCTTTTTTTGCCACAATGGACTGTATCCCTTCCAACTGTGGGCCAGAGTAAACTCTTCGTCCCCTGCTTCATGTCACAGTTTCTGTCACAGAACAAGATAAGAATACAATGCAGAAGCTAAATTGGCCACCCAGGTCACCTGACTCTGGCCTCACAATAATCAGCTACCTGGGTTAGTGTCCCATGGTCACCAGAAAGCACACAAGGTAAGCAGCTTAAGAGAGGAGAGATTTTCTTTGGCTCTGTTTTAGAGGTTTTAATTCACGGTCACTGGTCCTATCTTGGCACATCATGGCGGAAGTTCGACGAGGAAGAAACCTGTTCACCCATGGACTTGAGAAAGCTGAGACAAAGGGAGCAACTGCAGTCCTGAAATTGCCTTCCGTGATCAGTCCTCAATAAAGTCTCACTTTCCAAAGTCTCCTCTCCTCCCCAAAGCACCACAGGCCATTGCACCAATGTACCAAAGCACCACAAGCCATTGCACCAATGTACCAAAGCACCACAGGCCATTGCACCAATGTACCAAAGCACCACAGGCCATTCCTTCACTGTGTGGGCTTTTTGGAGGAGATTTTAGATACAAACTACAACAGCACTGTCGAAAGCCCTGGGTGTACTTGACATATTTGGAGAACTACTGTCTGTTGAGGGACGCAGGAAGGGAAATCCAACCCCAGATTAACGCATGAACAATGACCACTACATCCCAAACTTTAATCCCTTGAGAGTTTTGTCTTAGAGCTTCATGATAATATCGCATCTGATTTTCTAATGCCTCTCCCTTAGACCCTCAATGAGTGCCACAGGGCTGACAGACACAGTCTCCCTCTCTGGGATTTCGTATGAGGTGGTACTTGTCTGTCAGCTTGTACAGGAGAACATGTTGTAGATGGATAATCACTATTCCCACCGCTGCCATTTGTATCCTGCTCATCAAACTCCTGCTGCGCACTAACACTTCCTGAGCATCTGGTAGGAGAAACACACACACACACACACACACACACACACACACACACACAAAGCAACAACTCATTCTTTAAGTCCTTGGCCCTGTAGCCTCATCATGACAGGTCTTTTCAAGACCACTTCTTTCTACTTCCTGTTGATAGAGTAACAGTCTTGTGGGATCAAAGAAACGGGTGGGTTTGGACTGTCTGGTCCCACTTCAGCTTCTTAAAGGCATCTCAGTTCCAAAGATAGGCACACTGGCAATGCTGAGGGGCCTGCACACTGTCTCAACTCATTCTTCCTTCTCTGTCATGAGCTCTACCTCCTACCTGACTCTTCTCTTACTCCACAGGATGGCCTTGAACTTGGGTCAAGTCTTGAGTCCAAACTTAACATCTAACCAACTGCAATTTTGCATCTGTAATCTTTTTTTTTTCTTTTCTTTTTTTTTTTTGGTTTTTCGAGACAGGGTTTCTCTGTATAGCCCTGGCTGTCCTGGAACTCACTCTGTAGACCAGGCTGGCCTCGAACTCAGAAATCCGCCTGCCTCTGCCTCCCAAGTGCTGGGATTAAAGGCGTGAGCCACCACGTCCGGCTTGCATCTGTAATCTTTAATAGGTCACTCTACCACCCCTATCTGAGACTCAGTTTTATACATATAAACTGAATATGTGTATACATACATACATACATGGCAACACACATATCATGTAAAGGATGATGGAACAAAGGCGTGTGAAAACAGTCACAAAGATTTGGGTGGATCCCCTCCTGTGCCCCTTACAAATTGAAGTATATGACTCAGAAGTCAATGCAAACTCTGTGTTCTTTCTGCTGGTTTTACCTCCCTAGGAAGGTTTAGGTTATTCTTCTTGTTTTGCCGGCTCATGGGAGTACTGCGGATGATTAGCCAGTACCTCCACACTGAGTTAAGCTCCATGGGGATAGTAGTAAGCAAGATGGTGCTGAGTCAGATGACCATGTGCTTCTTGTGCCTACCCCAGCTCCTCACTACCACGATGTGCCTCGGAACATACTGCGCTGACTTTTCAGAGTACTCCCATGTCTATTATAAAACACAGATTCATCTCACTCTTGTATAGGACTATTAGCATGTTCATGGTTTATACTGATACCACTAGTAAAAAGATCAGGGATAAGACAAGTGTAACTTCAAATGCGGTATCTATTGAGTACTATCTTTATGTTTTATATGATGACATAACCACACGAAGCTTCAGATTTGGGGGTCTTTAATATAGTCACAAAAACCAACATAACACCAACATGTCCTTCGATACTGGTTTGACCAACATAGACATCATGCACAAGTTATGTATCAAGTAGTTCAGAAACTGCTCTACTGTGTTACGGAATGTAAGTTTCCCTTTCTTTATGCAAGTGCCTCATTTGGGTTAAGTATAAAATAATTGTTAAGCAAGTGATTTCATGTAATCCTACCAACAAAATCAAAGACCGGGGCTCATGATCTCCATGCTTCAGATGAACGTAAAAGAGAGGATCCTGTGACTTTGCTGTAGTTACAATAACTGAACATCAGGGCATATCTTCCATGGGCTCACTCCTTCTCATCATGCTACAGGAAAAGCGGCAGCTCCTGACCTATCTCAAGGTCCAAGCCACTTACTAACAACATCTGTCAATCACAGAGAGTAACCACATAGCTAACTAGACTTCCTCTGATGAGTCCTGGCCTCTGTTTTGGTCTCTATGTGTCAACAGCTAAGCTATAAGCACCTACATGCCCAAACAGCTCTTCTTTAAATTAACTTAGGAAACCGAGGTAAAGCTGATAACCTTTTCTGAATTAAACCTTTTCCAGAGCAAACAGCAGCCATGTTCCCAAGGAAAATGAGGTTTCTCACAGTCCTGTGCAGTACTGAAAGCTTGCTCCAGGCAGCACTCTGGAGAAATTAAAAAAATAAAAAGTATGTCTGCAAATCCTCTTGACCCAAATAGTCTCACTGAACTCAGCAATACTCAACTGTTTTATGTAAAGAAGGTTGCTGTCCGCACAACCTACTGTTCCCCACAACTGCTTAATTGTTGTTGACAAGAATGGGAAGCTGTGATCACAGGATAAGTCTTATTATATCTATGAATCTTATTTGCATCACAATGAAGACTTCCAGAGGAAGCACTCAGCCATTCTAATTGGACCTGATTTTGTGGAATGATATAGAATGGTAGGCAAAAAAAATTAATGATAATAATAATCTGATTGTCTTGTCTCATCATCCCAGTCATGGGAGCTTTTGTCAAGTGTAGACAGACATCTAGAGCATTCCTGAAGTATGTGGGATATGTCAAAAAAAAAAAAAAAGATTTGATGTTTACAAAGAATCTTTCAAATGCTAGGGACAAGGATAAAAATTTCCACAAAGTTTGCTATAAATTAGAAAACTTTTTATTTCAAACTGGTTAGAAAGTTGAGTGTCAGAAATCTGGCTTTTCTCGGGATTCTTGGCTATTTCCATAAATACCTGCTCAAGTAAAAGGCATGTGATGATATAATTTGCTGTAGCATTCTGCAGCGCAAAACACCTTCAACGATTTGTCTCATTCTTCCTTCTTTGGCCAGTTATCACAGTTTTTGCCCCTTGGCTCTAAATTCACCCTTCTTTGTCCTGTCTTGTGATGGTGGAGCTGTTCCCCGATGCTTTTCTACTTTGAAGCCAGACACAGCATTAGGTCTTGCCAGTAGAGGGCGACCGAGAAATGCTACAAATAGAATATTCCAATGGGCAGTTGCTTTGCAGCACATCGAGAACTTTCATCATACACTGAGCCTGAGCCACACACGCCTTCTTGGAGGAACTGAATCTAGGCCTTGCAGTAGGATCTGTTTATAGGCTAACTCTTTAGCTAGTGTTCTGCTTCTAACTAGAGGGTGTGAGTGCTCCTACTATATCTGTGATTTTTATTCCTGACTTAATTTTTCTCTGTGCTTTTCAAAAATACATGTTAATGATTCTTTTTTTTTTTTTTTTTTTTTTTTTTTT